>NW_006408523.1:22548516-22596466 GCF_000296735.1 Chrysochloris asiatica | reverse complement strand
GTGTGCATATATTTTCTCAGATTGTGGCTGGTTTTTCTTGTGGGTAAATACCAAGTAGAGGAATTGCTGGATCATAAGGTATTTCTATTTTCAACCTTCTGAGGAAGCACCATATTGCATTTCACAGAGGTTGGACCATTTAAACAATGTCCTTTTACATGTGCTTAGAAGTGGTGAGGAGACAACAGACTGTAAGTTTCCATGTCCGAGAGGCATGGAATGGGATACAAAGGAAAGATAATGTTTCATAATGTTTGAGACATTTAGGATAAGAAAGTGGAAAGAAAATATGTTTCAAATGTGTATTCAGCAAAGTAGATTCTGTTAATTAAGAAAGATGCACAATTGCACAGGTTTTCCAATTAGGAAGAAATTCCATATGACTTATATGATTATGTGAAACGGATGGACTCCTGGTGTGGTGCTGTAGGATCAGCATGGGACTAGGAACCATAAGGCTGGCAATTCAAACCTACCAGCTGCTCCTTGGAAACCTTATACAAGGTCACTATGAGTCAGCACTGACTCGATGGCACTTAACAACAACAAAAACAATGGAAACCTTATACAAGATTACTATGAGTGGGAACTGACTTGTTGGCACTTAACAACAACAAAACAATGAAAGTGGTAGAAATCCTGGTGTGGCACTGTAGTTTAAATACTGAACTGCTAACTTAATGTTGGGCAGTTCAAACCCACCAGCCACGCACGCCTTGGAAACCCTACATAGGGTCACTATGAGTCAGAACCAACTCAAAGGCACTTAGTAACAATTATGAAAGAGGTAATATGTGGTCTGGGCTTCCATTTATTAAAATAACTTCTCTGTGATATTTATTGATGAAATTATATTACATCTGGAAGTTACTTTAAAATAATTTAGTGACTGGTGAGCTGAGTCAGAACCAACTCAAGGGCACTTGATGAAAGTGGTAATATGTGATATGGGTTTCCACTCATTTAAATAAGTTCTCCGTGATATTTATGGCTGAGATTATATTACATCTGGGAGTTGCTTTAAAATAATTCAGTGAATGGTGAGCTTAGGGTCAAGCTTTATATGGAACACAATGTTATGTGTACTGAGAGTAATTAAAGTTGTATTGTTGTTGTTAAGTGCCGCTAAGTGGGTAATGACTCATAGTGACTCTGTATAGGGTTTCCAAGGAGTGGCTGGAGTGTTTGAACTGCCAATCTTGTGGTTCTAACTGACCTTGCAGTTAAGCACATTAACCCATAGCACCACACCTGGACTCCTAAAGTTGTATAATGGTGTTCATTATACTATTTTCTGTATATACAGTATTCATGATAGTACAAGAGGTATTTAAACAATTCATGGAAAAATTCCACTATCTTTCAATTCAAAATTTCCACATCTCTTTGAAGTTCCTCCTGCCCCATATTCTCTGTATATGGACACATGGGTGTTCGTTATATTATTCCCTGTGTATTTTTCTATGTCTGTAATAAAAAATAATAAATACAAAATAAAATACAACAACTTCCTTGGTGACTACTCTATCATGTACACAATTCTAGACACGGGAATACAGTGACAGACAAGGCAGAAAGGAACCCATCTGTCATGTAGATTTGAATAGAGAGAGGGGTGGATGCTGAATAACAAAGTGTAAGTGTAAATAGAGTTTACATATTCTTTAAGGTTGGATGGAATTTTAATCAGCAGACTTGGAAAAAAGAAGCAGAGAGGGAGCAAAGTCTTTGGGGGATGTTTTTTGTCCTACTAGCTGTATCATTTCAGTTTGTGTATAACCTTTCAGGTTACTTTTTTGTTTCCTTACCACTGTCATTCATTTCTGTTCTCTGGGCATGTGTTGTCTACAAAGTATTACCTAAGGAAACAAAATCAAACGCATGGACCTCAAGTCCATTCCAACTCATCATCCCTGTAGAATAGAGTAGAGCTGCCTCATATGGTTCCAAGGATGTAAATCTTTACAGAAGCAGACTGACACATTTGTCTCCTGAGAAACAGTACTGACCTTTGGATTTGGGGTTAGCTGTTGGGTACTTTAACCACTGTGCCACCATGCATTAGTGTACAACAGCAATTCATTCAGAAAGACAAGAACTATCACAAAATCAAAAGCCCAGGGGCCAAGCTACCAACGTTCTCAGGATAGTGTAGTCACTTAACTAGTAGAGGGTATCTGGACACGTTATGAGTTGGGCTGTTACACTGCAAGGTCAGCAGTTCAAATCCACCAGAGACTCTGCAGGAAAAAGATGAAAGTTTCTACTCCCATAAATATTTACACTCTCCCAAACCCTAGACAGGGTCGCTATGAGCCAGAACCAATTTGATGGTGCACCACTATTAATTAATTTATTAGTATATCTGTTTTCTTATCTTTAAAATATAGTTTAAAATAATGCCTACGTCAGTCCTGGTGTGGCACTGTGGGTTAATGCGCTGGACAGAAAAGTAGGTTTGAACTGCAAGGTCAGCACTTCAAGGTCATCAGGCCTCAGAAACCTTATGCAGG
This sequence comes from Chrysochloris asiatica, assembly GCF_000296735.1. Lineage (NCBI taxonomy): Eukaryota > Metazoa > Chordata > Mammalia > Afrosoricida > Chrysochloridae > Chrysochloris > Chrysochloris asiatica. The sequence goes on along the minus strand of NW_006408523.1, from coordinate 22,593,953 downwards.
GTTGCTATGAATTAAAACCTACTTGACGCCACGGCACTTAACAACAACAATGTATTTAGGGAGTACAGGGGCTCCATAGCGTAAGTACTGGACAAGGAACCACAAGGTAGGTGGCTGAAGCCTACCAGCCTCTCTACAGCACAAAGAGGAGACTTTGTCCTCCTGCAAGATGAAAAATAAATCAATAAAAAGAAGTCTCGGAAACCCTATATAGGATTGATATGAGTCAGAATCTACTGTAGGACAATTAACAACAACAACAAATCCCTCGTTTTTAAGGATTCCATGTTATTCACATGAATGATTTAAATAATAACTGGTATATAACAAACACCCCCAAACTGTTAAACCTAATTATTAAACAATGTATGTACGCGTACTTTGTTGTTATTGTTTAGTGCCTTTGAGTTGGTTCTGGCTCGTTGTTGTTAGGTGCCATTGAATCAGTACTGACTCATAGCAACCCTATGTACAACAGAATAAAACCCTGCCCAACTCTGGCCTAACTTCACAATTGTTGGTACGCCTGTGCCCATCACTGCCGCCACTGTGCCAATCCATCTCATTGGGGGTCTCCTCTTTTTCCCTGACCCTCCACTTTACCAAACATGATATTCTTCTCCAGGGGCTGGTCCCTCCTGATAATGTGCCCAAAGTAAGAGAGACAAAGTCTGGCCTTCCTGGCGTCCAAGGAGCATTCTGGCTATACTTCTTCCAATACAGATTGATTGTTCTTTGGCAGTCCATGGTTCTTTCAGTGTTCTCCTCCAAATTCATACCTCAAATATATCAATTCTTCTATGGTCTTCCTTATTCACTGTCTGACTTATAATGACCATATATAGGGTTTCTAAGGAGCAGATAGTGAATTTGAAATGCCGACCTTGTGGTCAAAGCAGCCTTGGGTCCCAGTGCTTCTTCCCACAGCACCACACTGTTGTTGGTGGTGTTAAGTGCCATCTAGTCAGTTCTGATTGATAGCAACCTTGTATAGGGTTTCGAAGGAGTAGCTGGTGAATTTGAACTGCCAACCTTGTGGTTTCAAACAGACCTTGCTGTCTAATGCTTTATCCCACAGGAACACACCAGGACTTCACAGCTCACACCAGTAGGAGTGACACTATTTTACTGAATTTCTCTGGATTACTTTTATCTTGAATTAGTAGACTCCCATTTGAAAACAAAGACATATGTGGATGGTAATTTACTATTGTTGTGATGTGTCTTGTCCTCAAGGTTGGATTGAACTCTTAACAACTCAATAAAACAGAGTTGAATTGCCCTGGGCTATAATGAGCACAGATCCTCAGATGTTTTCTCCCACAGATCACTTAACCATTTCACAAACAGGGCTCCTAGTGACTCAGAGCAACCCTGTATAGGGTTTCCAAAAAGTAACTGAATGGTTTGAACAGTCGACCTTGAGGTTAGCAGTCCAGTGCTTATCCTACAGCACCACACCAGGACTCCAGTTAGTTTATTAGTCAGTAAAAAAAAAAAATAGTACTAGGGATTTTGTTTGGGGAATAGAAGTTAGTCACTTATTTTTTAAATTGTTATTTCACTGGGGCTAGAAATAGGAAAATTATGTTAGTAAGCAATCCTTAAATATTTTAACTGTTGAGACTGTGATACCTCAGTTTTCTCAAGAGAGAGATACAGAGATGAAGTCCTAAAGAGAACACATCATTTTGTTCCGAAGGAGTAGTTTGAGAATGCTCAGTCATTGTGTAGTTGATCATCATGAACTATCAGTTGACTGGGAATAAATCTCTGAAGCCATTCAAAATTTCAGTACATCACACAACAGATTGTTTTGGATGCCATGGCAATTTAAAGTCATCTACACTTGTCATTTTCCTTTCATCCATTGATTCCCAAAGGAAATATATATTTAAAACAGAAATCATAGCACAAAATGACGTTGCAACATCAGCTATCACCTTGTATCTAACTATGCTGTATCTCCTTGCACTGACACAATACAAGTATATTACTTTTCTGCTTGTACTTGCTTCCATCAGTGTTGTCAGCAGAGAAACAGAGCAAGAGAACAGTTCATTGACGTCAGAGTCTAAAGGACCTTTTCTCAACTGTGTGGCACAAAAGTTCTCTCTGTTGGGGTATAGATTTCATCACAATCCCAGACTTGTTACTTCCTGATTGTACTGCAAAATGGCAGCAGTCTTCAAGAGCTTCAGGTGGTCTATTGGAACTTTAGGTGGAGAAGTTCCTTATTTAGCCTCCATTTTCACATTGGGCTTATAACTGAGAAGCGATACCCTTTCAGTATGTTGTTGTTGTTAAGTGCCATCGAGTCGGTTCTGACTCAGCGACCCTCTATAGGTTTCTGAGGAGCAGCTGGTGAGTTCGAACCACCAACTTTGTGGTTCAAACCGATCTTGTGATCTAGTTCTTAACCTCCAATGCCCCACCAGTACTCCATATCCTTTTGGTATAGTGGATGAAAATCTGCTAAAATAAAAAAGTAGCAAATCTTACTGTTGGTCTAGTCACTATTGTTATATATCATAGAATATAAATTCATTACTGATAGATTAATTATAAGAGTCCTGCTATCGTGCTGTAGGATAAGAACTGGACTGCTAACTGCAAGGCCATTGGTTCAAATCCACAAGCTGCTCTTTAGAAACCTTATATAGGATCACTATTACTTGAAGCCGAGTCAAGGGCACTCAACAACATCAACAATGTATATAATGGAAGCCACAAAGAGAATAAGTTGAAAATCTTTGAGTTATTAAATAAGAAATCGAAGAATTTTAGAATCATGAAGGAAATGAATCTAAAGATTGAAATGCAGTCTGAAAAAAGGTCTACTACACATGAAGACTCTAATTATGTTTTTTCTGTTATTGTTGTGTTAAGGGCCATCGAGTTGGTACCAACTCTTAGCAACCCTACGCACAACAGAATCAAACACTGCCCAATCCCGTTCCAACCTCATAATCATTGCTACATTTGAGGCCATCACTGCTGCCATTGTATCAATCCATCGCATTGAGGTTCTTCCTCTTTTTCTCCGGTCCTTCATTTATCAAACATTATATCCTTCTCCAGGCACTGGACCCTCCTAACAATATGTCTGGGTGTGGAAGACAAAGTCTGGCCATCCTGACTTCCAGTGAGCATTGTGACTGTACTTCTTTCAATACAGATAGGTTTGTTCTTTTAACAGCCCATGGCACTTTTAATATGTTCCTGCAACACCACAGCTCAAATGCATCAATTCTTCTACAGTCTTCCTTATTGACTGTCCAACTTTCTCTTGCATATGAGGTTATTGAAAATACCATGGCTTGGGTAAGGCACACATTAATCCTCAAACTAACAACTTTGCTCTTCAACACTATAAAGAGGTCTTGTGTAGCAGATTTGCCTAATGCAATACATCATTTGATTTCTTGACTGCTGCTTCTGTGAGTGTTGATGGTTGATCCAAGCAAAATGACGTCTTCAACAACGTCAATTTTTCTCCATTTTTTGTGATGTTGATTATTGGTCCAGTGGTGAGGAGTTTTGTTTTGTTTAGGTTGAGGTGCAACCCATATCTTACTGCTTTTCATCAGTAAGTATTTTTGAATCCTCTTTGCTTTCAGGAAGCAAGAATGTGTCATCTGCATATCGCAAGTTGTTAATGAGTCTTCCGTCAATCCTGAAGCCACTTTTTTCTTCATACAATGCAACTTCTCTGATTATGTGCTCAGTATGTAGACTGAATAAATATGGTGAAAGAATACAATTCTGGCACACTTAATTTTAAACCATTGTTCCCATGTTCTGTTCGAACAACTGCCTTTTGGTCTATGTACAGGTTCCCCATGAGCACGATTGATGTTGCAGACTACTCATTCTCTACAGTGTTGTCCATAGTTTGTCAGGATCCACACAGTGAATAATGTTGTGCAGTCAATAATGCACAAGTAATCATCTTTTTGTTACTTTCTGATGCCAGCAATGATATCCCTCCTTCCATTTCCTGTTCTGAATCTAGCTTGAACCTCTGGAATTCCATTCTCTGTCAATATATGGTTGCAACCATTTTTGAATTATCTTTAGCAAAATTTTGCTTGCATGGGATATTAGTTATATTGTCTGATGATTTCCACAACCCACTGGGTCACCTCTCTTTGGAATGGACACAAATATGGATCTCTTCCAGTCAGTTGGTCAGGTAGTTGTCTTCCAAATTTCCTGCTATAGATGAGTGAGTGCCTCCAGTGCTGTATCACTTTGTTAAAAGATTTCAATTTGTATTCCAGCAATTCTCAGAGCCTTGTACTTTGTCAATGCTTTCAATGCACCTTGAACTTCTTCCTTCAGTATACTGGCTCTTGGTCATATGCTACCTCTTGAAATGGTTGAAAATTGACCATTTCTTTCTAGTACAGTGACGCTATGCATTCCTGCAATCTTCTTTTGATGCTTTCAGCATCATTGACTATTTTGCCTATAGAATCCTTCAATATTGCAAGTCAAGGCTTGAATTTTTCTTCAGTTACCTCAGCTTTAGGAATGCTGAATGTGTTCTTCCCTTTTGGTTTTCTAACCCCAGGTCTATACACATTTTATTATAGTATTTGACTTTGGCTTCTAGAGCTGCCTTTTGAAATTTTCTATGCAACTCTTTTACCAACTCATTTTTTCCATTTGCTTTAGAATCTTTAAGTTGGAGATAAAGCTTCAGAGTCTCCTCTCACATCCATTTTAGTCATTTCCTTCTTGTTTCAGGGGAAAAGAAATACAGAAACAATAATTTTGCTGTCTGTACACTTCAGTATAGTACTTACTTTAAAAATGAACATGCTTATAAGCATATAAGAGAAACAATCTTTTCTTTTCATATAGTTCCAAAACCTGGTTGACACAGTTTGTAGTCAGCTGTGAACCAAAGGTTTCTGGTTGAAACCCACCCAAAAGCTGCAGGGAGAAAGGCAGAAAATCTGTTTCCATAAATAACAATGACAGGCAAGAAAACCGAATAGAGCAGTTCCATTCTGTAACACAAGGGTTGGTCAAGAGTTGGAATCAACTCAATGACAGCAGCTTTGGTTTTGCTCTTGTTTTCTCCAGAGTCAGCTTCAGCATCAGCATCAGCAGCTTATTAGATATAAAGTTACACATTTATGGGCACCAGTCTGCACAATTCTGACAAGGAAGTCCTTTTTAATAAAGACTCACCTAGTAGGTAGGTGTTAATACATTATGTGTGATGCTGTAAAAATTTTATAGAAATTAAATGCAGTTTTTAGTAATGCCATAGATGGATATTAGTGAATTTTGGATTATTCTAGGTAGAATCTACGTACTTTGAGGTATATTGAATCAATAAGTGAAGTGATTTAGTGTAAATATGTTTAAAGTATTTTTGTATCAAGCAAAATTAATATCTTCATTTAGTAACCATGGCATATTATAACACAGAATCTATTGACAAAAATTAAAAAATAAATAACAACCTTATAGCACTGTAGATTTGGAGTCAAGTCATTGTCATCTCATTTTAAATCTTGCTTCTTAAATTGAGGTGCATGACTCGAGGGTAAGTAGTGATACTGTCTGTGTGGACAGATAGAACCACAACACAAAAATGATACCCACAGTCAGAGGGCCTGTCTACTCTGTGATGGACACATATAGTGTACAAGGCAGGGAGTGAGACTAGGTGTGTGCTCTTGAGCTGATATTTTGGAGGTGCAATGAACTAGGTTCTCTTAGAACATTCAGGAGAAACCTCTCTAGAGATATGACATTTAAATGGAAAATGTAGGGGAATTTGACTTTTCCAAGTGGAAAGAATATCATGCTTCCTGTGTTTGAGGAGTAGAAAGAAATGTACCATGTTTGGAGTAGAATGATACAAGGTATGAGGAAAAATCATATGGCGCGAGTTTGTAGATGGGGTAATTGTCAGATCACGTAGGCTAGGGAAGAAGTTTAGATTGTAATCTAGGTGGTTTATAAGTCATTGTAGGTTTCAAACACAGACTGATAGTACTCTCTGGATGTTTTCTGGGGATGAATTTTGAATATAATATTTGAAGGAAAACAAATTTTGAATTCTTTCACAATCATTATCTTACTCTTTTTATATTTACCAAGCACAGGGCTGTATATTTGAGAGCGTGAAATGAAAAAGAACTAGAGAGAGCACAAACCCCTAAAGAATTTAAAAAAAAAAAATTATTATTCACAGTGAATGAAAATCTGTCACATTTGTACCGTCTAGAAAATTGAGAGTTCTTTGCGAAACAATAGTACTTTGTGGAAACTACAAATACATGCCCAAACTAACCAGAAACATCACAATCTGTGTCACAAAGGGCTTTCCCTCTGCCCTCTCTCCCATGAAGTGCATCTTTAAATGAATTAGGAAGAAGCAAAAATATTAACAGAAAAATGGGCACACGGCATGAATAGTTTAAAGAAAGAAATTTATCAGTGACTTATAAAGACACAAAAATGCTATCCTCAATCATAGTTGCAATGCATGTTAATTAAAACACAATTTTTAAAACTTATTAGACTGGTTAAGATCATTCAGTTTGATAATACATTGCATTAGGGTGTGAAGAAAAGGGCATTTCAATATACCAATATTAGGAAAGTTGTTCTTGTGTCTTTTAAGAATAATTGGGCAGCATATATCAATATGGAGTCCTGTTATGGGCTGTAGGATAAGCACTGGACTGCAAACCACAAGGTTGGCAGTTCAAACCCACCTGTTGCTCCTTGAAAACCCTGTACAGGGTTGCTATGAGTCGGAACTGACTCTGCGGTACTAAGCAACACCATATATCAATATTTCAAAATCACATGACCTTTATTCTGCTGTTTCATATCTAGAAACATGTCTTGCATAAATACTAATATATGCAAAAGAAAGAGTATGCATTTTCTACTGATTATAGTAGCAAAAGGCAGGCCTGGTTATACAGTGGTTAAGCCCTCGGCTGTTAACTGAAAGGTAGACAGTGCTAACCCACTGGCCCCTCTGTGGGAGCAAAATGTGACACTCTGCTTCTGTAACAATCTGTAGCTGTGGAAACCCTAAGGGGAAGTTCTATTCTGTCCAATAAAGGTAATTATGAGTCAGAATTTATTTGACTATAATAGATTTATTTGATTATATTAACACAATGTATAAATAGGAATTCTGAAATTGTAGTGAATGATGAACTAGGCTCCTTACCACAGGGTCAGCAGTTGGAATGTACCAGTCACTCCTTCAGAGAAAGATGAGGCTTTCTACTCCCCTAGAGATTTACAGCCTTGGAAACCCTATTCAGGTTTTCTATGAGTTGGAACTAATTCAAAAGCTGATTTCCGATGGATCTTGGCTAAAAACAGAGAATACCAGAAAGATGTTTACCTGTGCTTTATTGACTATGCAGAGGCTTTCGATTATGTGGATCATGACAAGCTATGGACAACATTGCGAAGTATGAGTATTCCCAAACACTTAATTGTACTCATGAGGAATCTGTACCTGTACCAAGAGGCAGTTGTTCGAACAGAACATGGGAACACTAAATGGTTTAAAATTAAGAAAGGTGTGCGACAGGGTTGTATTCTTTCACCATACTTACTCAACCTGTATGCTGAGCAAAGAATCTGAGAAGCTGACATATATGAAGAAAAACGTGGCATCAGGATTGGAGGAAGACTCATTAACAACCTCTGATATGCAGATGATACAACTTTGTTTGCTGAAAGTGAAGAGGACTTAAAACATTTACTATGAAGATCAAAGAGCACAGCCTTCAGTATGGATTACATCTCAATGTAAAGAAAACGAAAATCCTCACCACTAGACCAATAAACAACATTCTTATCAACAGAGAAAAGATTGAAGTTGTCAAGGACTTTATTCTTCTTGGATCAACTATCAACACTCAGGGAAGCAGCAGTCAAGAAATCAAACGATATATTGCATTAGTCAAATCTGCTGCACAGGACCTTTTTTTAAAGTGTTGAAGAGCAAAGATGTCAGCTTAAGGACTAAGGTGCGCCTGACTCAAGCCATGGTATTTTCAATAACCTCATATGCATGCAAAAGCTGGACAGTGAATAAGGAAGACCGTAGAAGAATTGATGCTTTTGAGTTATGATATTGGAGGAGAATATTGAAAGTTCTATGGGCTGCCAAAAGAACCAATAGGTCCATTTTGGAAGAAGTGCAGACAGAGTGCTCCTTAGAGGCTAAGATGACCAAACTTCGTCTCTTATACTTTGGACATATTATCAGGAGGGACCAGTCACTGGAGAAAGATATCATGTTTGGTAAGGTCGAGGATCAGAGATAAAGAGGAAGACCCCCAATGAGATGGATTGGCCAAGTGACAGCATCGATGGACTCCAGTGGCAACAGTAGTGAGGTTGGCCCAGAATCGGGCAGTGTTGTGTTCATTATGAATTGGTACAGACTTGATGGCACCTAACAACAACAACAACAACTATCATCACCAATGTATAAACAACCAAAAGGTCTACTAGTTAAAAAGTAATTAAATGGTCATGATATATTTAAAAAATAAAATATTTATGTTTAAAAAAATTATAAAGAGTTAGCCTTACAGGCAATCAACGTAACCCATTGTCATTGAGTTGATTTCACTCGTGATGACCCTGTGGGAAAAGTAGAATTGCCTAATAGAAAGATGTATTTTTTAGGATTTCAAATAAAAGTTGTTAAAAATATATTTTTCAATGTAAGGGACGAGAATATGTTAGAAGTTAATGCAAAAAATAGCTGCCTAAATGCTGCACTAAAGATAGGGTTAAAGATGGCAGATGATTAGGAATACTTAAATATTGCTCTTAACAGTTAACTGTAGTGAGTAGAACCAATATAAGAACCAATCTAATATATAAGAACCCAAATCCAGTTCTTTTATCTTATACCTTGCAACAGGAGAACAAAGCACCTTGGTTAATGGCAGGGAGGGCTTTTCTTATTTTATTACAATTCCTGTAAGTTATAATGTCAGGAGGGACCAGTCCTGGAGAAGGACATCATGCTTGGTAAAGGATGAGCTAAAAAGAGGAAGACCCCTAATGAGATAATTGGACAGCAGCAACAATGGACTCAAACTTAACAAGGGTGAAGACTGTACAGGACCTGGGAATGGTTCATTCTGTTGTGCATAGACTTTCTGGGAGTTAAAACCAACTTGGCAGCACCAGCAATTCCATATCAGAGAGTTTAACTTTGATGTGTAGACTTTAGCATGCTACAGGAGAGCTGTGACATGGTCTTAGAAACCTCTTATTACTAGAATTTGTAGGAAGAACATGGAAGTAACGTGACTAAATGAAGCATTAAGTTAATGTCAGACAGATATTGAAAACCCTGTAACAACATGAGTAAATTGGATAGAATCAGTATTTTATATTTGTTTCTTGATATAAACGCATAGATATAGAGATGTCAAATACATAATTGATTCTGCATGTATTTTGTTTTGCAAAATTAATATATTGTTTTCTTCCAAACACTCTACTTCAACACACCAGTTCCTACCCGGTCCAAATTAATGCCACCTGATTAATCAGTTAAGAAGAAAGATTTCTTTTTGTGTTGCCCAATCCATCAGTCAAGAAGAAAGATGTTTATCTAAGACAAATAGCAATTATATTACATAAAGATCTCTCTTTAATGAAGATGTAATGAAATGCAATTCCAAAAGCACAGTGTGACCCTCCTGAAGGAAAAAAATGGAAGAATTTATGTCCCTTTAGATATGTTTTATATCCCAAACTTCAGTGGATCTCAGAGTGATCCCCAATTCTCAGGCCTCAGCACAGAACTACTGAATCAGAAATGCAGGAGTGCTGTGTTTTAACAACTCTGTAGGTGATTCTGAGGACTTCTAGTATGGCACTGTGGATTAGCACTGGACTGCAAACCACAGGTCTTCAGTTCAAACCCACCAACTGCTCCTTGGAAACCCTATACAGGGTCCCAATGAGTAGAAACTGACTCAATGGCACTTAACAACAACAGGTGATTCTGATGTATAGCAAAGATTGAGAGCCACTTAAGGCATCCAAAATTTTTTTTTTGAGTAATTACTATTTATTGTAAGAATTTAGACTTTTTAAAAAAGAGAGGAAGAACCCGTTTTCCTCATGGAAGTTCAGATTTCATGAAATGACAAACCTTATTGTAGAAATGATTTCTGTTTGGATGAAGATCTTAGAACAGATTTTGTATCTAATAGGATTTCATTTTGATACACAGAGCACCTTCTACCTAATGAATTTTGCATTTCATAGGGTTGAAGCCTGTTACACAGCCAGAATTTTAAGCATTGACTATTTCTGGAAGAAAACCATTGATCATATCCTCCTTAGATGTTTAGTATCACTGATGGAAATTAATTATTTAAGTCACAATTGGATCTCTTAACAGTGGAGGTGAAGCATTTTTAAATCTCCACTCTACTGTATAAATATACAAAATACAATATATAGAGTTTTGAATAAGAATCGATTGTTATTTTGCGATTTGCAAATATTGACCATAAATAGACTACTGAGTACCTGAATACAGATGTAAAATCATTATTAGTCATAGTTCTTAGTATTTCCAGAAGAAATTGAAAGGAAAATTAATTATTTGTTTATAGTTGTTAAGTGATGTCGAGTCGGTTCAAACCCATAGCGACCCTGTATAGGGTTTCCAAGGAGCAGCTGATGAGCTTGAACCACCGACCTTGCAGTTATGGTAGTGTTATTTAATTTAACAAACTACATTAAAAATGAAAGCAAGATTTGTTCTAAACAAGGCTGAATGCTTTAATATAATTGTCAGTGTAGATATATTGGATACATATTACAGCTTTGAACTTGATATTTTCAATTTAATTTATTTCTCCAATTTTTTAATATTCTGTAGCCAAAAGGTCCAAGTCAAGTGTAGTCCAGAACCTCAGATCAAATTCTTTGTTGGATGTAAAGAGTTCAGGACTGGGCAGTTAATTAGGAATTTATTCATGTAAGGATGCAAGTCAGCTTTTCTTTGGGACTCTATCCAAGTATACAACTGTAAGCCTCAAGGCACATACACAAGCTTGATCCATTAGTGCATAGATTGACATTATTTGTCATGCTTTTTAATGTGTGCCTTTTGGGACCTATTTGCCAACTAACTTTATTATTCTTTTTATTATTTATTTATCTTAAAAAAAAATTCTTAATGGTATTCCTGGGAAAACACATTGTTGTTTGAGGATTGCTAATTAGCAGTTTCCTGTTCATTTTACTTGCAAATGCATTGCCTTCTTCTCTAGATGTTTTGTAAGAGACCAGATGACAAATTGTTCAGACCTATGAAGATTTCACCAACTAAGCAAACTGCTGTTTAGTTTTTAATTCTAAAGAAACTGAAGAGTAACTTAAGGGTGGTACAGTGGAAAGAGATACCACCTGCTGAGAGTAGAGAGTTGTTTCTCATTGAAAGACTGTGGGAGTCAGGCATCTGTCTGTCTGCTGTCTAGTTTGATGAAGGTAATGAATTTTAGCTGACTACAAATGAGTACAAATAACTAGACATCATGGACTGTTAACATTCTTCAAAAGACATGTCCTATTTAAGGATTTGCATTTGGGGATTTTAGGTTTTTCTCTTACATTCTGGAGAATCTTGAAGTGTTCAAGATGTCTAGTTATTTGTACTCATTTATGTGTGGTTGTTAAGTGCCGTCAAGTTGATTCTGACCCATAGCTACCCTGTATAGGGTTTCTGAGGAGCAGCTGGTGAGCTTGAACCACTGACCTTGCAGTTCAAAGGGCTTTGCAGTCTGGCGCATTAACCCACAGTGCCACACCAGAACTCATTTATAGGCAACTAAAAATCATCACCTTCATTAAGCTACACAGGAGACAGACAGATGCCTGAATCTCACAGTCTTTCAATGAGAAAGAACCCTCTCCTCTCTTTCTCTCGCCACTGTACCACCCTTAAGGTACTCTTCAGTTTTTGTTTGTTTGTTTTTTTCTTTCTTTCTTTTTAATTAAAAACTAAACAGTTTGCTTAATTGGGAAAATCTTCATGAAGCTGATCAATTTGTCATCTGGTCTGTTAGAAAACTTCTAGAGAGGAAAGCAATGTATTTGCAACTAAAAACCTCACTGAGGTTGAACAGTATTTAACAAATATTTATCATTATCTGTATCCTAAGTGCTAGGCTGCTCCCTGGCTCCTAAACAAAAGATTGCTGGTTTGGACCCAACAAGCAGCCCAACAAAAGAAAGGCCTGATGATCTGCTCTTGTAAAGGTTGTTGTTTGTTGTTGTTAAGTGCTATTGAGTCAGTTCCGACCCACAGTGACCATGTATACGGTTTCTGAGGAGTGACCCAACCTTGCAATTCCAAACTTACCTTGCAGTCCAGTGCATTAACCCAAGCCTCAAAAATCCTTTGGAGCAGCTCTACTCTGTCACACTTGGGGCCACTATGAGTTGGAATCAACTCAAAGACATCTAACAACAATAGTGTGTGTGAAGCTTTGGGCTACATCATTAAAAATACCTAGATCCCTACCTCCTTGGGAATTATAGTATCTGTGATAGCTTGCAGTGAACATTAGGATAGGAGAAAGACTAGTGCTGGGAGAGTATGTTGAAGAGGCTTGTAGACTTGAATCCCTGAGGAGCAGATGTTACTGGTCATGCCATTGCCTGCCTCCCATCCCTCACATCCATCCTCCTACCACTGGACGAATTAGTTGATAACAGCTCACAGCTGACCCCTGTCAAAGGGTAAATGCATGGTTCCTGCCCTAATGCTCCAGGTCCCAGTTGTCAGACAGTGGCTGAGATACCAAAGGGCAGCCCAGTTGCCTGGAAATGGGATTAACTCAGTGGTTCCATTTGCACTTCAGTGCTTCCTAGTGTGATCAGCTAGACTCCAGCTGAGACCCCATTCTAGCATGGCTTTTATCCTCTGCTTTATCCGGTGTCCAGCTCTCCTCTTCTGTTGAACAAGAATCTGCTTCTAGGGAGTCTGATTTAACAGAGTGATTTTCACAGAGCCTGCAAGGCACAGAGGAGCTAGGTAGATAAAAATGGATGAGGAAAAAAGAGTGTATTTTGTGTGAAGAAAACACCAGGAATGAAAAGTTGAGGGAAAGAGTTGGAAAGAGTTCCAGCTAAAAGGTCCTATGAAGACGAAGCGAGTATAGGACAGAAATGAGGGGTTTATAGGAGATGGGAGAGTAGGGCTGGTAATGAGAGATGAGCATTAAGAGGTTAAGAAACTTTGGCGTCCAGTATGTACTTGCATCTACTTAATGCCAAAAAATTGTGAAAAATCCAGGTCATCACCCATATTTTAGTCAATGTAAATTACGCAATATTTGAAGTAAATATTTGAGATATAGACGGATTATTATTGCTGTGTGCTGTCGAGTTTGTTTCAATTGATAGCAACTCTGTACAGGATTTTCAAGGCTATACCTCTTTACAGGATCAAAAAACCTCATCTTCCTACCTCCGAGCAGCTGGAGTATTCAATTTGTTGCCCAAGACTCTACTACCAGAACTCCACTGGTAGTTTCGAACTGCTGACTTTGAGGTTGGCAGCCCAACTCATAACCACTATGCTACCAAAGCTCATTGTTACTTGAGGATATTATTCTAAAATTCATTGCTTTGACTATACTACAAGAAAGAGTGACTGTTATCAGGGACTTACTCTGAAACTGCACTCTGTATTCAACCTTTCTCATCCTAGCCCTCAGTTATGAGGAAGTAGGAAGTCTACAAGAGGGATTATTGTTGCTAAACTGTTGAAATTTTCATTCTCTTTCCCAAAGGAAGATCTCAGAAATGCAGTATAAGAGACATGCTGTAAGCATGTGGCACAATTTTTAGCAATCAGATGGAAAAGCCCATGATGTCATGTAATGTCCTGTATAACATATACTATTGTAACACACATTTTAAACATGTTTTTTTCTGCTATATTCCGTAAACAGTGACAATAGCAGCCTCTGGAGGTGACCCGTTAGAAGCTGTAGACTTTGTTACTGTTCATCTCACTAAGCACAGTTGCATATTACAGTTCCAGTGAAACAAATCGTAAGAATCTCTCTTATACATGGAACAATTACGTGTGCATTAAATCTGACAGCCAAATATGGAACTAAATTGAAGAATATTTTCTAATACTCAACCCTTCTCTACCATTTAGATTGTCTCAAACGGTTTACTTCCTTTGTTTGGATTTTAAGTTGCCTTAATGTGTGGTTTTCCACAAATACATTGATCTGAAAATATATAAAGAGGTAGAGAAGTGATTGGAAGCTAAACTTGCAGTCGTACTTCTTGTGTCCCTTGGACCGTATTTCATTCTACCACCATTCCTCTGGCCTCAGGCCCTCTTCTGAGCCTTCTGGATTATTCTCACAGTCTGCTTACCTACAAATACAGTCTCCATGCAAAGTCTCATTAAAAAAAAATGAATCAACAGTGCAATTTCTTCATTATAAACTCTTTCATGAAATGACCTTCCTCTCCATCTCTAGACTTAACTGCTTTCTGTTTCACCCATCAGATCTCAAACTCAGGCAAATGGGATATTCATTCACACTTCTGTGATTTAGGCCAAGCTTTTCATTCTTTTTGGAGTCTTCTTTTCCCATTCCCTTTCTTTCATCATGGAATTCCCAGTAGGCCTTCAAAATCAAATGGAAATGTTACCTTTTTGTAAGCTTGGCCAACGGCTCAGGTTTTACTGGGTGTTTATTAAGGAGCTCTGGTAGCGTACTGGTTACGAATTGGGCTGCGAACTTTAAGGTCAGCGGTTCGAAACTACCAGCTGCTCCGTGGGAGAAAGATGAGGTGTTCTACTCCCATAAAGATTTACACCCTTGGAAACCCTGTACAGGGTCGCTATGGGTCGGAACCGACTCAACGGCACTTAACAACAACAACAACAACAACATTTGGAGCCCTTCACATTTGGTGGTTTCTTATTATCTGACAGTACGTATCTTGTTAAAGTGTTGTCGAGTCGGTTCCGACTCATAGTGACCCTGTATAGGGTTTTTGAGAAGCAGCGGGTGAGCTTGAACCACTGACCTTGCAGTTCAAACCAACTGCAGTCCAGCGCATGAACCCACAGCACCACACCAGCACTTATCTAAGATCCATTGTAATTACTTGCTTAAATGTTTGGCTCCTTTACTAGACTCTTTTGTAAGGTTCCCAGCATTAGTCTAAATGAGATTCTGAAACATATGGCAAAGTTGAAGTTGAAACATTACCTGGCAAGAGGGCAATTCAAAAAGTTGAATGGGAAGTGCAGTGTGCAGTGAGTTTCAGAGACGGGTGGTAGAATCCCCTGGAAAAGGAGAGTCAGAATGGTAGCACAACTTGAATATAATTAATGCTAATGAATTTTCATGAGAAAATTGCTGAAATGTTTTCTTTTTGACTGTGTATACTTTCACCAAAGGAAAACAAAATAAAAATTTTAAAGCCTACTTTTAGTAGGAGTAGATGAACTCCTCCAAAGACAAGAAGGAGGAGGCATTCTGATCCCCTAGGATGGTAAGGAGGTCTAATTTCAAGTGTACCCAAGTGCCTGACTCTCAAATTTATTTCCCAGGTAAACCCTCATGTGTGTGAACATTTTGTGTTTGAAGTCAAAGGAAATATGGGAGTGAGAGGCTTTTCTGCATTCAACCTTAGACCATCAGACATGTTGGAACTTCTGGACATTTATAGTATCCATTTCAGCATCGAGAAGATCATCAGCACTGGACCTACTGAAGCTGAGTCCAATCCCTGGCCGAGACCATAATGCTAGGGTCAGCAGATTTGTTGGTGCAGCAGCTGTATTGCTTGTTTGAACTAGAGCAGATTTCCAAGACATCTTTTAGGGAATTTAGAAAACACCTGATTACAGGTGTTCTCAGGGAGCTGAGACCCAGGTTTTTCAGGCAGTGTGAAGAGTGGAGATAGATAATATGCACATAAATAAGGAGAGCATAGAGCATGTTGTGTTAATTAGAGTAGAGAACATTGGTACCTACTTGAGCTCAGGCCAGAGCTAAGCTTTATTAAAGTGTACAAGACTACAAAAATTTTGTGGAAAATTTAATTGTCTTTTAATTCAAGTTTTCCACAAACTTTTTGAAGGCCCCTCTTATTATGGTTTCTAATAGCTGCAACAATGGATTCAAACATACTCATGTTTGGCACTGTAGGGTAAGCACTTGGCTGCTAATGGTGCTACTGTAAGGTTGGAAGTTCAAACACAGCAACCACTCTTGGAAACCCTATGTAGGGTCGCTATGCGTTGGAACTGATTCATTGAGTTGGAACTGACTCAACAGCACTAAACAACAACAACAACAGCAATGATCATGAACATAATACAGGGTTGAGAAGCATTTCTTTTTAAGATCACTGTGAGTCAGAGCCAACATGACAGTCATTAACAATTTGATGGTGTTTGCATGAAGACAGCAAGGACAAAAAGGTTCAATGACTATCCCATGAGCCTATCAGCAGCAAGGAGCAGCCAGGTACCAGAAGTGGTCATTCATTGCTGTGGTACAGTGGCAGTTCCCAAACGATTACTTATGTTAGTGATGAGCAAATGAATGAATCCATGTGCAAATAGCTGGTATATTTTTATTCATTCAAGAAATAGCACAGTGGGTAAGTAGAACCTGAAAGTCGAAGTATTTTTCTAGTACCTGTTAAACATTTCATCTTTTACTGGATTAGATTAAATCAAGACATGCTTATTATTTGTCATTTTCATTTAGGAAATGAACAAAGGAAAAAACAGTTCCCTTTCTTTATTAGCAATTAATAAGACTGAAATGAGTAACAAGAGAGCATAGAACTCTAGATTACTGTTCAGTTCCTGGAACTTGTAAGTGGTGGTTCAAAGGGTTAAATGCTCAACCAGTAGCCTAAAGATTTGAACCCCTTCAGGTACCTTAGAGGACTGGCCTAGCGGTCCATTTCTAAGCAGTGTCAGCCTTGAGAACCCTATGGAATGCTTCCTCTTTACAGTCACAGGGTCACCTTGAGTCAGAATACACTTGATGACAACTATCAGCAACATGTTTACTGTTAAAATCTCAATGCAGTGCCAATAACAATGCTCCTGCACCCCTTAGAAATCATTAAAGCTCTCCATATCCTTACAAAGTCTCTTTTTTTCTCCGCCAACACACACCTACTTTAACATTATAATGTTTAGCTGCCCCATAAAATTGCTTTTAAAGCTCTTCCTGCTAACCTTGAACCCCAAGGGCTGTGCATAATTTATTATTCTATAAACAATCAAATTCTTCCTTTTATCTTTTTTTGGGGGAATTACCTTTCTTCTTCCTCCCCCATTAACATTTCTTCTTTCACTGGATAATATTGAATCAAGACATTTTTATTATTTGTCATTTTCATTTAAGAAATAAAGGAAAGAAAGACCAGTTCCCTGTTCTTAATTAACATTCAATGGAAGTGAAATATATTATTTACAACACATATGTTCCTTGTATATTTTTGTGTGTGTGTGTTGTATGTACCCTTTGCTGATTCCTCCCACTTTTTTTGAAATTGTATCCATTGTTAGGAAGTGAAAAATAATTTTCCCACCACTGTTCTTAGTTTTTAAATTGTGCTTTGGGAGAATTATGAAAAATACCTTTAAGAGTGCTGAGACAGTACTAAAACAAAACACCTGTGTCGACTACTAATGTTCTATTATTCCCAGGTTTAAGAGCAAGATTACCATTTATCACTGGAAGAGGAGACAACAGGGAGCAAAAGAGAGTCTAGCTATTTGGGAGCTGGATTTCCCCAGTGTTTGACAGTGTCTGATGTTCTGTCTGTCCTCCAGTCGAATTGCTTTGGTCAACAAACCTAGATGCCTGAGCACAAGGTTAATGAAAGCAGAGTGACTTGCCCATTTCCATAGTGATGTGTTGACTGACCTTGCTTGTTGTTTAGCCTGCTCCACCACGGACTCTCTTGAGAATATGTCCTTGTCACGAAGAGGATGGCTGTTACCATTTAGAATGGGGGTTTGTATGTCAGACAACTCTAGAGGTCAGAGTTGAACTGTTACAGGAGCTGAAACATTACAGGACTGTTACATTAGCTTACAGGAGCTAGAGCTAAAAAACCAATCTAACAAAGTACATGCTATACTTATGATAAAGCATATGCTGGGCTGATCATAGTTCAGTATTGTCATTGTTTTATAGAAAAAACAGGATACGGAGTGACTTTAAAACTCATTACACAAGTCTAAGCTTTTATTTGGGGCCAAACATAAAACTAATTGTGAGGCTAGAACGGGACTGGCCAGTGTTTTGTTCTGTTGTGTATACAGTTGCTATATACCGAATCAACAACACCTAAAACAACAGCCTTTTCATTGTAAGGCAGTCTTTAAGAAAGTATCACACAGAGATAATGACTAACATAGAAGTAATAAATATTGTGTCAGTGATCCAGTCAAATATAACCAAAAATTCTTCCATTTTTTGTGAATAAATAATCTTGTGGCACTATGGGATAAACACTGGACCGCAGGTTGGTTTGAATAAAAAGGTCAGTTGTTCAAACTTACCAGTGGCTCTTCGGAAACCCTACACAGGGTCACTACAAGTCAGAACTGACTGGAAGGCACTTAACAACATCAACATCATATAATCGGTTTCAGAAATTCAAATTCACCAACCACTCCTTGGAAATCCTATACAGGGGCACAATGCATCGGAGCCAACTCAATATTACTGAACAGCAATATCAATTTATTGAGGGATGAATAAGAAAGAATGTAGAAGAATTGATGCATTTGAATTACGGTGTTGGAGGAAAATATTGAAAGTACCACAGACTGCCAAAAGAGCAAAGAGATCTGTGTTGGAAGAAGTAAAGCCAGATGGTGAGACTTTGTCTCTCATACTTTGGATCAGGAGGGGTCAGTCCCTGGAGAAGGATCTCATGCTTGGTAAAGTGGAGGGTCAGTGAAAAAGAGGAGGACCCCCAATGAGATGGATTGACTACTAGCAGCAAAAGTGGGCCTAATTGTGAGGATGGCATAGGACTGGCCAGTGTTTCATTCAGTTATGCATAGGCTTACTATGAATCGGAATTGACTCAGTGGGTCCTAACAACAAACAATAGCTATCATTTGCTTTGCGTCATAATCCATAATTTTGCCTAAGTTGTCTCTTTTTATGTTTCCTCTTGCCAACCCTATCAAATAGGAATATTTTTCCTCATTTTACAGCCATGAAAACATCATGAACAGGAAAAACAACCTGCCCTAATTCATAAATTTTTGTTTAAATGTCAGGTTAAAGCAAATTCTATCTGTTTCCAAAATGTTAAATTTGAACCTTGGCCACCCCATATTCAACAGCCTACTATAAACAATATCCTGCCACTATTCCTCACCTCACCTTTCTTTCAGAGTCAAGGTTTCATCAAAAGGAAACCTTGTAACTTGAACTTTAAAACATTAATTACACTACAAACTAGTCCACGTGCATAATAACAAGATTATTGCTATCTCAGATATTTTGCTCAAAATATACTTTAATCTGATGAAAATACTCTCTTTCAAATTATACAATTAGCATTAAATTAGTAAATGATCATATAAATTTTCTTTATATGCAAAATGTTTTATTTAGTAAGTTACTCTTGCGATGGCTTTTCTAAACAACTCTGGCTTTTTGTGTCTTTGGTTGCCATCCAGTGGCCGCATGCTCATACTTCAGTTGTGGAGCAGAGAAAGGAGAAAAAGGCTTTACTTTGTGAGTGGACCATCTCTGATAGTGCAAGAGAACGCTACAGATGTTAGGTTTGTGTAATTCTGTTTAGCCATGACCCCCCATTCAACTCATTTAAGACAAAATTTTGTCTAGGTCATGTTAAAAACTGTTAGATCTCTGTATGAAAAGATGAAAAAAAAAAAAAAGTTCATTAGATTGCCTCATAAAATTTCTTACTGATATACCATCCCACCCACAAAAATCATTAGAAATAAAATGTATGTTAAATTCTGCCAAAGCCAATTAACAAAACCACATGCCAGTGATTACTTTGGCCAAGACAAATGCTGAAATTTTCACATATTTTCCAAATAGGATGCCTCTCCAATGCTCTCCATGGATCGCTACATGGAATGTTGTTGTTATGTGTCATCAAGGTGATTCCAACTCATAAGGGTCTTACATAGGGTTTCCACGGAGTGGCTGGTGAGTTTGAACTGCTGACCTGGAGGCTCAAACTGACCGTGAAGTCCAGTGCATTATCCTGCAACTCCACACCAGGACTCCACTACATAAAATAGAGAACTTAAAGGAATAAAGTGGATTTAGATCATTTCTTCCCAGATGGATAAACTAGTTTTGGAATGGTTATCATTTATAGAAAGTCCTTTAAATTAATAGCATTCATATTAATACAGAGATGAGGGACAGTTAACACCAAAATCCCATTGCTGCTGGGTCAAGTCACCTCATACTAACTTCATAGAACAGTAGAACTACTCCGGACGGTTTCCAAAGCTGTCAATCTTTACTGAAGACAACTCCCACATCTTTCACCATGTGACTGGGGAGTCTGAACCACTGGTATTTCTGTTAGCAGCTACATGCTTCACCATTCTGCAACCAGGGCTAAACAAAAGAGTTTATTTAAATCACTATTGTTGTTAAGTGTTGTCAAGTGGTGACTCATAGTGATCCTGTATAGGGCTGGTGAGTTTGAACCACTGACCTTGCAGTTCAAACAGACCTTGTGGTCCAGCATTTACCCTACAGATCCAGAGCAGGTCCATAGGAAGAAAATAAAATGGATAGTTGTGGTGTAGCACTATAGGATAAGCACTGGACTGCTAACCATAAAATTGGTGGTTCAAACCCAGCATCAGCTCCTTGGAAACCCTATACAGGGTCACTATGAGTCAGAACCGACTTGATGGCACATAACAAGAACAGAAAATTAGTTTAAAGGTACAGGGTTCATCTCAGAATATGGGAGAATTTTGTTTGTTTTAAGATGAGAAAATTGAGTATCAAAATAATTATTTAAAATATTCTTCATCTGAGTGAAAAGTTAGTTGTGTCTGTGTTTATATTCATTTTATTTTGATTGATTTAACAAATCATGGATTGCAAAATGGGATGAATAAAACAAAGAAACTATCTCACTTAAAATTGCTTAGTTAATCTCCAAAATATATTGACCATTATGTTGTTGTTGTGAATTGCTGCTGAGTTGGTTCCAACCCATGTTGTTGTTGTTGTTATATGCCATCGAGTCGGTTCCGACCCATAGCGACCCTGTACAGGGTTTCCGAGGGTGTAAATCTTTACGGGAGTAGAAAGCCTCATCTTTCTCCCGCGGAGCAGCTGGTAGTTTCGAACCGCTGACCTTAAGGGTCGCAGCCCGATTCGTAACCACTATGCTACCATAGCGTTTCTGAAGAGCAGCTGGTGAACTTGAACCGCTGACCTTGCAGTTCAAATGGCTTTACAGTCTGGCACATTAACCCACAGCGTCACACCAGGACTCCATTGATCATTGTAGCAAGAATATGATTTTTCAAAACGTTTTCCTGCCGTTTTTGGTTAGACATTTCAATCATACAGAAGTACAATGAATATTCACATACTCTTTGTCTAGATTAACTAATTGACTCAACGGCACTTAACAACAACAAATCCCAGTTTGGGAGTCCCGGTGTGGTGCTGTAGGATCAGCACTGGACTGCTAACCACAAGGCTCGTGGTTCAAACCCACAAGCCAACCCTTGGAAATTCTATCAAGGGTTGTTGTGAGTCAGAACTGACTCGACGGCACTTAACAATGATACCAGCTTTTAAAAAGTCTCTAGCATGAACATTTTTAAGAATTGTTTGTAGTTGAAACATCATTATGGATTATGTAATGGTTTTCTTATGATTGTTGTTGCTGTTAAGGGCCAATCTTACAGCTCAAAGTGACCTAGTGGCCACATGCATTATCCTGTAAACATTTTGTCGAGCATGAGCACCTTTTGTAGGCGTTATCCTATTCAATGTATCCCATCAGTAGACAATTGGGACAACTTGTCACATTACTGAAGACATCATCTTCATGATACACACCAGATCTGGTGTCTGCCAAGTCTTTCCATTTTAATGGATATTTTAGCTTAGTGATTCTGAGTTGGTCTGCTAACCTCAAGGTCAGCAATTTGAAACTACCAGCCATTCCAAGGGAGAAAGATACAGCTTTATGCTCCCATAAAGATTTACAGCATCAGAAACCCTGTGCAGGGTTGCTGTGAGTCAGAACCGTCTTCATGGCACACCACCACCACCATGTCTAAGTAATCTGTGGAGTAATACTTTGTAATTGTATGCATATCCTATTTCAATACAACATTAATATAATTATTTTCCTTGTAATGTAGTTGTTGTTATAAAGTGCTGTCGAGTCGATTCCGACCCATAGCAACCCTGTAAGGGTTTCTGAGGAGCAGCTGGTGAGCTTGAACTGCCAACCTTGCAGTTCAAACTGCTTCGCAGTCTGACGCATTAACCCACAGCGCCACACCAGGACTCCTGTAATGTAGTATTAGTTTATAAATATCAGACTTAAAAATTGGTTTCCAGTACAAAGAAAATATTTTGTTGTTGTTGCTAGGTTGTTATGTGCCATTGAGTTGGTACCGAAACATAGCGACCCTATACACAACAGACGAAACACCGTCTGTTTCAGGGCCAACCTCAATGGTTGCTACGTTTGAGCCCACTGATGCTGCCACTGTGTATCAATTCTTCTACCGTGTTCCTTATTCACCGTCTGACTTCTGCATGCATATGAGGTTATATGTACAACAGGAACACTGCCCAGTCTTGCATCAACCTCACAATTGTGGCTGTTTTGCAACCCTTTGCTGCTGCCACTGTGCCAAAACATCTCATTGGATGTCTTTGTCTTTTTCTCCAACCCTTCACTTTATCAAACATGATATCCTTCTCTAGGGACTCATGTTTGGTAAAGTAGAAATCATGTTTGGTAAAGGATATCATGTTTGGTAAACATGTCCGAATCATTAGAGGTGAAATCTGGTCATCCTGGCTTCCAAGGAGCATTCTGGCTGCACTTCCTTCAACACATACTGGTTTGTTTAATATTCTCCTTCAACACCATAATGCAAATGCATCAATTCTTCTACAGTCTTCCTTATTCACTGTCCAACTTTCACATGTATATGAAATTATTGAAAATACTATGACTTGGCTTAGTCCTCAGACATTGGTTGCATCAAATATAGGAGGGAAAAGATTAATTTAAAAGCAATTTGTATTCTGTCATTGAGATGCGTTGTGGCTTAAACGTCACATAGAAATAGGTTAAGTTCCCCAGGTGACACAAACAGTTTGTGCTCAACTTCTAACCAAAAATGTAATGGCACCTTGTAAGAAATCCTGGCAATTTTCTTCCAAATGATTGTAGCCAAGAATACTCTATGGAAGAGCTGCAGTCTCTAACAAATGGAGTGAGAATCAACTCCATGATTATGGGTCAGGAATAGACATATAACCATTAAACAGCATAATATCCTGAAGCCAGTTACTAGTAGATTTGTAGTTGTTGTTGTTAGGTGCCATCGAGTCGGTACCGACCCATAGTGACCTTATGCACAGCAGAACGAAACACAGCCCGATCCTGGGCCAACCTCACTACTGTTGCCACGCTTGAGTCCATCAATGCTGCCCCTTGGTGAATCCATCTTGTTGAGGGTCTTCCTCTTTTTCTTTGACCCTCCACCTTACCAAACATGATATCCTTCTCCAGCGATTGGTCCATCCTGACAACATGTCCGAAGTATGAGAGACGAAGTTTGGCCATCCTGGCCTCAGAGAAACACTCTTGCTGTTCTTCTTCCAACACAGATGGTTCTTTTGGCAGCCCATGGCACTTTCAATATTCTCCTCCAAAACCATAACTCAAACGCATCAATTCTTCTATGGTCTTCCTTATTTGCTGTCCAGCTTTCACATGCATATGAGGTTATTGAAAATACCACGGCAACACACCTTGGGTCAGGTGCACCTTAGTCCTGAAGCTGAAATCTTTGCTCTTCAACACTTTAAAAAGGTCTTGTGCGGAAGATTTGCCTAATGCAATACATTGTTTGATTACTTGACTGCTGCTTCCGGGTGTGATCCAAGAAGAATGAAGTCCTTGACAACTTCAATCTTTTCTGTTGATAAGAATGGTGAGGATTTTTGTTTTCTTGACAATGAGATGTAATCCATACCGAAGGCTGTACTCTTTGATCTTCATCAGTAAATGTTTTAAGTCCTCTTCACTTACAGATATATTCCTCCAATTCTGATGCCACATTCTTCTTCAGATAATCCAATTTCTGTGATTATTTGCTTAACATAAAGATTGAATAAGCTTGGTGAAAGTATACAGCTTTGGGGCACACCTTTCCTGATTTTAAGTAATGTTGTGTTCTGATGACTGCCTCTTGGTCTGTGTACAGGCTCCTCAGGAACACAAGTGCTCTGGAATACCCATTTTTCACAGTGTTCTCTGTAGTTTGTTATGATCCACAAAGCTGAATGCCTTTGCATAGTCAATAAAGCACAAGTAAACTTCTTCCTCTTACTCTCTCCCCTTTCAGCCCAAATCCCCCTGACATCAGCAATGACATCTCTCTGGCAGCTCCCTGTCTATGTACTGCTGCAAACATTTCTGAGTTATCTTCAGCAGAATTTTACTTGCATGTGTTATTAATGATATTGTTAGGTTTCTCATTCCATTGGATCACCTTTCTTTGGAATGGGCAAAAATATGGATCTTTTCTACTCAGCTGGTCAGATTTCTTGGACTAGATGATTGTGTGCCTCTAGTGCTGCATGAATTAATTGAAATATCTCAATTTGTATTCTATCATTTTCTGGAAACTGTTTTTGACAGTGCCCACAGAACAGTTTGAACTTTTCCTTCAATACCATATGTTCTTGATTGTCTTGCTACCTTTTGAAATGGATGACCATCAACCTGTTCTTTTTGATAAAAATGACTCTATGTATTCCTTCCATCATCTTTGATGCTTCCTGTATCATTCAGCAGTTTGTCCAGAGAATTCTTCAATATTATAACCTGATGTTTGAACTTTTTCTTCAATTCTTTTAGCTTGAGGAATATTGAGCATGTTATTCCCTTTTGATTTTCTAACTCCAGATCTTTGCACATTTCATTAAAATACTTCACTTTGTTTCCTCAAGCTAAGGAGCTCTGGTAGCATAGTGGTTATGAATCCGGCTGCTAATCTAACGGTCAGCAGTTCGAAACTACCAGCTGTTCCGTGGGGGAAAGATGAGGCTTTCTGCTCCCGTAAAGATTTACAGCCTCAGAAATCCTATACAGGGTTGCTATGAGTCAGAACAGACTCCACGGCACATAACAACAACAATACTGTACTTTTATTTCCCTCATTTCTTCCAGTTGTTTTAGTGTCACAGGCATTTAATCATTTAAGTTATGGATCTTAAACTGTCCCATTTCATTTTTGACTTCCTCATATTTTCCTAGATTCGTTGTCTGATTATTGATGAATGTTTGCAACTGTTTCTTCCCATTTGCAGTTGTGGTCCATCAGCAAACCAAAGTCCCAAAAGTTTTGCTCCATTCAAGTCATTAAGATCAACTTTACCTTGAGGAGGAGGCAGCTCTTCCCAAGTTGTATTTTGAGTGCCTTTCTAGCTGAATCTTTCTGACATGAAAGCAGGAAATGTTCTATTGCTATTTATAAGGTTTTCCGGGTAGCGTAGTGGTTACGAATCGGGCTGCGAACCTTAAGGTCAGCGGTCCGAAACTACCAGTCGCTCCACGGGAGAAAGATGAGGCTTTCTACTCCCGTAAAGATCTACACCCTTGGAAACCTTGTACAGGGTCGCTATGGGTCGGACCCGACTCGATGGCACTTAACAACAACAACAACCATTCAGAAGTGGCCTTTCTCTCCTTCCTAATCTGTCTTAGTTTCCAAGCTCCACTGAAACCTGTCCACCATGGGTGACTCTCCTGGGATTTAAAATCCTGGAGTTATTTATAGCTTCAAGCATCACAGCAACACACAAGTCACCAAGGTAAGGCAAACTGACAGATGAATAGTGGCACAAAATCATATTAAACAAAAATATTGAAATATGAAACTATCATATTGACCAGTGAACAGCATCCATATAAACGGAAAAAAGATTGTCAAAGACTTCACTTTGCTCAGATCAACCATGAACACTCAAGGAAGCAGCAGCCAAGAAATCAAACAACGTATTGCATTAGGCAAAAACAAGACCTCTTTAAAGTGTTCAAGAACAAAGATGTCAGTTTGAGGATTAAGGTGTGCTTGATCTTAGCCATCGTATTTTCAGTAACCTTATATGCATGTGAAAATTGGACAGTGGCTAAGGAAGATCACAAAAGAGTTGTTGCATTTGAGTTATGGTGTTGGAGGAGAATGTTGAAAGTACCATGGACTACCAAAATAATAAATCAATCTGTGTTGGAAGAAGTACAGCTACAGTGTTCTGTGGAAGCTAAGATGGGCAAACTTCATCTCTCATACTGACATATTGTCAGAAGGGACCAGTCTCTGGAGAGGGGATATCATGGTTGGTAAAGAGGAGGGTTGGAGAAAAAAAGGAAGATCCCCAACAAGGAGCTCTGGTAGCGTAGTGGTTACAAATCGGGCTGTGAACCACAAGGTCAACAGTTCGAAACAACCAGCTGTTCCATGGGAGAAAGATGACGCTTTCTGCTTTCGTCAAGATTTACAGCCTCGGAAACCATGTACAGGGTCGCTATGAGTCGGAACTGACTCCATAGCACATGACAACAACAAGAAGATGGCTTGGCATAGTGGCTGCAGAAGCGGGCATGAATGTATCAACGATTGTGAGTTTGTACAGGACAAACAGTGCATCATTCAGTTGTGCAAAGGGTAGCTATGAGTCAGTACTGACTTGATGGTATCTAACAACAAAAACAACAATCATTTCTTGACATATCCTCCATTTTGGTATATATACTTCTGAAGTTGATGTTTCCTTCTCTCCAGGCTTTCCTGGAAGAATTCTGTACTTTTTAATTTACACTGCATCAAACTTTTGTTATGGCAGCCTCAGGATATTGAAATCATATTCTTTTGAAATGTTCTTTGAATTTGGAGGACAAAAAGAAATCTCAAGTTGTAAGATCAAGTCTATGGGGTAAGACTTCCCAATGAAATTCCTGTAGCACCCCCTTGCTGTCCTCAAAGAATGAGCAGGTAATGATGGTAAACATTCCTCTGTGCAACCTTCCTGGCCTTGCTCTCACTAATGCAGTTTTCACTTTTCTTAAAATGTTTTGTTATTGTTTTTTTAAAATTATAAACCCTCCTGATCAAACTGTGTCCTTTGAGAAAATGTATCAATCCCCTTGGAATTCCAGAAAATGGTTGCCATAAACTTCTGAGTTGACCTCTTGTTTTTGAATTTAACTGATCCAGCAGATTCACTCAGAAGACATTGTAGTGATTGGAGCTTTCTTTTTGAAGGCACCCTAACAAGACTAGGACAAGCATATTACTGAGAAAACTTGTCTGTATGCATCACCTGATTGCAGAGTTGTATTTCAGCATTTTTGGTTTGGAATCAACCCATGCATGTGTGAACTACATCCTTAGTAGCAATATTTTTTTTCACTTACCCTTGTATTATGTTAATTGATGAAGAGAGTGGGAACAAATAGGTTCCCAAACGTTCTGATTGGAATGTAAACTTACAAAACATTTTTGTAAAGACAGTGTAACTCTTTGTTTGTATGTCTTAAGCATATGTCTATCACTTCATCCAGAAATTCCATTCAAGAGATTTTAAGGTGACAAAAACCAAGGATATGAATAATGATTTGTACACATTCAATTCTATGTAAAACGGAGTCCCTGGGTAGTGCAAACAGTTAAGCACTTTATTACTAGCTGAATGGTAGATGATTTGAACCTACCAAAAGGTACCTGGGAAGACAAACCTGAAGATCTTATGAAACGTCACAGACTTGAAAATCCTATGGTGCTGTTCTTCTCTGCTTTATTTTACCTGTGGTGGTCCTCATTAAAGAAGTGATCATTGAATAGATCTTCCTGTGTCTTGTCAAGTGGATTCTGACTCCCAGCAACCATACGTGACAGTGTGGATCAGCTCTATCCAGTTTCCATTATAATCTCTATGAAAGCAGGTTGCCAGATTTTTTCTCCTCAGAGCTGCTGGTGGGTTCAAACTCTTAACCTTTCAGTTAGCAGTTGAGGGTTAATTGGGTAGATACTGTATTCAAAAGAAATCATAGTTTTTGAGACCTTCCTGGGTTTGCCATATTTGCCCTATTTGGGAGGAAAAGAGCTCAGCAAATGTTTGTGGAGTTTAAGAAATTGAGAATTATGTAGGAGAAGGAAGGAGTTCAACCTTGTTTATTCTATTTCAGAAATGTACCACAGAGGTAGCACTTGTCAAAACAATAAATTTGGGGAAATAATGGAAAAATATTATATGGTGAGTTGTTGTTGTTATTGTTAAGTGCTGTTGAGTTGGTTTTGACACGTAATGACTCTGTATGGGGTTTCTGAGGAGTAGCTAGAGGCCTTGAACCACCAAATTTGAAGTTCAAATGGCTTTGCAATATAGTGCATTAACCCATAGTGCCACACCAGTACTCCATATATGGTGAGTAGTAACCATGGTGATCACTGTATAAATATGTTGCTGTTGTTGTAAGTGCTGTTGAATTGATTCCGAACCATAGCGACCATGCACAGGGTTTCTGAGGAGCAGCTAGTGAGCTTGAACCACTGACCTTGCAGTTCAAATGGCTTTGCAGTCCAGTGCATTAACCCATAGTGCCATACCAGGATTCTATTGTATAAATATAGTGTATATTTAAATCTTAGTTTAAAATTAATTTACAGATAATTTATTCATTAAAAGCTAATGAGAAAAATTAATGTGTTTAAGACTGTCAATGTTTTCTAGATTATCAAAATAGAACTACATTTATTCAGAATGTTCCTTGATAACATAAAAAATAATATTACTCTGGATGCTAATATGTCTAATCTTGAATAACATTTATAATGTGTCAAGGTGAAGTAGAAAATGGAAACAGTTTTCCAGATAATTCGAGCTAAAAACATGCAGTCATTTAATATAATTCTTTCAATTGTGAGTATTTTAGAAGGTCATAAAATCATAATACTTTGTCTGATGCTTCTCTGGAATATTCCATACATTCATTTAATTCCAATTCACTCTTGAACTCAGACATTCATTTGTGAAAATATATTTATACTTCTAGTATGTGTCAGGTACTCTTCCAGTTGCTGAAAACCCAGTACTGAACAAAACAGAGCAAGTTTCTTCTCTCAAGAGCTGCATTTCCCAAGATAATAGACAATAAGAATTAATAATACGATAAAATGTTAGTAATCATTTCTACGGTGTAAAATCAGGACTTTAAACAGGAAAGAGTGTTGGGAGAGTGGTATATTATTTTATATAGGATTTTCCTAGGATTATATTTTTACTTAAAATAGAAGAGCCAAGTTTTTCTCTCACATACACAGAAAATTTTGGATTTCCTCACAGAATCAAGTGAGAAGCATCTGGTATAGAATAACAAAGTGGAAATTTGTAGCTTTCTCTCCTTATCCTAAATATTCAATGTATGTTATGGATGCAGTGGGAGCGTGGTGGCTCCGTAGGATAAGCACTGTATTGCAAACCACAAGGTTGGTGGCTCAAGCCCGCCACCCACTCTGCAAGGGAAAGATTAAGCTTTTCCCCACCCCTCACCTCTCTGGCAAATATTTACAGCTTCAGAAACCCTGTTTAGGTTCTGTATGAATCTGCACTGACTTGAAGGCATTTAAACTGTAACATACATGCAGTAGAATAGTCTTTTTGTAGTAGTGAATTAGTTTTTGTTTTGTTGAGATAAAAATATGTGTCAATGTATTCCAAGTAATTATCCTTTTCTTCTCTTACTTTCTCTAATGAGTGGTTACATTAATGACAAAATAATTTGAGAAGACTCTGAAGTGTCCTTTATATCATAATTTCTCTCCACTCATTGATATAAATATGACTTCAAATAAACTAGCTTTATGGGAATTCAAGATCTTGGCCAATTTCAAGACAAGGGAGATGATCCTTGACACAGATTTTGAACAAGGAATTGTGGATTATTCTTTCTGTCCTCCCAGCCAGTGTCAAACATGATGGTGCACATATGTTTACTGACTTGAAAATAAAAGCCTTCAGAATCAGGAAACTGTTTAATTTTGTGGCATAAGTATGGTAGATCACACTTCTTGGATGTCTTTGCATGATATACTAATTGCTGTTGTTAGGTGCCAGTTCCCACTCACAGCGAACCTGTAGAGGGGTTCCGAGGAATGGCTGGTGGGTTTGAAACATTGACGTTATGGTTAGCAGTCTAGTGCTGATCCTACAGTATCACACCAGGACCCTAACGTACTAATTGTTGTTTTTATTGTTATGTGCTGACAAATCAGTTTCAACTCATAGCAACTCTATGCACAATATAATGAAACACTGCTGCTGTTTGCCATCCTCATAATTGTTATGTTTGAGCCCATTACTGCTGCAAAGTAAAGATTTTTAATATTTTATTTTCAGCTTTGCTATTTTTTATTTTTTTACTCTGTCTTTCCATATTGATTCAGCCAAGTAATGTATGTGCAAGACAAATGTATCATTTATGTTTCTTCCTTGAACTCAGAATCCATACAGATCTAATAGAAAGAACTTATTCAGGAAGCTTATTTCAAAATGTTGTTGTAAGGTACCATTAAGTTGGTTCTGACTCAAGTGTCCCTGTATAGGGTTTTTGAGGAGCAACTGGTGGGTTTGAACTGCCACCTTGCAATTCAAATCATTCTTGAGGTCTGTTATTTATCTTAAAATGCCACACCAGTTGTTGTTGTTGTTAAATGCTGTTCAATCGATTCTGACCCATAGTGACCCTGTATAGGGTTTCCAAGGAGTAGCCGATGAGCCTGGATTGCTGACCTTCTGTTTCAAACTGACTCTGCAGTGTAGCATATTAGCCCACAGTGCCACACCAGTTGGGATTCCTAAAAACCACAGTGGAACAAGAGGCAGCATAGAGATGAATAGCAGAAGGAAGCCTCTACTAGCAGTTCTGGAACAACAAAAGAAAGAAGTAGTGTTAAAAGAGCCCAGGGGTCCACAGACACTCCTGTTGTTGTTGTTGTTAAGTGCCATCGAGTCGATTCCAACCCATAGCGACGCTGTATAGGGTTTCCGAGGAGCAGCTGGTGAGCTTGAACCATGGAGCTTGCAGTTCAAATGGCTTTGCAGTCTGGCGCATTTACCCACAGCGCCACACCAGGACTCCAGACACTCCTTGTTGTTGTTGTTGTTAAGTGCCGTCGAGTCGGTTCCGACCCATAGCGACCCTGTACAGGATTTCCGAGGGTGTAAATCTTTACGGGAGTAGAAAGTCTCATCTTTCTCCCGCGGAGCGGCTGGTAGTTTCGAACCGCTGACCTTAAGGTTCGCAGCCCGATTCGTAACCACTACGCTACCAGAGCTCCTTCCAGACACTCCTAGAAGAGGAGAAAAATAGGGAGAAATATACTGGGTTTCCACTTGCACACCAGTTTCCTTACAGAGTTTCCCATTGGTCAGACCTAGCTGAACGTCCTAACGTTGTGCTGTAGGATAAGCGCTGAACTGCAAGGTCAGTTTGAGATGCAAAGTTGGCTGTTCAAACCCACCAGCTGCTCCTTGAAAACCTATATAAGGTCATTCTGAGTAGGAACCAACTCAACAGCACTTAATAATAACACCTAGAAGTCAGTTTTCAAAGGATCCTGTTAAATGTAGTTTTCAGAGTGTAATGGCAGGGTAAGACAGGCAAATGGTGCAGCAGCTCCATGTGATATGGCAGGTTCAAGCCTGCCAGCTGCTGCAGGAGAAAGATGAGACTTTGCTCACTTGGAGATATAAAGCCTGAGTTGGTACCAAGCTGAAGGCATTTAGCAACAACCCATCACTGGTGGCGCAGTGGTTAAAAGCTTGGCAGCAAACTAGAAGGTCAGTGATTTGAATTTACCAGTCCCTTCCCAAGAAAAAGATGTGGAAGTCTGTGTAAAGAATTACAAACCTGGAAACCTTGAAGGAGGTTCTACTCTATACTATCAGGTACTATAAGGTCACTATGAGTCCAAATCAACATGATGGCAGTGGGTTTGTGTGGGTTTTATCCACACTACTTCACAACAATTGTAACTACTCTCTGTTCCTACCTACCATATTTCATTGTTAGCTCTCTTGGTGACATAGTATATCTAAGTGATACGTATCAAGTCTGGGGATGGTTTCTGGATCCTGGTAACCTATAAACTAGATTATCCTAGTGCAAAGTGGCAGTGCTGGGTGTGTGCCACTGAATCGATTCCACCTCATAGTCACTCTTTTTAGGTTCCCAAGGCTGTAAATCTTTATGGGAACACAAAGCCTCATTTTTCTCCTACAGAACAGTTGGTAGATTGGAACTACTGACCTTGGGGTTAGCTGTCTAGCTCATAATCCACTATGCTGCCAGAGCTCCTTAGAAAACAGGAGCATGTCAAAGGTAAAAATAATTGGTTAAATATTCAGAGATATACATAATAAAAACATGCTGCTACAGTAATTGATCACAAGGCCCAATTAATAAAAACAAAACAAAACACCTCCCCCTTTTTATCACTCAGTCTCTGCACTTCTTTAAGGAACTCTGATAGCGTACTGGGTTACGAGTTGGGCTACTAACCGCAAGGTCAGCAGTTTGAATCTATCAACAGATCAGCAGGAGAAAGATGAAGCTTTCTACTCCTGTCAAGATTTATTGTCTCTGAAACCTACATGGGGTCATCATGTGTCACCTTTGTTTGCTTTACTCTCAGCTAGCCCCTCAGGAAGTTTGAAGTTTTGCCTGATGGAAGAGATGGATAGAGGAATAAAGGAAGGAGAGAGGGAATGAGAGAGAGCAGGAGAATGGGGGATAACAAAAGAGGAAGAGATGATAGAAAGGAAATATGAAGGAGAGATAAAAGGGTGGAACTGAGAGAGGGAAGAACAAAGAAATGAAGGTACAGAGGAAAGAAAATAAATTGAGTTTACTGAAAAAAATTGGCAAGATCTAAAAATCTCTCTCCTTGCAGATAAAGCACTTACTTTACCCTTTTTACAGCCCATGAGACATATAATTCCCACCTACATGTTTACTGGGAAACTACTATTTCACTTGTAGTGTGTGTTGCAGTGTAATGGGGGCCTGTAAGTGTGCGAATCTGAATCAGTGAACTGGGTGCCATTGAGTCAATCAGCTCAAGAGAATAGCTTTATTTTAGACAGAAGGGCCAGAAGGGACAAAATGAAGAAAAGGTTAATACCTTCTGGAATTCTACAGTTAAGAAATACACCAGTGGAGTTACTTGGTTGCCAACATATGTTGTTGTTCAGGAAAAGGGAAGGTAGAGTACAGATGGCCTGGCAGCTGGTACCAGCATAGGCCTGGGCTTATAGACCATAGACAGGGCCACTGCCTCCCCAGTTCCAGGGGTTGGGACTACTGCTTCAGTGGGCCGGGAGGACTGGGTTGACACTCAAGGTCTGGAAGACAGAGAATTATCTTTGAGCCTTGAAATCTAGTGAAATCTATACCTCTGGCTTTTATATTTACTTGGGATCCATGACTTCTTTGTCTCCTTTAAGTTCTCCTTTTTGTGTGGAAATATCCACCCTTTGATTGTTCACACAGGTCCACAGATTGATAGAAATTTTGCCCCCAGGATGAACCATATCCAGAGTCTTAACCAGACCTCATTTAGTTCATTTAGAAGGTGAGCTTTTTAGAGATAGAGTTTATACTAGAATGGGGTAAGGTTTTGCAGGATGCTAGAGTAGGGAACTAGAGTCCTGGCGTGGCACTATGGGTTAATGGGCTAGACTCCAAAGCCATTTGAACTTCAAGGTTGGCAATTTAAGCTCACCAGCTGCTCCTCGGACACCTATACAGGATTGCTGTGGGTCGGAATCGACTCGAAAGCACTTAACAACAACAAAGAGTAGGGGATTATATTTTGTGTCTGAGAAGGACATGAATTTGGGGGAGAAAGTACAGGGAAGGCTGTTACGAATTGAATTATGTCCTCAAAAGATGTTGGTACCTGTGAATGTGAACTTGTTTAGAAATAATCACCTTTGAAGATGTTATCAATGTTATCAGTTAGTGTAAGATCATAATATAATGATGGTGATGGTGTGCCATGGTGTTGGTTCTGACTCACAGCGAACCTGCATAGGGTTTCCAAGGCTGTAAATCTTTAAGGGAGCAGAAAGCCTCATCTTTCTCCTGTGGAACGGGTGATAGTTTTGAACTGCTGACCATGAGATTAGTAACCTGATTTATAACCACTATGCTACCAGAGCTCCTTCATAATAGAATAGGCTAGACCTTAATCACATCTAAGCAATGATTTAACAAAAGAGGAGAAGAGACAGACAGAGGAAGGATAACCATGTAAATGTGCAAAGGAAGATCTAAGCCATGTAAAGATACACACCAAGAAATACTTGGGATTACTAGAAAGTGGAAGATATAAAACCTCTTTCTTAAGACTTCAGAGGGCACTGGGATATTAATTTGGATCTCTAGCCACCAGAATTACAAGACAATACATTTCTGTTCTTATACGACAAATAAATTTTAATATTTTGAAACATTATAACAACCATAGGAAACTAATACATTAGCTCTGGTAGCATAGTGGTTACGAATTGGGCTGCGAACCTTAAGGTCAGCAGTTGGAATCTACCAGCTGTTCTGCGGGAGAAAGATGAGGCTTTCTGCTCCTGTAAAGATTTATAGCCTTGGAAACCCTGTACAGGGTCACTAGGGGTCAGAATCGACTGGACTGCACATAACAACTACAAGCTTGACATATTTACGTTTTATCTCATGGAGCATGATATTATTCTATGCTATCTGTGAAAACTATTTAGCAGTAATTATGCTTTCTTAAGGGAGCACTGTGGATCTGTAGTGTAAACACTGGACTGCTAACCACAAGGTCAGCCATTTTGAGCCCATCAACTGCTCCATGACAGAAACATGAAGCTTCCCGTAAAGATTTACAGCCTAGGAAACCCTGTACAGGGTCGTTATGAGTCAGAATTCCCTCAGTAGTGCTTCATAAGCACTACAGGATTCTTTCTAAGCACTATATAATAGCTTATCATTTGTGGTCAGTACAGAATTGTATCAATTCTCTTTTTTAAGAAGTCAGTGTTTATGTTTTCCTAAATAAGACTTTATATTCATATTTGTGTACCCCTAAATACAGTTTTGATATAGCAATGTAATTGGCATCTAGAATCCTCGTTTCCATTTTCCTTTTGCTTCTGTATTCTGATGGTAATATTATATTATTCAGAATACATTTATTTGCATGTAGTTTTGGGCTAAGTACTGTGTTAAAATAAAAAGGAATATAATTGCCACAAAAAGAGGTTGATTTTTAAAATTGATAAATAAGAACTCATTTGTAAATGTTCAAGGAAAAACAATAATAGGAAAACATTAAGATTGAGAAAACATGGTCCTCCTCCCCAAGACTCTCTACTAAATAAAAAATAAAAACAAAAGTCTAATTAAAAAAAAAAAATTATGCATCTGAATCATTAAGATTATTTTAATGTGTTTCTCCTGCTTAGAAATGTCTTACTAAGACTCATAACAATGGTTTGGTCAAGAAACATATTTAACATTCAATTTATAAATTAGAAAACATTCTTGAAAGAAAATTCTGAGTTCTGCCTGTACCCAAGTAGTTGTGATTGGAATTGGAATTGGAGACTATGGTTTAAAAGGTTACAGTCGTAGAAAACCCTGTGGAGAGTTGCAGCTGAATATCGACATTGTACTTTTTCTGCTGGGTGAACATCACAAAATACAGGAAAACCATAATGGTTGAAGCGAAACAGGCAATATGCTGACAGCTGACCTGCTCACGATATCTCAGGTGGCCCAGCAGTCTTGTTCTTTGGTTGTGTTCACATCAGAAGAGCACTCATGAGATTCACTGGATTGACAGCTTGGTCGACACATTGTTATAGCTTTGTAAATATTTACATTAAGCATCAGGATGAAGGATGAAGGCACGTTGTGGGGTTCAGAGTAAATACGAAGCTCTGCATTAAAGGAATTATCCTTCACACCTAATTAACCAAGTAGCGGTGTTTGAAAAGATGGCTATCACAAATTTAGGAAACTCTGAAGACTATGGGAATCAAATTTGTTCAGGAGTGGAGAGATGTTATAAATTTTATTACTTATTCACTTTTTTATGCATAACATTTAAAAATTATATTGCCAAGTGTAAACACACTTTTCTGTTTTAATTTATACTTTCCAAGTTTACATGGTCCAAGTTCATCATTTACAAGTTTTATTTTCCACAAAACATGGGAGTTTAATTCATACAAGTACTGTCTAGGCTATGAAATGTTTAAGGCAGGATCTATAATAAATGATAAGGAACCTTGGTAGCATAGCGGGTTATGCCTTGGACTGCTAACCTCAGGGTCAGCAGTTCAAATCCTGCTCCACAGGAGTAAGATGAGGCTTTCTGCTTCCATAAAGATTTACAGTCTTGGAAATCCAATGTAGGACCTCTAAGAGTCAGTACTGACTCAACAACACACCAACACCTTCACCATACAAATAGATTCTATGTTAATTATCTATTCGATATTCAATAGATATGAAACCATTCAACCTATGCTTTGAATACTATAGGTCTTCACAAGTATTCAGTCAATACATCTACTGATGATAATAACTTATAAGTTTATTCTTATGATGAACTGTAATAACTTATCTATCTTGCCAAGAAAGCTCTTGGCAAGATAGATAAGTTATTACAGTTCATCATAAGAATAAACTGAATTACTTCCTATTTGTGAAAGTGCTTTATTGAATATAAAATATAAAATGAATATTATTGTTAAAAAATGTGGTAGCATATTTTATTAATACCTAAGGTTTTATTTTTAACAGTTAAAGAAAAGAAGGAAAATGTTACTATTGGGAACACAGCTCCCTTATACATTGCTGTTGTTGTTAAGTGCTGTTGGCTGTTGGTCAGTTCCGACTCCTACTAACCCAGTATAGAGTTTGTGAGGAGCAACTGGTAAGTTTCAACTGCAGGATCTAATGCTTTAACCTACAGCACCACACACATAACCACTATTAATAATCAAATGAAAGCCCACATTTGTATTTTTTAGACATCTGATTCATTAAGGTCATTTCATCAGTTTCTCAGTTTTATTCATTCTATAGAAAAGTTCTATATCTTTTGAATTCAAGTAAATGGACACTTCTATCATTTAATTTATTATGTTCTTAGAGACAACACTGATTGAGCAGCTGGCTGATGATCTTGATATTGATGCAAATATTTTTATGAGGACAGCATTCAGAAATTTCCACCATGATATTTTATGGAGAAAAATAAGGATATAACTAACACTTGTATATTTATGAATATAATGTGAATGGTATTTGCGGCTTCCAAGAAATGGGGTTAGCCTATTTAGTAGGTTTTTAGGTGCCTCGGCCACCTTATAGTTGCTTGCATATTTTTCCCATGTAAGTAAACAAGCACAGCCAACCTTTCAAGGTCAGAAGTTTAAGATAGCAAACATATGTCACTCAAACTTCTCATATATTAGTGGGCTGAGAGAAAGGAATGTGTCAGAATCCCATACTTCATCCTTTTTCAGCCTTCATTATTGGCTCACAGCACTCCAGTTTTCATACAATAACTTAACTGCCTGTATTTTCTGTAGGCTAAGCACTGGACTACTAACCACAAGATTGGTCCTTCAACCCTATCAACCACTCCTTGGAAACTCTATACAGACAGGGTCACTATGAGTCAGAACCAACTTGAAAACCAGTCACTACTGTGGAGCATTGTGGCTCTGATCAGCACTGGATGGTGAAGCACACTGTCAGCAGTTTGAGTCCACCAGTTGTTCCTTGGGAGAAAGATGAGGCTTTCTGCTTCCACAAAGATTTACATACAGTTTAGGAAACTCTACTCAGGGTCACTATGAGTTGGAATGACTCAGCAGTATGTTTCAACAAGAAGTCACCACTTTGGCTGTTTTCTTGCCGACATCAGAATGTACGCAGTCTCTTTTGTTACTAAAGATAAAAATGAAGCCACCAAGTCTCATACTGAGGGAGACAAATGTTGTTAAGTGCTGCCAAGTCAGTTTGACTCATAGTGACACTGCATAGGTTTCCTGGGGATGGCTGTTAGGTTTGAAGCACCAATCTTGCAGTTAACAGTCCAGTGTTTATCCTAGAGTGCCATGCCAGGACTCCAGGGATAAGAATATCAGGAGTCAGATGGCAAATTTTCTGATAGGAACATTTTTGAATACAGGATATGTTTGAAAGGTAGACTGTGCCTTAAAATATCTCATTATTTTGTTTGCTTTTAATGGTTTGAATGCAGGCTAGCAGAGTTTCAGAGGTATAAGTTTAGAGCTGTATTTTAATCTTTTTTATCTTTCTGTGTAAGACATACATCTAACAGACTTCAAAGTTATTACCTTATCCATTTTTACAGTATCTTTATAGTACATAATATAAAGGTTTGTCGTGTCTTGAGTGTTAGTAAATATAATATTCATTTTTTTCTTTTAAGTATTAGTAACATTTTATATTGTTGTATATTTATTACTTATGCCTGGGACAGTCTGCATACCTGCCTTCAGCCTAGAGATCAGTTTTCCTGCCAATGTCTCATAGCTTTCAAATTTCTTTAAGAAGAAATATTGTGGGAAGTCATTGTGTACAAAATGGTAAGCCCATTAGTAGTAAGAAAGCAGTTGGATAATCTCATCACCACTCTTTTTATGTTTTATTCTAATCCAAACCAGATGTTAAGTAGGAGTAAACCTCTGTAACACCCATGCTTAGATGTGTTTTTGCGTATTTTCTGTTTTTCAAATATAAGAATGCTTTATTTGTTCAATTTTTAAAAGAAATAGCCATTTAACATTGTAAACTCATTACAGAGTTTTCATTTTTGTGTTGGCTTGAATTGCATTAAATGTTACCCAACACTAATAATTTTCCTAGGCACAATTATTGTTTGTACTCCTTAGACTTGGAGTTCCCCTTTGAGCAAATTTCCTGGTTGTCTCAGAGAAATATGTCTCTGAAATTATGGATTGCACTATGTAGCTGATGATAGAAAATGCAATTGATGGTCAATAAACAAAAGCAACAGAGATGAATTGATTAATTGCCTTATATTTTCATGTCACAATTTTTAATGCCACACAACCACATCTCAATAGGACAAATCTTTCTAATAACTTGCATTTGTTGAATGCTTTTAATGTAGTAGGTGTTGCGGGAACATTTTCTGTTACAGACTAGTTTGCAAACTGCAGAACTAATGTGTCCAAAGTCACATATCTAGTAGGTTTTTATAGCCGGTATTTGAATCCAAGCAATCCGATTCCAGCATCTCATTCGAGCTCCCTGCATACTGAAGTGCCTCTGTGAGGTGACAACTCTTTCCATGGCTGGACACTAAGGC
This sequence comes from Chrysochloris asiatica, assembly GCF_000296735.1. Classification (NCBI taxonomy): domain Eukaryota; kingdom Metazoa; phylum Chordata; class Mammalia; order Afrosoricida; family Chrysochloridae; genus Chrysochloris; species Chrysochloris asiatica. The sequence continues at coordinate 22,554,184 of NW_006408523.1, read as the reverse complement.
ATAGTACATATTTAAGCAAGAAGACTCCAAATTGGGATGAATTTTCAGCTTTGGCTCCACAGGCACATATTAGTAGATGACCCTATGAATTATCTATATAATTATTGAAGCACAGGACTTTTCCTTTGTGTATTTACATGTCAGATAGTAATCGAGCAACATTTCATTGATCAGAAGTCCTAACAGGTTGCACTGAATATGATCAGGATTGATTTTAAGGTCGAGCTCTGAACTTAGAATCACAGGCGGTGGATGGATGGAAATTCTGTCTCTTATACTTTAGAAATGAGTCATGTAGCCAAGTTACTGATGTGTATCATGGAGTCTCTGTGATAGTTTTCTCTGACTGGAATGTTGTGAATACCAAGAGAACAAATGAATACAAAAGTAACAGTAAACCAATTTATATATAACTGAAAGTAAATAATCAGAAATAATGTCTGTCCTTCATTCCTACAAAGTTCTTGTTGTTGTTGAGTAGATAGTTAAAAAAAAAAAGATCTATAAAAAAAAAACCTTGAAAATGAAAAGCTTTAGTGATGGGTTGCTTAATTATTTAAAATATTTAGTGATGGGTTACTTAAGTATTTATTATTAAACCCAGAAATAATTGTCAATTAAAAAAACTCTTCTTTATAAGAGTTATTATTGATAAACCATTCTAATACTATAATTATTGAAATATTATTTTTAGTGATTCATCATGACCAACTTTTTTTTAATACCATAGTTAAAAATATGTTTTTAAAATTGTGGGAATGTGGTTCATTAGAGAGTTATGAAATGAAATTGGAAACCATGTTTATTTATTTTTTATCCCCAAAGAGAACAGATTAGAGTATATCACTTATAGTAAACCTAAGTATTATTTTTGTGATACTTTTCATTTTGTTTTACACACACATATACAACACATGCCTGCCTCTGATCACATACAAGTATGTATGCACCAAATTGTATTACTGTGATATGCTAGGATTGTAACAAGATTTCTTCTATAACATATTCATTAAAAAAGGTTTTTAAAAGCCATTGTTTTCAGTGCCTGCTAATCTCTGGAAAGTATGTGTTTGCTTGTTTTCCTCAGAAAGATGAATCAGTATTGTTATATGGCTTGTTTATAGTCATGCATGGTCTTTTCTCCTCCATACTCAGATTGCCAATCCAGTGTGGCAACACATCTTTTACAGTTATGGTGCAGGTATTTATTCCAGTGTTCACCATCCAGCTATCAGGATAAGTCAGTTAGAAGAATGTCTTGATATTTCGTGCTTAAGGCTGATGTTTTATTTAAGTGACGCATACTGTATGCTACTAGTTGCTATAATCCATCAAACAGAGGCTTGGTGAATTAAAATAATAGATGAGTTACTCTTTTTCTTACTCATATTGTTTCTGATTATCCTGCTAATTTTATTTTTAGATGTGCTAGAATGGTCTCATGAGAACAGTTTAATCATTACACAACACACAAGGGTACCAGTTATCATGCCATCATGAGTCCCTAAGAAAGGCAAGAATCAGAGGGCAAAAGGCCAAGAAGGACCTCCCATGACACTGGGATTTTACTGGGGACCAAGAATGTTAACCTTCACTCAGACTGAGGCCATGGAAGGGAAAGGGACAAAATCTCAATACAGTACCTGGCAGGCCAGACTCCAGTGAAGGCCATCTGGTTTCTCTCACACATGTCAGGTTGTAGAATGAGCAGAGAGCTAAAGCAGGCTGTTGAGTTCTGTTTTATTGTGGACTATTTTAGAGCGTGATAGGAATGCGGCTTCCCTGAACCACATAGCATAACATAGCACTTACCTATCTCGTTTCTGCCACAGACTGGACAGAGGAAAGGGTGGTTCAAAAAACAAAACAAAAAAAACCACCAAATGATGAGAGAGGGAGGATGGATGGGATCTCTTTTTGCTCATTCCACAGTTACACCCTCTATGTAAAATAGCTGAGGATATTTAAATCTAAAGTCAAAGTGCCTCTTAGGGAGACGTTTTGCTTGTTGAATTCTTGGTAAAGATCCTTAGCTTTTTCTTTCCATCCCTTGATATTTATGCATAGTCAAGCATATTAAAAAATTCCTTCCTATGGTTCCTAGGAATGCTGGTGTGACGCTGTGAGTTAATGCATCAGACTGTAAAGTCATTTGAACTGCAAGGTCGGTGGTTCAAGCTCACCAGCTGCTACTTTGAAACCCTATACAGGGTTACTATGGATCAGAATCAACTCGACGGCACTTAACAACAATGCCAACAACAAGAGACCTGGCTTGGCACTGTGGGGTAAGCACTGCTGGACGGCAAGGTCTTTTTGAACTGCGAGGTCAATGGTTCAATCTCATCAGTCACTCCTCAGAAACCCTATACAGAGTCTGTATGAGCTGGAACCGACTTGACAGTACTTCATAACAACAAGCTTTGTATTATTAGGTCATTAATTAGCACTTGGTATGGTCAAAGGGACTTCTTCAGATAGCAAGTATCTTACAATCCACCAAACCCACTGCCCTTGAGTTGATTCTGACTCATAGCGACACTATCAAATATAGCAGAACTGCCCCCATGGAGTTTTCAAGGCTATATATACATCGTATGGGAAGGAGACTACAACGTCTTTCTTTCATGGAACAGCTGGTGTGTTTGATCTGCTGTCCTTTGGCTTAGCAGCCTAGCTGCTTTTAGCACTGTGTCACCAGGTTTCCTAAGAAACATACAACAAACGTCTATTATGAACAACTAAAACACACGCAGGAGTCCTTGATTGCCATATTAGACCATTTATAAATGGGACTTTAAAGTGTTATTTAGAATGAAAATGAAATGCTATATTGATTCTCAAACCAGATGCTCTTTAGAAAACGCAGTGTGTATGTTATTCCCTCTCCAAATTACAACTTCAAATCTGACCTAGACGCACATAAAGAGAATTCTCTAAAGACCAGGTGCAAGCATGTAAGGCAATTAAAGTAAGTCCCGTAGATTCCTCAGGACAACTTTTGTACACTAGGTGGCAGAAGTTTCTAAGAATCTCTCATATTTAATGTCATAGTTCTGCTTAGCTTTATGAGCTAAAGACAAAAAGTCATTAGAACTTGGGCTTTGCAATAATGGACTAAGATTCTCTTTTTTAATTAACATATGGGGAAATGTTTATTTCATATCAAAAGTCATGATTTTTTTTGCATGTGAATTACCAACAAATGCAATACATTTTCTCTAGTGAATTGATTCCCCCCATGTTGTTGGGTGTTGTTGAGTCGATTTTGACTTGTGGTGAAGAAAAAGGGTATTGTTGTTGCTGTAATGTTTAGTTTTATTTTACTTGATTTTATTTCATATTACTTTAAAACAACAACAACAAAATTCATTCTTACGAAGGCTGATTCAAATTGAGTGCATGGCAGGGGTTAAAACTTCACATTTTTACAAGATTTTCTTTAAAGTGCTTCCACACAAATTATTTTTCCCGATTCTTATAAGAATTGTGTAATGTGTTTATTCCATGTGTGTAGCTTAGGAAATAGATTTCAGAAGAGGTAAATAACTTCTTCAAGACCAACTTGTAAATTGTAGAAGTGTATCCAAAATGTCACCTTTTTAAATTCCTGCTTTCTAAGGAGCTCTGGTAGCATAGTGGTTACGAATCAGGCTGCAAACCTTAAGGTCAGCAGTTCAAAACTACTAGCCGCTCTGCGGGAGAAAGATGAGGCATTCTGCTCCCGTAAAGATTTACAGCCTCGGAAACCCTGTACAGGGTCACTATGGGTCGGAACCGACTCCACGGGTACTTAACAACAACAACATTGTTTTAAGGAGGAGGTGGCTTTAAAGGGCACATACAGAGAACTATAAACCAGTGATAGTTTTTAGTGGACCTATGCTTTTTGGAGGAGTCCTGGTTTGGCGCTGTGGGTTAATGCGCCAGACTGCAAAGCCGTTTGAACTGCAAGGTCAGCGGTTCAAGCTCACCAGCTGCTCCTTGGAAACCCTATACAGGGTCTCTATGGGTCGGGACCAACTCAACAACACTTAACAACAACAACAACTTGAACACAGTAGAAAATTCAATAGGAGATTAACTAAAGGGAACTGTAAGGTCTGTAATTGAAACCTACCAGCTGCCCAGTGGGTGAAAGATATGTCAGTATGCTTCCATAAAGATTACAGACTACAAAATCTTATGCAGTAAATCTACTCTGTCCTATAAATTCACTATGAGTGGAAATCAACTCAACAACAACCATCTTTTTGTTGTTTTCCTTTGTTTTTGGTACATACGTTAATTAGTAGTAATGAGGTTTCCATTCTGCACTCTTTGTGAACCTTTCTGAACTTTGTCCTTAGGTAAATGCTGCGCCTTTTGATCTCGAATGGCTGGCCACTCTATGCTGTGTGCACTAGTGTTGTTGCCCCTTCTATATACCTGTTTATTCCTTGGCTGAACATTGAGCCACGAGGGTGGGTCTCCTTCCAGACCTGTAGAGTGACCAGTCTCTCTTTGACCACTATGCCTGCTCTGTTTTATGATTTTGAGTTTGTTCCATATTTTCTTCTACTCTATCCTGGATCTTTTAATGTGGTGTCTTTCAGAACAGTTGGTAGTGGTAGCCAGGCGCCATCTAGTTCTTCTTGTGTCAAGGTCATATTAACACTATTTTTATCAGAGCATTTAAAAATAACAACAATTTGTAATTGAAGTTTTGCTGCAAGGTCGTTGTTTTTTTAGACGTTTAATGATAAGTGTTCTTTTGGTGAAAGATCAGTATTGGAGCCTGCTTTTCATACCTAATTATGTCAGATCCAATAAGAGTATGTCCTAAGAATCCAATGAGTCTGTCTTACCCTAAACCTAAATAATCATAGACACCATGATTTTCATTTCCAACAGGTGTCCAAGATTTTGGCCACTATATTTTCAGATTCAATAGATTTAACTCCTTTTAATATAACCTAGTCAAAGGAGCTCTGGTAGCATAGTGGTTATGAATCGGGCTGCGAACCATAAGGTCAGCAGTTCGAAACTACCAGCTGCTCCGCGGGAGAAAGATGAGGTTTTCTACTCCCGTAAGGATTTACACCCTCGGAAACCCTGTACAGGGTCGCTATGGGTCGGAACCGACTCGAAGGCACTTGACAACAACAACAACAGTCGAAGTGGAAGAAATATATGTCACAGGAAAGCAAAATATCATGAAGGCAAAGGAAAAACAAACCAAAAAAAGGAAAAAATATGGACCCAGGTAAAGGTACCGAATCAGGGTTGTGGTCACCCCAAACTCTATCTCAAATATCCTTAATTACACATACATTTCATTCTATGTGAAAATAGATGCATAACAAATCAATAAATGATTAAAATTATAAACAAAGGAGCTGGACACACGAGTTTACACACACATACATAGAGGAGACCTGATGATAGAGGAATGTCTTTGCTAGGAAAATGGTTATAAATGCCCTCAGTCAAATTTTAGAAAATGAACCATTATTGATAGTGGTGGTGGTTATGTGCCGTGGAGTTGGTTCCGACCCATAGCAACCCTGTACAGGGTTTCCGAGCTGTAAATCTTTACGGAAGCAGAAAGCCTCATCTTTCTCCTGTGGAACAGCTGGTAGTTTTGAACTGCTGACCTTAAGGTTTGCAGCCCGATTCGTAACCACTA
>NW_006408523.1:22547460-22548305 GCF_000296735.1 Chrysochloris asiatica | reverse complement strand
CACAATTAAGTGTTCAGGAATACTTCCACTTCACAATGTTGTCTATAGCTTGTCATAATCCACACAATCGAAAGCCTTTGCATAGTTAATAAAACACAGGTAAACATCTGTCTCGTATTCTCTGCTTTCAGACAAGATCCATCAGACATCAGCAATGATATCCCTCATTCCACGGCCTCTTCTTAATCTGGCTTGAACCTCTGGATGTTCTCTGTCAATGTATGCTTACAGCTGTTTCTGTATTACCTTTAGTAAAACTTTGCTCACATGGGATATCAAAGAGATTGTCTGATGAATTCTGCATTCAGTCGGGTCACTTCTCTTTGGAAGGGGCACAAATACAGATCTCTTCCAATCAGTTGGCCAGATAGTTGTTTTCCAAACTTCTTGGCATAGATGAGTGAGTACCTCCAGTGCCGCCTCACTTTCTTGAAAGATTTCTATTTTTATTCCATCAATTCCTGGGCCCTGTTCTCTGCCAATTCCTTCAGTGGACCTTGGATATATTCCTTCAGTATCATGGGCTCTTGATCATAAGCTAACTCTTGAAACAGTTGAACATTAAACATTTCCTTTTGGCATGGTGACTTTTTGTATTCCTTCCACCTTCTTTTGATATTCTCTGCATCATTCAATAATTTGCCCAGAGAATCCTTTAATAACAAAAGTTGAGGCTTGAATTTTTTCTCCAGTTCCCCCAGCTTGAGAAATTCTAAGTGTGTTCTTCCCTTTTGGTTGTGTAACTCCAGATCTTTGCACATTTTGCTGTAATATTTTACTTTGTATTCTCGAGCTGACCTTTGAAATATTCTGTTCAGCTCCTGTACCATTTCATTTCTTCCATT
>NW_006408523.1:22541317-22547360 GCF_000296735.1 Chrysochloris asiatica | reverse complement strand
ACAGCTGGTAGTTTTGAACTGCTGACCTTAAGGTTTGCAGCCCGATTCGTAACCACTACGCTACCAGAGCTCCTTGAACCATCATTATCCTATAGAAAATAATTCTGAAAGTACCAAAAAGTTGGATTTTGTTACTTATCTGATTTGCTTGTGATTGTCAAGTGACGTAACAACTAGTCAGTGTACTTCCTTATGTTCCTTATCTATTGTAAACTTGTTATTGTTGTTGCCAAGTGCCATCGAGTTGGTTACGACTCAGAGCAATCCTGTGTAGGGTTTCCATGGAGCAGCTGGTGGGTTTGAACTGCTGACCTTGTGGCTCACAGTCCATTGCTGATCCTACAGTGCCACATGAGATGTATTTTAATTATTGTTGTTGTTGTTATGTGCCGTGGCGTCGGTTCCGACTCATAGCGACCCTGTACAGGGTTTCCGAGGCCATAAATCTTTACGGGAGCAGAAAGCCTCATCTTTCTCTCGCAGAACAGCTGGTAGTTACCAACTGCTGACCTTAAGGTTTGCAAAATTTTTAGTGACAATAAAAAGGTATTTATTAGGGACAACAATCTGCTATACATTTTAGTGAGTAATCATAAAAGCGCAGTTGCTAATGCACACTTAGCTATGGATTGTTAGCTAAGCCTTCTAAACATGAATATAAACGCTGGTCCATCAAGTGGAAGATCAATCATCTAAAGTAATACTTTCCAACATTTGTTTTGGGAGATATTCAGAGGAGCAACAAGAAAAATAAAGTTTCAAATGATTTTGGAGATAATATATTTAGTGTAAAATTATTAGGAGCATTTATTGGTTCTTTTTACCACCACATTTCCTGAAAGCAATTACTAGAGCAATGCCTAATGAATATCTTGGAGGCAACTGTATAGTTCACGTTCCTGAACATACTTGGCAATAAAGTATTTCTACACAGATATCTTGTGGGACTAGTGTAGCATGGGACAAAGTTTGAAAATCTGAATTCACCAGCGAAGCACATAATCTACTGTCTGTAGCCTACTAAGCAAAACTCTTTCTAGTGAAAACGTAAATCGTGGATGATATGAATATGTCTTATTGTAAGCCTTTTAGAATCTCCCGTATGTTCTGTCCTCCCAAATGCTCAGTTAATTTTAGTTGTGGGCATGAGGTCTACTTCTCTTTGACTTCATTCATGATATAATAACCCAAAAGGAGTCAAATGTAACAGGGAACTAAGAAGAAAGCACCAACTACTCAATTCTTTCTAGCTATCAAGAGAGACCAGTCCCTGGAGAAGGACATTATGCTGGGTACAATGGAGGGTCAGCAAAACAAGGAAGACCCCTAATGGGATGGATTGGCACTGTGGCAGCAGTCATAGGCTCAAGCATTGCAACAGTTGTGAGGATGATGTAGGACCAGGCAGTGTTTCATTCTGTTGTGCATAGGGTCTCTATGAGTGGGAGCCCACTTGATGGCACCTAACAACAACAAGCTCGGATTTATTTGTGACGTGTCATCTTTGTCATTGTTTCTAATCTTTGTCATTGTTCTATATCTATTGTACACTCATGATAAATGGAAAAAAAGATAAAAGCTGCCGAAGACTTCATTTTACTTGGATCAAATATCAACATTCATGAAAGCAGCCATCAAGAAATCAAATGACGTATTGTATTAAGGCAAATCTTCTGCAAAATACTCTTTAAAGTGTTCAGGAGCAATGTTATCAATTTGAGGACTAAGGTGCATGTGAACCCGGTCATGTTATTTTCAGTCACTTCATATGCGTGTGATAGATGATGTTAGAGAGACTGGTTACACCTGTCAACATGTTTGAAGTATGAAAACATGAAATCTCACCATCTTTGCTTCCAAGAAGCATTCATACTATAAACATGTTGTAAGGAGAGAAAAGTCCCTGAAGAAGACATCATGCTTGGTGAGTGGAGAGTCAGTGAAAACGAAGACCCCAATGAGATGGATTGGTACAATGGTACAACAATTGTGGGGGGATGGTTTAGGACTGGGCACTCTAGTACTCGGTTGTACACACGGTCGCCATAAGTGGGAGCCAACTTGACAGCACCTAACAAAAGCAATGGAATAATTATAGCTAATTATCAACTGTGAGAACTGTATATACTGAAGAATACAGCCTAAGATGGTTCTTTTTCCCTTTTTTAAGTTTAAAAGATGTCTTATTTCATATTTCCAAGGAGAATGACTAAACCTTCAACAACTTCTGTAATTGTTCAATGTGTATGATACATGTTAATTGGCAAATGTTTAATATGTTTATTAACTGTTAGTTTTGCACCTATTATCCCATGCTTTGTCATTAGTTTTTCAATAGTGATTTTGCCTACTACCAAAATGTTTTAAACCTAGTGCAGTTTAATCACAGTACTTATGCTCTCTGTTGAAGCTCCCAGTGATAGGAAACTACCCTTTGACTGGCAGTTGACAATGAATACAGTTTTTCCTGACACTGGTTTTGGCTAACAAGTGAGTGATAGTTCTTTCATTTTTTGTCTGTCTTGCTTCTCCAAGTGTCAAAACTGTAAGTAGCCTGTCCATTGACTGACATATGACTAGGGGAAACTATAGTTTCATTGTTGATTGTGGCTCAAAATTTTGAGAAAAAAATATCCAACATAATTTTGGATTGCTTAGCTGTATGGAAATGTTTTATCCTTTATATGTTTTTCTGAAAATATGTTACAATAATTGAGTTCTTCTTCCCATATAATCTAGTATTGTGGATTAATGCACTGGACTGAAAAGTCACTTTGAACCACAAGGTTGGCAGTTCAAGCTCACCTGTTGCACTTTGGAAATCCTATACAAGGTCGCTATGGGTCAGAACCAATTTGACAACACTTAACACAATAAAACCTCGACTTTGGCTTTTTACAGGAATAAATTTTTAGAGCAGAATGCATATGGTCCAAAGACATGCTAAAGCATACATTTAAATGAAAATAAATATGAAAAAATTTGGCATTTGTTACATAAACATAAAACACATATCTCCTTTATATCTGTTTAATCTTTGTAAAGAAATTGCTGTTGTTAGGTGCCATCAAATTGGTACCGACTCATAGCGACCCCATGCAAAACAGAATGAAACACTGTCTGGGCCTGGGCCAATGTCACAATTGTTGCCACACTTGAGCCCATTGATTCTGTCACTTTGCCAATTCATCTCACTGGGGGTCTTCCCTCTTTTTCTCTGATTCTTCACCTTACCAAATATGATATCCTTCTCCAATGATTGGTACCTCCTGACAATATGTCTGAAGTATGAGAGATGAAGTTTGGCCATTCTGGCCTCCAAAGAGCACTCTGGCTGCAATTCTTCCAACACACATCTACTGGTTCTTTTGGCAACCCATGGCACTTTCAGTATTCTCCTCCAACACTATAACTCAAAGGCATCAATTCTTCATGAAATGATTTATTATTATGTTAGGGTGTTATATGAGCCCTGATGTGGTGTTGTAGGAGAAACATTGAACTGCTAACCCCAAGGTCAGCAGCTCAAACCCAGTAGCTGCTCTCGTTAATTTGCATTTCTGGTAGTGTAGTGGTTACGAATTGGGATGCTAACCCCAAGGTGGGCAGTTCGAAACTACGAGCTATCCCACGGGAGAAAGATTGAGGCTTTCTGCTCCCGTAAAAATTTACAGCCTTGGAAACCCTGTGCAGGGTCACTATGAGTCAGAACTGACTCCGTGGTACTTAACAAAAACAACAACAACAACGGAGAAAAGATTGAAATTGTCATGGACTTCATTCTTTTTTGATCAGCTATCAACAGTCATGGAAGCAGCAGTCAAGAAATCAAACAACGTATTACATTAGGCAAATCTGCTGCCTAACACCTTTTTAAAGTGATAAAGAGCAAAGATGTCAGCTTGAAGACTAAGGTGCACCTGACACAAGCTATGGTATTTTCAATAACCTCATATGCATGCGAAAGCTGGGCAGTGAATAAGGAAGACCGTAGAAGAATTGATGCTTTTGAGTTATGGTGTTGGAGGAGAATATTGAAAGTGCCATGGGCTTCCAAATGAGCCAACAGATCCGTGTTGAAAGAAGTACAGTCAGAATGCTTGTTGGAGACCAGGATGGCCAAATTTCATCTCTCATACTTCGGACATGTTGTCAGGAAGGACCAGTCCCTGAAGAGGGATATCATGTTTGGTAAGGTAGAGGGTCAGAGAAAAGGAGGAAGACCCCCAACGAGAAGGATTGGCCAAGTAGCAGCATCGATGGACTCAAGCATGGCAACAATTGTAAGGTTGGCCCAGGATTGGGCAGTGTATTGTTCTTCTGTGCATAAGGTCGCTATGAATCGGTACTGACTCAATGGCACCTAACAACAACAACAAAGGCTAATGTGGAGTCCTGGTATGGCACTGTGGGTTAATGCGCCAGACTGCAAAGCTGTTGAACTGCAAGGTCAGCAGTTCAAGCTCACCAGCTGCTCCTCAGAAACCCTATACAGGGTCGCTATGGGTCGGAACCGACTCAACGGCACTTGACAACAACAATGGCTAATGTGGCATATGTATACACAGTCTTCGTGTGTCGCTCTGTGGCACTGTGTGTTAAGCGTGCTGGATTGCAAAGTTGGTTTGAACCACAAGGTCAGCTGCTCCTTGGAAACCATATACAGGGTTGTTATGGGTCTGGACCAACTCAATGGTACTTAACAACAACAACAACAATTGTTAATGACTGTGAAAATTTATTCATATGTTTGTTGGCTGCCCAAATGTCTTCATAGGTGAAGTGTCTGTTTATGTCCTGTGCCCATTTTTAAATTGGATTATTTGGCTTTTTCTTGTAGAGGTGGTACAGTTACATACATACTTTAGTGATTAGTCTCTTATTTGATATGTCGTTGCACAAAATTTTTTCCCTGTCATTGTACTCTTTTGTTGAAATCTTTTGATGTACATACATTTCCAATGTTTAATATGTCACTGTCATCTATTTTGTTTTCTATTGTTTGTGTGTTTTTTGCAATGTCTTTGTATGCTATGTGTTCGATCCCCTGTTTTTTTCATTGATGATCTTTACTGTTCTGAGATTTATATTTAGGTCTTGAATTCATGTTGAGTTAGTTTTTGTATATGGTGTGAGATATTGGTCTGGTTTCATTGCTTAGAAATTGATTTCCAATTTTGCCAGCAGAATTTGTTGAAGAGACTATCTCTTCCCCATTTAATTCATTTGGGCTCTTAGTTAAACACCAGTTGACTGTATGTTAATGGACTTACTTCTGGGTTCTCAATTTTGTTCCACTGATCTACGTATCTTTCATTGTATCAGCACTAGGATGTTTTGACCACTGTGGCTGTGTAGTCAAGTTTGAAATCAGGGAGCAAGAGGCCTCCAACTTTGTTCTTCTTCTTAAGCAGTGTTTTGTGTATCCAGGGTGTCTTTCCTTTCCATAATGTTTGTAATCATTTTTCTCCATCTCTTTAAAGAATGTTGTTGTCTGGATTGGCATTGCCTTATGTCCATGTATTGCTTTGGGTAGTATTGACATTTTCACAATGTTAAATCTTCCTCTTCATAAGCATGGAATATTCTTTCAGTTTTTTAATTCTTTTTGGATTCTTGTAGTATTGTTTTGTAGTTTGCTTTGTATAGGTTTTGTTCTCTGGTTAGATATATTCCTAAGTATTTCATTCTTTGGGTAGCTAGTGTAAGTGATATTGTTTTCCTAATTTCCTTTTCAGACCTCTCTTTATTAGTATAGAGGAATCCAAAATATATTTGTATATGTATCTTATACACTGTAATTTTGATGAATCTTCCAGTGAGTCCCAATAATGTTTTTGCTGAGTATGTAGGATTTTTTTATGTATAGGATATATCATATGAAAATAGAAAGAGTTTTACTTTTTCTTTGCCAATTTGGATGCCTTTAATTTCTCTTTCTTGCCTTGTAGCTCTGGCCATTGCTTCCAATACAGTAGTGAATGGGATAAATGATAAAGGGCATCCTTGTCTGGTTCCTGTTTGCAAAGAGAATGCTTTCAGA
>NW_006408523.1:22515703-22536082 GCF_000296735.1 Chrysochloris asiatica | reverse complement strand
GAGCAGAAAGCCTCATCTTTCTCCCACGGAACAACTGACAGTTTTGAACTGCTGACCTTGAGGTTAGCAGCCCGATTTGTAACCATTACGCTACCAGAGCTCCTAAACATATAGCATTTGGCAAATCTGCTGCAAAAAAACTTTTTAAAGTGATTAAGAGTAAATATATCAGTTTGAGTCCTAAAATATGCCTGCTTCAAGCTATGGTCATTTCAGTTGCCTCATTTGCATGTGAAAGATGGAAATGAATAAAGAAGACTATAGAAGAATCAATGAATTTGAATTATGGTGTTGAAGAAGAATATTGAAGAACACCATAAACTGCTAGATGATTAAAAAGAATACTGAAAATTTGAGAACAAAAAACAAATCTGTGTTGGAAGAAGTACAGTCAGAGTATACTTTAGAAACCAGGATGGCCAGACTTCATCTCTCATACTCCAGACATGTTATCCAGAGGGACCAGTCTCTGGAGATGTACAGCATGCTTGGTAAAGTGGAGGGTAAGAGAAAAAAAAAAGGGAGACCCCCAATGAGATAAATTGAAATTAGCAATGGGCTCATATGTAACAACAATTCTGTATAATGACTCAAAACAAGGGATTATTTTGTTCCGTAGTGTTTATGGTCACTATGAGTGGGAACCAACTGGACAACACCTAACAAAGACAACAATATCACAAGTCAAAAAGACATACTGATTTCCCTTATTTTGAAGATCAGCATATGAATTTAGAGATTAGGTTGTTTAATATCATAGCTATAGTGAGTGGTTGAACTCAGATTCAAGTACATATCTGATCATGAAGTCCATATTATTCTACAATACTGTTCTACAATGGTAAGGGTTTGCTGAATAGATCAACGAACTTATTTAGTATTATAAAATGGTAGACTAAGCACATATGGGGTCCTGGTGTGGCACTGCAGGATAAGCACTAGAGAGCTAATGAGAAGGTTAGTAGTTCAAATCCATCAACCACACCTTGAAGACCCTATACAGCGTCACTATGAGTCAGAACTGACGTGACAACACTTAACTACAAGTGATTTATGTGGAACACTTGTGTTAATTTGTTTGTTTCTTCTTTGTTTGAAGTAACAGAAATTTTGTGTAATCAGATAAAAAAACAAAAAAAACAACCCAGTAAATATTTTTACATATTCTAAGATTATCAATAGGCATACAGGTGTACTATAGGATAAGCACCGGACTGCTGACCACAAGTTTGCCAGTTTGAGTGCCCCTCTGTCACTCCATGAGAGAAAGAGGAGTCCTTTTGCTCCTGTTGAAGATGTACAACTTCGGCAGCCATGTGTGCAAGATCACTATGAATTGGAACCAATTTCATAGCACCTAACAACAAAAAGTTCTGTCATATTCTCAACATCATTAAGAAAGCAAATAGTAAGTATTGACATAAACCTCCTCTAATAAATTTCAAAATCTTTCAAATTATCTTAACTTGCTTTAAAGTAAAATGATCTGTTTCAGATATTTTGTAATTGGTTTACTAACTAAACCCAGAAAAAAAAAAATTGAACTTTTAAATGTCTTGACTGTGAAGTTAATTTTATTTCTGAATAGCTGTTAGGATGTTGTATGTTGGCTATCTAAATTTGTTTTTACTTTGCACAAAAGAAATAAATTACATTAATTCTAGCTGCCTTGCATAAAAGACAAATAACATTTAATCAGCTAGCATTCACAGTTACTTCGATTTTGCTATTTTCATGTAATCTGTTGTTAAATGGACTTTTTAGATTTGTAAATATTTAACAGGTTTTTCTCAATTATGGTATAAAGATACTTTTAAAAATTAATAACAAGTAAACAAATATATTTTAGAGGAAATGGAAGGATTTAGAAGCTCTAGTGCTGGTATAATTTTTTAACTGGTGTAAAATGTCATTACATTTTTAGTTACCATCTGCTTTTTATTTCATTTCATAACTGTCAAACCCAAACACAAACCCACTGCCATCTAATGGATTCCTACTCATATGTAAAGTTTCCAAGGCTTTTAAATCTTTATGAGTACAAAAAGACCCCCTTTTCTCCTATTGAGCAGCTGATAGATTTGAACTGCTGACATTGTAGTTAGTAGCCTAATGCTTTACCCACTATGCCACCATGGCTCTCACCAACCTAATATTTTAAATTTAAAGCAATTTATGTCTTAAAGTCTATTTTTGAAATATTACTTCTTTCTTACAATGTCGTACTAGATCATTTATTTTGCTGGTGCAGGTTACTTTGAATACAATGCCACTATGAGCAAAACATAATGGTTTCTATTTACTAACCTATGGATTGCATTAAATATTCATATTCCAATCCAGAATCCCTGGAATATTGTTTTCTGTGCAATCATCTGGATACAAAAGGTGTTTGCACACAGATAGCATCTTTCCTAAATTATGTCACTACATCACTGGGAAAGTTTAAATAAACATGGAGACTCATTCAGTCTCAGAACATTTTCTCAGTATAACCACTGTGGAGCTACAATGTAAACGAGTCAGATCAGATGCTCTGAGATAGTTTATTGAGTCCAGTGAAATAAAACATATTCAGACAGACTGAATAAAGTGGAAGTGCACCTGAAAGCTTGCTTTCTGTGCTGAATTGGTATGATCTACACTTTCAATGAAGAAAATATTTATGAATGTACTATCTAAGATGAAATTAACTAGCACAGACTAACACTTTCAAAAGCCCAGGTTGTAAATATAAAGCTATCTTTGTTTTAGGGTCTATTAAATCTTCCTGTCCTATTTCTTTGAACTGTGAAATTGTCCCGTCTATATTTGTCTGCCTTTGCTTTCTAACATAAGGCACCCTGATGACACTGTGGATTAGGCTTTGGACTAGTATTTGACAAGTCGGCAGTTCAAACCAACTTAGTGCTTGCTCCATGGGAGAAAGATGAGGCTGTCTGTTCTCATAAATATGTATAGCTTCAGAAACTCTATATTGGGTCACTATAAGTCAGAACTGATTTGATGCCAGTGGGTTTGGTTTTCTAACAAACACATTTGTATAGCCTTGAAACTACAGAATATAAGAACATTACTGGGATATGAAAACAATGGGAACAAACAAATAGGATATATATGTATGAGTGTGTGTGAGAAATATTTTAGCAATGATGTGGTGCTGTAAGCTGCTAACCACAAATTTGGTGGTTCAAACCAACCACCAACCACTCCTTGATACCCTATACAGGGTTGCTATGAGTCAGAACTGATGGCATGCAGTAACCACCTGTTTACCAGCACCACTACCCTCATTTCTGATAGGGCATTAGTACAAAATTCTTGGCCTCTTTCGATTGCTGTCAAGAAGTACAAAGCTCGAATGAAGTCTGTGTTTAATTGTCTCTCAGATATGTTTCTTGGTAAAAATATATATTATGCTACTTAAGGCCATAAGACGTAGCTGCTAAATTTCTGTAACTTAAGTAGAATTTCCAAAGTGAGGCATTTTACTCAGCAAATATTTGTATTTATTCTTGACACCTGAACACATTTTTATCCTGATAACCTGTTTTAGTTTGTACAGTTCCCTGTTGATCTTCTTGTAGTTACTTGTGGAATGTTGACACATGTTGAATGGGTTATGTTTGCAATGTTTATTTTCATAATTTTTATTTTCTGTTAAGCCCAGGAAGCCTTTTTCTTTTTCTTCCTTCCAGATTACTTTGATGCACCTGTTATGATTCTGAGTTTTTGCTTCTCTGGAGCTCTAAGAGGAACTTTGTACCTTTGAAATTTTTATTAGCTTTTGACTGGCTGCCAAGATTTCAACTGCTGTGGCATGCTGCAGAGCTGACCACGCACTGGGCTGCCAAGTCTCTGATTCTTGTCTAGCATGACAGCGAGCCCCTCCAGACCTCACCAGAGTCAAGAGCATTTGCAAAACAGAAGAGCATTGTTTCATTAGGCTGGTAGTGCCAAGGAGGGGTGATCTAGGAGCCAATTGGGTTAATAGCAGAACTCTCCCCACACATGTTTTCAACCAGGGTGGTTGTGGGGAGAGAGAAGGAAGCAGGTGATGTCTATCAAGTGTAGCATTTGAACAGTGATACATAAAGAAGGCACCTTATTCTGGTTTATTCAATATCTCTTCTTCTCATGAAAGCAAGAGATTTTATAAGAAAAATAACCTAATTAATTGAAAAATGAATTAATAACAGCAAAGTAGACATTTGTTGAGTCTCAGATAATTCAGTATCTGAAATATTCACATCCTCTCCTCCTAGTTCTTGTTATTAAGTCCGATTGAGTTGGTTCCAACTCATCGATCTATATAGGGTTTCCAAGAAGGGGGCTGGTGAGTTTGAAGTGCTGACCTTGTGGTTCAAAGTGACCTTGCAGTTTAGTGTATTATGCTACAGTGCCATACAGACTAAAATCCTACTAATATATAGACTAGTTTGCTAGTATAATCAGTACTTAGGATGGTACTTACACGTCATCTTAATACAAAATTTTAAAATTGCCTTCAGGGATCCCCATAAGCACTTGTGTGATTCTAATACCTGCATTTACTATGTTGTTGTTAAGTGCCACCTAGTCACTTCTGACTCATAGTGACGTTGTACAGTGTTTCCGAGGCTGTAACTCTTTACGGAAGCAGAAAGCCTCATCTTTCTCCCACTGAACGGCTGGTAGTTTCAAATTGCTAACCTTGAGGTTAGCAGCCCAACTCGTAATCACTATGCCTTGATAGCATTATATATGTGTGTATAACAACTGAACATATATATGTGTGTGTCTGCGTGTGTGTGTATGTGTTTGTTGTTAAGTGCTGTCAAGTCGTTTTCAACTCACAGTGACCCCGTATAGGGTTTCCAAGTAGCAGCTCTTGAGATTGAACTGCCAACCTTGCAGATTGAACTGACTTCGCAGTCCAGAGCATTAACAGCACCACACCAGTTCTCTCTCTCTTTATATATATTTATGTTGTTCTTGTTAAGTGCCGGTGAGTCAATTCTGACCCATAGTGACCCTGTATAGGGTTTCCATGGAGCAGCTGGTAAGCTTGAACCATTGAACTTGCAGTTCAAATGACTTTGCAATCTGGTGCATTAGCCCATAGTTACCACATCAGAGCTCTCTCTCTGTCTCTCTCTGTCTCTCTCTCTCTGTCTCTCTCTCTCTCTCTCTCTCAGCGCTCTGGTAGCATAGTGGTTATGAATCAGACTGCGAACCTTAAGGTCAGCAGTTCAAAACTAATATATATATATATATACATACACACACACACTCTCATATCTGTCTCTCAATATGGGCTTTGTAAATTCATTTTCAATGCTATATATGGGACAAATAAACCTGACGTGGCGTATGTAGTATTCTTGAAAATATAAAAAATACAATATTAAAAATCTTCTCTGCTGGATCAATAACTAACATCATGATAAACGGAGAAAAGATCGAAGTTGTCAAAAAGTTCCTTTTGCTTGGATACACAATTAACACTTATGAAAGCAGTGGTCAGGAAATAAAATGATGTGTTGCATTGGGCAAATCTGCTGCAGAAAACCTTTTTAAAGCATTAAGGAACAAAGTGTCAGTTTGAGGAGTAAGGAAGCCATAGTATTTTCAATAGTCTCATATGCATGCGAAAATTGGAATGAATAAGAAAGACTAGAGAAGAACACACATATTTGAATTAATGGTGGTGGTGATGAGTATTGAATATATCTTGTACTTCCAGTGCAAGAACAGCCATAATGTCCCTTAGAAGTAAAGATTTGTTGCTGTAGTTGTTAAGTACCATTGAGTCAGTTCCTACTCATAGCAACCCTGTACAGGGCTTCCGAGGAGAAGTTGGTGGATTTGAACTGCCTACCATGTGGTTCACAATCCATTTCTGATTTTATAGCACCATACCAGGGTAGCGATATTTCATCTCTTATACTTTGAACATGTTGTCAGGAAGGATCAGCCCTTGGAGAAGAACTTGGTAAAGTGGAACCAACTTGAAATTACCTAGGGTGCCATCAGGTTGGTTCCGACTCATAGCAGCCACGTGTACAGCATTTCTGAGGAGTGGTTGATGGATTTGAATCACCGACCTTGAGGTTAGCAGTTAAGTACTTATCCTACAGAACCACACTAGGAGTCCACAATATAAGATTACAATTTATCTGCAAGTTCCTGTTGGCATAGAACCATTTGTGATTGCTTGTGCCCTACTGCCACTCCATCTGTTGACTGCATGCCATTATACATGGGATGGCAAACATGTGGGGTCTACTTTGTGGGATTTGGTAAAATAATTATTTCAAGTACATTGTAGACATTACTGGCATTCTCACTGTTTAAAGACTTGTTTTAGTGCTGAGTTGGAGATTAACAATTGCCTCCAATGCTAATTAAAAACAAGCAAACAAACAAAAAGCACAAATGAGTGTGTAACAGAATAACTAAAAAGGCCCCACCTCCATTAAAGAGAGACCACAGCAGCCCAGAGCAGGAGTCATTGGTCTTTGTGCATTAGTGAGGCCAAGGAGTATAACTCTCTTTACTTCCCTTTCTCATTTCTTTCCTTGAATTCTTCTAATATTTGTATTTTTATAAAATTGTACTACAAAAAACTTGAGCTAGGTGATGTCATATGTAGTGTGCTGACCCTCCAGGGATGTAAATCTTGTAAGCCAGGGTAATGGGAATCTGGATTTGAGTCCTAAGGGAGCATGATGATGTATTGTCCAGATGCTGTCAAGGATGTTGGCCTTCTGTGCTCAGGCTCCCAGCATGGAAGCCAGTGTCTTACTAGACTGAAAGCAGACTCATGCGTCCATCTGGATATGCATTTTCCCACCATTCTAGCTCAATTTTCACTTAAGTAGGATTGCTTGTCACAAGGCAGAAATGTTTTCTTTTTCCCAAAGTCAAAGGATAATTTAATTGAGATCCCATTTCTCTTACACTTTCTTCCCTTTGTTTTACTCTTTCTTCTTTCTTCTCTTACGCCTGCCCCTCACCCCACTTCTACTTCTAGGAAGTGCTTCTTGAGTCCTGTACTTGATTATGTCTGGATAGCAAAGGAGTTTAACACACTGCCATACTCCTTCCTCAGTAACTCTACTAGATAAATAACGTTACACAATGTAAGTGCACAGAGCGATCAGAAGAAAAGATCGATAGGGCAAAGATGGCAAAAAGACTTCATTGAATCAATATTCAATAATGATTTACTGTGTGTAATTTATCTGTATATTTACTGCACCACCCCCAGTACACACCCTTCTGCTGTAGTAAAATCTTCGAGGAATCAGACTGTGTTTGTCTTGTATACCTTGGTATCTCCTCTGCCAATGGTTCACACAAGGCAGGCACTGGGGTAGATCTGTTGAATTAATCCATAAATGACTGGCTATATGTGGACTCTTTAGAGTCACTCCTTTCTTTCTAGGAGCTGATTATCTAATAATGAAACTATGAGCCATGGACAAAATAAGCTGGATTAGAGGCGTATGAAAGCTGTGAGGGATATAGTAACAGAGCAGGAAAAAAATGTTCTTTGTTGGGGTCACGCATTGTCTATTCTTTCTAGTTTAAGGAAGGGAGACTTCACCTAGCATAGAAATCAAGGGGGAAGGTACTTAACTACTTCGTCATTTATATGCTTTCATTATAGCAGCCAGCTGTTTCCTGGATCATGTTTTATTACCATTTTTATTTATAGTATGTCTTTATGAGAAAAATATCCGTTGCATCAAAACGTAGCAGTTGGCGTATAATGTATATTTTAAAGTTACATAGTAGACACATTCTATGAGTCACACTAGAAAAATGAGTGTTAGAACCCCTCTCCCTTATTTAAGGCTGTTATAACATAGAAAGAAAATTAGCTTTGAGGTTAATCCTTACCCTACTACTTTTTACAAGTGTGATCACGGTAAATTGATTAACCTGGGTTAAACCTTGCCTCCTCAAGAGTGAGGATGTGAGAGAATCAAAGGTGAGAAATATGTCAATATTCAGACTGCAAATTTCCTCTCCCCTTCTCTCCAGTAGCAGCAGTATTTGATCTTAAAGTCTTCTCACAAAATTTAGCAATGAATTATATTATAGTTATTTTATCTATCTTGATTTTGAATTTTAACTTGATTTTAAGCTCTTTGTGGAAATATCCATTTTATATTCAAAATATGCTATGGATAGTCTCACAAAGATAGGATACCAGCCCCAGGAACATTGCTGTAAATCCATGGGTTGTACATAGCACTTCTATGATTTTTTTTTCTTAATTGTTTTTACATTTTATTATAGTCTAAGAAAAAGAAGTATTTGTATAATTTAAGGAAGCAGGGTAAAAAATGCACCTTTTAGGATTCTTTCAGAGAAGCTCATGAAAATATGCAGTCCTGACTGTAGATGGCACTGTTGCACCAGATGAGGAAAGAAGATACCCGAGGGCTCCTTTGGCTGAATGCTCACACTGCTTAGGCGTCAAGCGCATGCTTAGGAATCTTTCCACAGTACTTGTTTTTGGAATTGGTAATCTATGTATAGGAAGAGAATACGAATTTTTAAAAAGTGTGGAAAATCAAATACAACTTAATTGGTTTATAGTAACTGTGTCAATTTATAAAAAGGTATTTTAGAGGAGAAAAGAGAAACTGAGAAAAAGTCCATATGGAAGGTTTGGTTTCACCTATACTTCTTGGAAACAGTTCCTAAAATTAGAGAAGAATACAAGTAATTGGACTTCCATGGACCAGTGTCTGTCTTTTAAGCCACCCTAATATAAATTCTGCAATCTCCCATCCCCCCAACATTCTTTATATGATAAAGAACTCTTTTATTCATTTTTTTTTTATAACTAGCTTTCTAGTTTCTCTGAGCTGTTCATGTATTTCTCTTTTATCTCTCTTTCAGATCCATGATTAGATTTATGTGTTTATAATCCTGGCCAGGTTAATACTAGTTTATTTTTTATGTGTTTGTTGTTGTTGTTAAGTGCCTTCGAGTCGGTTCCGACCCATAGCGACCCTGTACAGGGTTTCCGAGGGTGTAAATCCTTACGGGAGTAGAAAGCCTCATCTTTCTCCCGCGGAGCAGCTGGTAGTTTCGAACTACTGACCTTAAGGTTCGCAGCCCGATTCGTATAGTTTTGGAGTCCTGGTGTGGCATTGTGGGATAAAGCACTGGACCTCAAGGTTGGTTTGAACCACAAGTTTGGCGATTCAAACTCACTAGCCACTCCTAGTAAACCATATACAGGGTCGCTGTCAGTAGGAACCAACTCGATAGCACTTAACAACAAAGACAATTATAGTTCTGGCCTCATGGTGTGGTGCTGTAGGAATAGCACTGGACTGAGAACCACGAAGTCACCAGTTCAAACTCACAAGCTGCTTCTTGGCAACCCTATACATGATTGCTCTGAGTCAGAATTGACTTCACAGCACTTAACAATAACAACAAATGATAGTTTCTAGAAGATTATGGGAAATTTCACCTAAAAGGTTGTTTTTGTGACCCAATTATTAGAATAAATTATGTAGTCTTTAAAAACATATACATTATTGTATTTTTATGTGACAGAAAGGACACTATGTTCCTTTGTACCTTTTCGTGTAGATTGTTTCATGCCATGTGTTACAGAGTTCACAGTGGGTCAGCATTCACATTATTTCCACTTTGTTTGTTTTGTTTTCATTTATTTACTTCCCCTAACCCTCCCAGCCATCTCATCTTTGCTTTTGGGTAAATGTTAACCTTTTGGGCTTCTATAGTTAATTTTCCAAGGGAGCGCATTACTCAAGGATGATGCTGCTTATTTCATAAATCCATCTATTATGTGACTTCTACCTCCGAAAGCAGCTTCAGTTCCATGTTCAGATGATGAGAATCTCAGGGATTCCTTTAGTCTCTATTAGTCTAGTAAGGCTTGTCTTTTTTTTTAGGAAATCAAATTTTCTCCAATTCTGTCCAGGATCTTCTATTGTATCCCTGGTCAGAACAGTAGGTAGAGGTGACCAAACACCATCTATCCAGTTCACATCTAGGGTTACAAGTGGCCATTCTTGTTGTGGCTATTGCGACTGTGGACTAGGTTTTTCTTCGATTCTTTGGTTTCCTTCATTCTTTGTTGCTCCAAACAGGTAAAGAATAATAGGGTTTCTTAAATGGTTGCTCACAAGCTTACAAACCTCCAGATACTACTCACCAAGCTAGGATGTAGAACATAATCTTTATGAAGTTTGATTATGCGAACTACTTGAGGTGTCCTATGAGACTATAGTCCCCAACTTTTTAATCAAGTAAGCTAATCCCATGAGGTTTTGGGATATGCCTAGGAAGTCTTCATAGCTTTCCTTCTATGAGGTTTTTGTTGTTGTTGTTGTTGTTTTTTTCACATGTGAGGGGCTTGAAAATGGCCATTGGGAAATGGAATTGAAAGATAATGAAATGTTTCCACAAACTTTTTAAGCCCCCTTGTATATGAAGCATATGCAAACATTCAAATACATATGCCTTGTGTGGCGCTGTGGGTTAATGCGCCAGACTGCAAAGCTGTTTGAACTGCAAGGTCGGTGGTTCAAGCTCACCAGCTGCTCCTTGGAAACCCTATACAGGGTCGTTATGGGTCGGAACCAACTCGACGGCACTTCACAACAACAACAACAAAGATACAAATAAGGAGCTCTGGTAGGGGAGTCGGTTACCAGTCGGACTGCTAACCTCAAGGTCAGCAGTTCAAAACTACCAGCTATTCCATGGGAGAAAGGTGAGACTTTGTGCTCCCTTAAAGATGGAAATTCTGTCTAGAGTCACTATGAGTCAGAACCGAGTCCAAGGCACACTACCACCACCATCAAAGATACACCTATATATGCACACTTACACATATACATATGTGCATTCTTATGTCTTCCATACACATATGGTTGTGGTGAATGCTACTGTCTGTATATAAACCTTTTCTTGACTTTTTATTTAATTATAAAATATTATAATAATATAACAACTTTTTATAATAATGAGACCATAAATATTTGTCCCTTTGTGACTGACATTTCTCTCAGATGATTAATGATCTCCCAGATTCATTCAAGTTATAAGATGTTTAGTTGACTACTCATTATTGTTTATAGTTGGATTTTATTCCATTGTATCACAGTTTCTTTATTCATTCAACCATTGATGGGTACTTAGTTTATTTCCATCTTTTTGTTATTGTGAATAACGCTGCAATGAACATATGTCTATTTGTGCAACTGCTCTTATATCTCTTGGATATATAGGGAGTAGAATTGTCAGATCATAAGATATATTTATTTCTAACTTTCTGAGGAAGTGTCATATCCATTGCCATAGCTGTTGTCCCATTTTATAGTGCCACCAGCAGTGCGTGGAATCTTGATGTGGCGCTGGAAGGTAAGCACTTGACTACAAGGTCAGTTTGAATCACATGGTCTTTGGCAGTAGCATTTGTTGTTGTTGTTTTGCCAGTCAATGTCATTTTTGTAAATGTAAGATGATATCTCATTTTAGTTTTGATTTGTAACTCTCCAATGGAGTTCTGGTGTGGTGCTATAGGATAAGCACCGGGCAAGGTCAGTTTGAAGTGCAAGGATGGCAGTTCAAACTCACCACTGCTCTTTTGAAACCCTGTACAGGGTAGCTATAAGTCAGAACTGACTTGATGGCACATAACAACAACAACAACAATGGCTAATGACTAGGAACATCTTTTCATGTGTTTGGTGGCCGCCTGAATGTTCTTTTTAGTGAAATGTCCATTTGTATCCTTACTCATCTTTTGGTTGGATTGTTTGTGGGTTTGTTCTGAGTTGAAGTTTTCTGTATATTTTAGAGATTAGACCATTGTCAGATACATTGTTGCTCAAATCCCTCTACCCCAATTGGTAGGTTCTTTTGTTGACCTTTTGGTGAAGTCTTTTTATGAGCACAAGTGTTTAATTTTCAGGAGGTACTAATTATCTAATTATTCTTCTGTAGTTCATGTATTTTTAGTTGTGTTAGATATTTATGTACAAAATTAGAGCCCCTATTTTAATCCCTATGTTATTTATCTGGAACTTTATAGTTTGGGCATTAACATTTTGGTCAGATCTATTTTGAGTTAGTTTTTGTGTATGGTGTGAGGTATAGATTCTGCTTCATTTTTTCTGAAAGAGGATGTCCAGTTTTGTGAGCACCATTTACTAGTTAAAGAGACTATTTCTTCCTCATTGAAAGGACTTTGACCTCTTATTGACAATTAGCTGCCCATAGATAACTGGATTTTTGTCTGGGATCTCAATTCGGTTCCATTAATCTATGTGCCTGCTGTTGAACCTAGTACCATGCTGTTCTGAAAATTGTGCAGTCTTGCACTGGCAATTCACATCTGGCTAACAGTTTTACTTAACCCAATTGATATAAGGCATTGAGTAAACTGTTCATTTCCCACTTTAAATTGTAGTTGGTAGAGAAGAACTCAAAACAAGCAGTATATTGTTTGCTCCTAAGAACTGTAATTTATAAATTGTTCATTGTTGTGTACCAGAATGTCTAGTGGCTGCTATCGTACAACTTCTGGGTCATAGCCTCCTTTTACAAATCATACTGAGACAAATATGGTATCATGCATCACTGTTACCAACAGACCTTAACTCTATTTTCATTCTATTTTCTAGGAATAATGATATTTACTGTTCATAAGTGACATTAATAAAATGACCCAATTAGTAAATGATTACATAAATGTTATCAAAGTTATAAGTCTGTGTTATACTTCTAAAATTATTTGAATTTATCTTTTGTGTAGAGAAGCCTTCTTTTATTGCATCATTTTCTTTTTGTATAGAGGGGAGAAAGATGCAACATAGAAAACAATCAAAATGCTCTGTCTCGTCAGACTCATGGAGATATCTATGGTGTGATCACTTGTTCTCTATAAGTCATTTTAGCATTACCAAGTACTAAGTTCTGTGTTAGGCAATGCAGATACAAAACAGAAAAGTAAGCTGTCTTGACCATGACGGCCTGTAAGCCATTATGGAGAGACCTGCTCATTCTAACAGCAACAAGGACAGGGTGTTATAGAAGCAAAGAAGAGAATGGAACCAAGTTTACTTGAATGAGTTGGGTCAGGCCGCAAGTGCTGGTGCTGAGTTTTGATAATGTCATTGGGAGATTATTTTTATAACATTTAAAAATTATTAAGCATAATACATAGCATAAAAGATATGTCTGCAGTTTAATGAATGAATATAAAGTGAATATTGTGTGAAGGCAGAACATCGAATATTGCCAGCAATGTAGAAATATGTTTACTACCTATTGGCACAGTGGCAGCAGCAATGGACTCAAGCTTAACAGTGATTGTGAGAATGGCATAGGACCAGGCAGTGCTTCAGTTTGTTGTGTATACGATTGCTATGAGTCAGAACGGACTCGATGGCCCCTAACAACAACAACAACGTACACATAGGCTCGCTGCCAGATTATACAATTCTCTGTTTCCTCTTATCTCTATGTGCAATGTGAATCATTCCTATGTTATTTTAAATATATATAGTAACTACATGCATATCCTTAAATAATAGAGTTTTGTCTATTTTTGAATAGTGTTAAGTGGTGTCATACTGTATGAATTATTTTGTGTCTAACATCTGGTGCTCAATATTACTGTGTGCAGCTGTGGTTTAGTCATTTTAATTGGTGAATAATTTATGAAAACAGCACAATTTATTCATCCATTGTTGTGTTGATGAACAAATGGGCATTTCAACTTTAGACCTATTAACAGCAATGCAGCCATGAGTTTTGTATCTATACTGATACACATGTGTAGGTCTTTCTGCAGTATATATTAAGGAGTGAGAATTCCTGGATCAGAAGTTTAGCATACTCTTGGCTCTATTAGATAATACCAAACTGCCCTCCAAACTGGTGTACCAATTTACACTCCCACCACATCCTCAGCAACACATGGTATTTTCCGTGTCTAAATTTTTTCTAACTCAGTAAATTTGTGTTTGTGTCTTACTTGTTTTCATTTACATTTCCCTGGTTACTAATGTTCAGTGCTTCTTGTATTCTCTGTCTGTGAAATGCATGATCAAATTCATCCCCACAACACACAGTTTTCATTTAGGTTGCTTTGTTTTTTATAATCACTTGCAGGTGGTTTATTTATGTATGTATGTATGTATGTATGTATGTATGTATGTATGTACTACTAGTCCTTTAAATCTGCTGTATTATTTCAATCTGTTGTTTGTATTTTCACTGCCTTTATGGTGTCTTATCAGTGCTCTCAATATTCACGCATTAGAATTGATCAATTATGTATTTTATGGTTAGTGTATTTTATGTTTGAAAATGTACTTAGTTTTTACCTCCAGGGAATTAAACATATCCTCTTATTTTATCAAAGTGTTGTGAATATGTATTTCACATACAAGTATAACTAGAATTGTTTTTGTACATATGGTCATTGTGGGGGTAAAGATCTAATTTAAGGTGACCTTTATTCATAGTTCAAGAGAAATAATCTTTGGAGTAATTGATGTGCCTTGGTTTGGGACTTCCCAGCCACATCTGAGAAGTTGTATTGGTGAATAGAGGCTGGGAGGGAAGGATAAGACACTTTGGAGACTGATGGCAACTAGCTTTAGGAGTCCTAATGTAGGCCTGAACATGGAGGCTCAAGGAGCATATGAACTCTCCAAGACCTTGCCCTATGTGTCTCTTCATTTGTATCCTTTTTGATGATAATAAATCTGTAGGTGTAAGCATGGTATACATTGCATGAATTCTTTGAGTTTTTCTAGAGAACTATCAAACCCAAAGGTGCAATAGTAACCATCAGGTAAAAATAACCATATCATGTGGATTTTTGAAGTTGAACTGACATACTGAACAGGAAACCAGTTAAAAATTTCTGGCCAGCAGTTCCAAAAATTGGGTGTCATGTGGAACCTTCAAACGTGTGGCTGATATCTATCTAGTTGGCATTCTGAAGGATGGTGTCCTTTTAACTTGTGAACACTGACCTCGTTCTAGATGACTAGGTTCTGAGAGAGAGTGCTTGGGGGGTGGAGTGCTTGGCAATGAGACTGAAGAAGTATGAATGTGAGGACTGGGTCAACCTCACCTTTGAATAACTGGACTCATGCTGACCCTTCTGAACATAGCCAAGCAATTCTCATTTATTTTATCTTCAATCTTAATAGACTCCCTCTTGGTCCCAATTTTTTCAGTCTAGTTTTCTCCACTGCCCTGCAGTGCTAAATATTAATTATCCATAAATGACTGAGTCTGCTTTTATTTTGTACCACTGGTTTATGTGTCTGTCCTTGTGCCAATACCAGGGTTTTTAATTACAGGAGCTTTATAATAAATCTGTATAACTAGATGTTCAAGTGCACCCATGTTGATTTCTTCTAACGTATACTGATACTTGCAATTCCATACATATTTTAAAATCATATGAATTTGAAAATTGTCAACTATACAAAATTTTCTGAGGTGTTGGCACATGTTACATTATTATCTTTAGAAAATGTCAACATCCAAACGGTGAAGATGAAGACATATATATCTTACTTAATGAATTCCCTTTTTTGTTTAAATTAGGAGCCTTGGTGGTGCAGTGCTTAAGAAATTCATCACTAATCGAAAGGTTGGAAGTTCAAAGCAACCAGCCACTTTGTGGAAGAAAGACGGGATAGTCTTCTTTCAGAAAGGTTTGTTGTTGTGAAATGCCGTTAAGTTGGTTATAACTAACAGAGACGCTGTACAGGGTGCTGAGGAACAGCTGGTGGATTTGAACTTATGTTACAGTGCCACACCAGGAGTTCCCACAAAGGTTTACAGTCATGGAAACCCCATGGGACAATTATACTTTGCCCTGTAGGGTCACTAAGAGTTGGAATTCAACTCAATGGCAATGAATTTTATTGTATTTCTTTATCTATTTGAATGTTTATTTGGACTTTGGTGGCACAGTTTCCGGTCAACTGCTAACGCAAAGTCTGACAGTTTGAACCCACTTGGTAGCTCCATTGAAGAAAGACTTGGCAAACTCGTCCATAAAAATTACAGCCAAAATTACCCATCAAGCAGTTGCCATGAGTTGGAGGGCTGACTAAAAGGCAACTAAAGCCAACAACCAAAATGTTTCTCGATAAAGTTTATGATTTTCTCACGTTAGGTCTCATGCATCTATTTATAGTTATCCTCAGAATATTTAAATTAATATTGATCAGTGATATCATAATTCATATAAATTGTGTTTTACTGACTTGCTGATGTAATTGATTGTTATACTCATTTTATATCTAGTAATCTTAGCACAAGGAGCTCTGGTAGCGTAGTGGTTACAAATTGGGCTGCTAACCTCAGGATCAGCAGTTTGAAACTACCACCTGTTCTGTGGGAGAAAGATGATGAGGCTTTGTGTGCCTGTAAAGATTTACAGCCTCAGAAACCTTATGCAGGGTCACATAACAACAACATCAATCTTGGCACTGTGGGTTAATGCACCAGATTGTAAAGCCATTTGAGCTGCAAGGTTGGCGGTTCAAGCTCTTTGGAAACCCTATATAGGGTCGCTATGGGTTGGAACTGACTCGTCGGCACTTAACAACAACAACAACAACAACAATCCTATTAGGTGTTGGAGAAGAATATTACAAGTACCTACTGACTCCATGGCACACAACAACAACAACAACTAGGTGTTCGAGAAGAATATTACAAGTACCTACTCGGTGTTGGATGAAATGCAGCCAGAGTGCTCCTTGGAGGCCAGGATGGCCAAACTTCATCTCTCATACTTCGGACATATTGTCAGGAGGGACAAGTCGCTGGAGAAGGATATCATGTTTGGTAAGGTGGAGGGTCAGAGAAAAAGAGGAAGACCCCCCAATGAGATGGATTGGCCAGGTGGCAGCATCGATGGACTCAAGCATGCCAACAATAGTGAGGTTGGCCCAGGATCGGGCAGTGTTTCATTCTGCTGTGCATAGGGTCATTATGAGTCGGTACCGAGTCGATGGCACCTAACAAGAACAACAAAACTGGGTGTTGGAGAAGAATATTAAAAGTTCCATGGACTGCCAGAAGAACAACAAAAAAATCTGTCTTGAAATAAATACAATCATATTGGTCCTTATAAACTAAGAAGGTGAGACTTCGTCTTTTATACTTCCAACAGATTAAAAAAGAACTTGTACCTGGAGAAAGACATCATGCTTAGTAAAGTGGAGGGTCAGCGGAAAAGAGGAAGACAGTCAATGAGATGGATTGGCTCAGTGGCAGCAGCAATGGGTTCAATCATAACAACAATTGTGAGGTTGGTACAGAACCTGGCAGTGTTTCATTCTGTTGTGAATAAGGTCGCTGAGTTGGAACCAACTCAACAACATCTGACAACAACAACAACCTTATTAATTCTAGAAATTTATCTGTAAGTTCTTTCATATAAACAGTATTATCTGGGAAAAAAGACAGTTTTTCTTTCTTATTTTCCTTATCGTATGACAGAGTGTAATACTTCCTAGAATATCATGCCAAAGTGGAAATAATAGAATTGCTTATCTTCATTTCATAGTTAAAGTTGAAGCTTTAATTATTCACCATTAAATTTGAGCTTTATTTGGATGACAGCTATCTAGCCAACTTATTGGAGGAGATACATATTTATGTCCATTCCAAAGAGACATGACCCAATGGACTGGAAATCATCAGACAATATCGTCAGTGTCACATGCTAAAGATAATTTAAAAACAGCTGCAACAGCAAAATGACAGGGAATTTCCAATGATTCCAACTGGATCTCAACAAGGACATGGAACAAGGGATATCATTGCTGACATCAGATGGATCTTGGCTAAAAGCAGAGCATAACTGAAAGATGTTTGCCAATGCTTTACTGACTATGCAAAGGCTTTAAACTGTGTGTATCATGACAAGCTATGGATAACATGTGAAGAATGGATATTCCAGAACACTTAATTGTGCTAATGAGGAACATGTACATAAACCAAGAAGCAGTCATTTGAACAGAACAAGAAAACCCTGAATAGTTTAAAATCAGGACAAGTGTGCTCCAGGGTCGCATCCTTTCACCATACTTACTTATTAAATCTGTATGCTGAGCAAATAATCCAAAGAGCCTGGCATGGAATTGGAGAAAGACCCATTAACAATTTATGATATGGAGAAGACACAGCCTGGCTTACTATAAGCTTGTTGTTGTTGTTGTTATGTGCCATGGAGTCGGTTCCGACTCATAGCGACCCTGTACAGGGTTTCCAAGGCTGTAAATTTTTATGGGAGCAGAAAGCCTCATCTTTCTCCCATGGAACAGTTGGTAGTTTCGAAATGCTGACCATGAGATTAGCAGCCTGATTCATAACCACTATGCTACTAAAAGCTTAGAGAACTTAAAATACTTTCTGATTAAGACCAAAGACCACAACCTTCAGTATGGGTTGTACCTCAAGAAAACAAGAATCCTCACCCTGGACCAATAAGTAGTATCATGATAAATGGAGAAAATATTGAAATTGTTAAAGATTTCAATTTGATTGCATCCACTATCAACACTTATGGAAGCAGCAGTCAAGAGATGAAACAATGTATTGTTTTAGGAAATCTGCCATACAAGACCTCTTTAAAGAGTTCAAGACAAAAGTTTCATTTTGAGGACTAAAGTGTGCCTGACATAAGCCATGGTATTGTCAATAACCTTATATGCATATGAAAGATGGACAATGAATAAGAAAGACCTTAGAAGTATTGATGCATTCAAATTGATGTTGGAGAACAATATTGAAAGTAACTTGCACTGTCAGAAGCACAAACAAATCTGTGCTGTGTTGGAAGAAGTACAGCCAGTATGCTCCTTGGAAGCCATGATGGCCAGACTTTGTCTCCATACTTCAGCCATATTATCAGGAGGGACAATCCCTTGAGAAGAGCATCATGCTTGGTAAAGTGGAGTGTCAGTGATAAAGAGGAAGACTCCCACCAAGATGGAGTGTCACAGTGGCAGCAGCAATGGGCTCAAGTATGACAGCAATTGTGAGGATGGCACACGACCAGGCAGTGTTTCATTCTGTTGTTGCTCAGGGTCGCTGTGAGTCAGAACGTACTTGATGACACCTAACAACAAGTGTGAGCTTTGCTTAAGATTTTTATATATTTTTTTGTCAGGTAAAGGAAGTTTCCTTTAATTTGCTAATAATTTTTATAATGAATAGATGTTAACCTTTATTAAATAAAATTTTTTTAACCTATTGTATGATCATGTGATTCATTAAATCTGTTGATGTTATTAATTGTACAAATTATCTAATATTAGCTAATCTATGTTATTAGGTAACATGAAGTTTAAACAGTGGTGCTGTAGGCTAAGTTGAGAACCGCAAGGTCGTTTTGAACTACAAGGTACGTGGTTCAAACTCATCAGCTGCTGTTTGGAAACTCTATAGTGGGTTGCTATGAGTTGAAACTGACTTGAAGACGCTTAACAACAACAACGATTTCATATATATATGTATTATTGAAGTCAGTTTATTGATACTTTAATGGATTTTTGCATCTGTGACTAAGAAATATAGGGAATTGCCCCAATGTTTTTAAACTATGAATTTTGATTATTATCATGCTGAATTTGTTGTTGTTTTTAAGTGACCTTGAGTTGGTTCCTACTCATAGTGATCCTGTATAGGGTTTCTCAGGCTGTAAATCTTTGTGGGAGCAGAAAGTCTCATTGGTTTCTCCAAAGAACATCTAGAAGTTTTTTTTTAATTAAAGTGAATATCAAGGAATAATATGTTGTACACCTCCAAAATAGAAAACATTCACAATTTGTTTTGATTATTATATTTTCTTAGCAAACAAAAGATTCTACAAAGACTTTCAGTAGTTTTATAATTCTAAAGATTTTTCTATACTTTGTCTTTCTGGCAACCCTCACTGAATTACACACATGTAGAATGAATGAAGAATTGCTACCTTGGAACTATGGTATTATATCATCTACTTCCAGAAAATTGGACAATCTGTGTTAGAATAGATACATCCACGATGCTCCATAGAAGCAGGAATGATGAAACTTCATTTAACTTACCTTGGTCATATCATCAGAAGGTACTGATATCTAGAGAATGACATCATTATTAATAAAGTAGAGTAGAGGATCACCAAAAAAATAGGAGGACTCTCAATGAGATTGATTCACCAAATGACTTCAAGAATGGGCAAACATATAGGAGTGATTATGAGGATGGTGCAGTTCCAGGCAGTGCTTTGTTCTGTTGGACATCTGATTCCCATTAGCCAGAACCAACTTGATGGCACCTAGTAACAAAAAAAAGGTTGAAAAGCCA
>NW_006408523.1:22484151-22515410 GCF_000296735.1 Chrysochloris asiatica | reverse complement strand
ATATATACTTAACTCAGAGACTTGGTGTGGTGCTATGGCAAACACACTGAATTGCTAACCTCAACACTGTGGTTCAAACCAAATATCTGCTCCTTGGAAGTCCTATCTATGTTGTTAACACTTGAAGTTGACTCATTGACAATTCAGAACAATAACAGCATATTTACCATAAAAATAATAATAAAGGTCAAGATGGAAAAAGGTGATATTTTTTGTTGTTTTCTTTTTCATCATATCTGTTGTTGTTAAGTGTCAGTGAATCATTTACAACTGATAGCAACACTGTAAAAGGGTTTCCCTCATCACATTCCAAAGTGGAAAATATAGCAGATACCTTTTTCCATAGTTCATAAAACTAAAAGGTTTATCGTGATAGGACTTGAAATAAAACATGTTGGATTTGCACAGATAGATAAAAGAGGGCATTAGAGATGAGGACTAATATAATAAAGAGTTGTTGTTGTTGTTAAGTGCCGTCAAGTCAGTTTCAACTCATAGCAACCTGGTTTAGTATTTCACCAGACAGCACCTGGTAAATTTGAACCTTGTGGTTCTAACTGACCTTGTGGTAGAGTACTTATCCTACAGTGCCACACTAAGTATCCCTCGTCTATCCTTTTGTATTTAAAAAAATAATAATGAAAGGAAAGAGTATATCCAATAGCAAATGTGGAGTGCTGGTATGGCGCTGTAGAATAAGCAGTGTACTGCTAACCACAAGGTAGGCAGTTGAAACCCAGCAGCTATTCCTTGAAAACCTTGTAGTAGGAATTCACTTGACAGCAGTTAACAACAACAATCGCTAATGCATTTAGTGATCGCTGTTGTACAAGGTCATTTTCTACCCATTCATGTGTTACCACCTTTAATCCTTGGAGCAACCCTACAAGGTTATTATGACCATTTTACAGGTGACTCTGCAGAGAGATTTCAAGGAAATTTAGAGATGACAGAAAGTTGATCCCAGATATCCAACGCTAGTACTGATATTCTGAGCTACCATGCTATATAGTGGTTAGTGCATTCTTACTAAATGACAATCATGAAAACAGGAAATGTTTCTTGTTAAAGGAGGGTGACAATTGTAAAGGTATCTTAACCAAGAGAACATCCCCACAGTCTTCATATTTAAAGCAACTGAATCAGACCCTAAGACTAGTTGGCTCTATCTCACTTTCTCTATTTTAATTTTTGGGAACGTCATATTAAGATATATTAAATCAAAGATCTTTTGAGCCAGATATTATTCTCTTGTGCCTATCAAACTTGCTTAGTGTCATTAGCAGTATTTCAGCATCATTTAAGCCAACATAAAATTTCTTACATATTTACTTTCTGATACACTCTAAACCGGTTTAGAGATTTAATTCAATCTTGTAAGGGGAATGACAGAAAAAAAAAAAAAAAGGAGGATGGCATGAAATAACAAAGTATGTGTTAATGGAAGAGGAAGTAGCATTTAACACGAGTTTTATATAACTGAACAATGAAAAAGTGGAAGATAAGAAAATGCATTCTGTAATACAGTTTTTTTCAGTGTGTGTTGTAAATTTTATATATTATGCCACTATTCTCCAAACTGCATATACATGGATGGAAAAGCTGTATTATGTAGAGATTCCACAAACATAGAGATTAAGCTTGTAACTGAATGTAAAAATCATATTCTCAGTTACACATGCCTTCTTTGTTTGTTTAATGCTCCATGATGCTCCTAAACTTCAAAATCCATCCTAAATTAGAACAGCGGTAAATGGATGCAGCCACTGTAACTTCGTGAAATCATTGTTGAGTAATATCCCTATCGACCTTAAATAGTAGTAACAGAGATAATACCAGAACTAGTTTCTTCTCACTTCTGGTCCTAGGTTTTCTTTTTTTGTTATACGTAAGTTGTGCTGGATGATTCATTTTTAGCCTCCCCATCCCAGTTTTTAAATTATTATTATTCTCTTAAAACATATGACCAAATTGTACAAAGTATCATAAGTTTCATAAAACCAATTTGGTATATAAAAGAGTGAGTATTTTTGAGTATCAACCAAATTCATAATCACTGACTTACAATTATCATTATATGTGACTGTGTCCCCACCTCCGTATTTGATTGCTTTCTCATTTCTGTTTAGCCATTCCTTTCAATATTTCCAGAACTAATGTTTATAATTTTACATATATGACCTGAAATTTATCATTCTGTTTCTAAGGCCATTTTCTTAATGACTGAATCACTTTGGAATATCATTATGGTGCTATACTAACTGAGACCATTCTTCAAAACCTTTTGGAATCACAGGCTAGTACAGAATGTATTAGTGAGACAAAGCAGTAAGTGGTCAAATATGATTTCACAAACCAGTGCAGTTAAAGCCTTTAGGGAAAGGATAAGACTTTATCGTCTAATTTACTCTTCTTAATGCCTAAAACGGTACAATATGTGATTATATAATACATGAAAGATTTTGAGGATTATAAAACCTTAGTTCTGGAACCAAACCAATACAAATGAAATAAATGAATGAAGAGGAAGACATATGATCAACTTATAATTGGATTGTGTTGGAATACAATTTTGAAGAAAGAAAATTATGATATTATGTTGAGGGAGCCTTAAAGAGAGAGACTGAGGCAAGAAAGCCTAGAAACCATTTAAAACTATTTTAATAATAAGAGTTTTGAAAGGCTCAGCACATACTGTAGATTCAAAACAATTCAATTTTGCCGCATGTGGATGTGAAGTGAGTTAGGCAGATTTAATCGTTTATGTCGTTGGTAAGTTGTTTTAAGTTTTCTAAGCTTTAGTCTCTTCAAATGTAAAAATGTAGTTTGTTTTTACTTTTAAAGCTATTGTAAAAATAATATATTTTAAAATGCCTATCCAGTGTTTGGAGTCCTGGTGTGGCAATGTGGGTTAATGCACTAGATGACAAAGTTGGTTTGAACCACAAGGTTGTCGGTTCAAGCTCACCAGCTGCTCTTCAGAAACTCTATATAGGGTCACTTGGGTTTGAACCGACATGATGGCACTTAAAAACAACAACAACAACAATCCAGTGTTTGGAGTCCCTGGGTGGTCTAAGCAGATAGACACTGGACTACTTGCTGCAAAGTTGCCTGATGGAATCCACCCAGAAGTTCCTCAAAAGGCAGGCCTGGCAATTGCTTCTAACAGGTCACAGACTTGAATAGTGTATGAAGCAGTTCTACCCTGCACACAACATGCTGCCCACATTTGGATTAGACTTGAGGACAACTGACAATATTCATTATTTAGTGCATAGTAAACATCTAATACTGGTTACTTCCTTGTCATTCCTATTTATTGAAGTTATATATCTAGTGGACTTCTGTTGTGGCACTGTAGTACCAGCACTGGACTGGGAACCATAAGGTCAGCAGTTGAAACCCACTAGCTGCTCCTCAATAGCCTTATATAGATCATTCTGAATCGAAATGACTCTACAGCACTTAAGAACAGCAGCAGCATTTATCTAGATGTGATAGATCAAGTGTCCCAAATATATCATGATGCAGTTTTCTTAATTCTTCTTATAAGAAGATTAAATCCTTAGTATCTTAGAATAAAATTCTAATGTTGTGTGTCATGTAGTTCTGCTTCACAGTGACTGTATAGGGTTTCTGAGGCTGTAAATCTGTGTGGGAGTAGAAAGTCTCAGCTCTCTCCTGTGGAGCAGCTGATTGTGTCACACTGCTGCTCTTACACTTAGCAGTCCAATGCTTACCCTACTATGGCACCAGGGCACCCAACCCTAGTGGTGCATATAAACTCTAATGAATATATATTAAACTCTTACTATGTACATACCATGTATGTTTGCATTAGGCAAATCTGCTGCACAAACTTCTTTAAAATGTTGAAAAGCAAAGATGTCACTTTGAGGACTAACTTGCTCTTTACCTAAGCCATGTATTTTCAATTGCCTCATATAAATGTGAAAGCTGGAAAGTGAATAAGGAGGATCAGAGAAGAATTAAGGAGCTCTGGTAGCGTAGTGGTTACGAATTGGGCTGCAAACTGCAAGGTCAGCAGTTCGAAACTACCAGCTGTTCCATGAGAGAAAGAAGAGGCTTTCTGCTCCCATAAAGATTTGCAGCCTCAGAAACCATGTACAGGGTCGCTATGAGTCGGAACCGACTCCACAGCACATAACAACAACAACATAGAAGAATCAGTACATTTGAATTTGGAAAAGAGTATTGAAAATAACACAGACTTTCAAAAGAACAAATAAATCTGTCATAGAAAACGTGCAGCTAGAATACTTCTTGGAAGTGAGCTTATGGTGATCCTGTCTCATATGCTTTGGACATGTTATCAGGAGAGACCAGTCCCTCGAAAAGGACATTATGCTTACCAAAGTATAAGGTCAGTGGAAAAAGAGGAAGACCCCAAAGAGAAGGATTGACACAGTGGCTGAAACAATGGGTTTAAGCATGACAATTTTGAAGATGTTGCAGGATTGAACAATATTTCTTCCTATTGAGCAGAGACTTGATGAATCTGAACCAATTTCAAAGCACCTAACAACCGCAACATGTACATCAGATATTCCATATGAAACATCTCATTTAATCCTTTCAGTAATTGCATGCAGTCTTACTATTATCCCCTTTTACAAATTTGCTTATTGTATACCGGGAGTAGATGATGAGTCAGGATAAAAAACTAAGTTTGCCTGATTCTGAAACCCTAACTTCTAACCGATACTTCTATTCACTAATAGTGTTAGCATTTTCAATTTTAGATTTATGATAGATATTTTTTCCAGAGAGGGAGAAAATGATAAAGTAGATAAACAAGTTTGGAGGGTAGAATTCTTATGATTGATGTTTAAAACTCTGTTTCTGTTTGAATTTGTCCAAGCAACCATATCTCTCAGTCTGTAGTTTGCAATGTAAGATGGGGATAATTATGCTTATTGACAATGTTATTTTTAGGGTAAAATGAAATTATATGATTATGCACAATAGATGAGCAAGTGTGTATGTATACTGCCAATTTTTATAGATTGAAAATGTCTGAATCACTATACCTTGTGAGACTCCCATTGACCTGGAGATGAGAGAAACTAGAGAAAGGGCTGGTTGATCTGAAGTATGGTGAGACCTGGGGACTCCTGGTGAAGGACCTAGCCACAGAGGGTTAGAGCTGAGAGTGAAGCATCTAGCTGATACAAAGTGAGGGAAGACGCACAAGAACATCCAGACTTGCAGATAGTACCCATTTGACCTATTTTTGATGGCTTGATAATCAGAACTTTACTAAAGGAAGATTTAAAAAAAAAATTTTTGATAAAGGAAACAAGTGTAAATTGCTACAATTTGATGAACTTGACCTATACTTGTGGATGCAGTGAAATGCAGTCGGGTCTCTTCTGATACAATAGTGAATAATTGTTATCAGGACTGATTGTGAGGGTTGGAAATATAAAAGTAGACATTTTATAGCAAGGAGGGGAGTGATTAACTTTTCAGTCTAGGAACAGAGGTCCCTAGGACCATCAAAGGAGAAGAGCGGAGAGCAGGACCCTACCCAGAGAAGCAGTGATGCCTGAAATGGAGCCAGAGATGATGACGTGGAGCGATGGAGCAGCTGGAGACTTTAGATCCAGAGAGGGAGAGCGACTGTGTGCTGAAGACCTGGGGGGTTGAAGGGAAGGATTGCATGGAGGGGATTGTAACCATGGCAATGAGACGATATATGATAGAATGAATGAAAAACTAATGTTCTCCCATGTAAACTATCACATAATTCACAATAAAACATTTAAGAAAAAAAAATGGAGGAGCAGTTAATCTTACAGTCCGGGAAAAGAGGATCCTAGGACCATCAAGAGAGAAGAGCATGAGTGGAATATGGGACCCTATCTAGAGAAGCAGCGACACCAGAGATGGAGGCAGAGATGGGGTCATGGAGAGATGGAGCAGCTGAGGACCCTAGACTGATTGGAAGAGAGGGACTGAGAACTGATGGCCAGGAGGTAGGCTTGCATAATGTTCTCTTTGGGTGTTTAAATTATTATATATTCCTGAGTGTTTCTGTGTACATCTCTCCACCCCACTCCCCCAAAAAACAGAGGCAATGGAAGCAAGTACTATTGAATGATTGTGAACGGAGGAGATTGTAATCATTGCAATGAAACAATGAGTGTAAAACTGATTTTCTCCCATGTAAACTATCACTCAATTCACAATAAAAACTTAAAAAAAAAAAGATTCTTATGACTCAAAAGCAAGTGATTGTTATCATGACGAATTGTGACAGTAACAATTGTAAAGGTAGAAGTTTTGTAACAAAAAGGGGGACTAGTTAATCTTACAGTCCAGGAACAGAGGATTCTAGCACAAGCAAGGGAGAAGAGAACTAGTGGAATGTGAGCCCCTATCTAGAGAAGCAGTGATACCAGAGATGGAGGCAGAGATGAGAACTTGGAGAGAGAGAGCAGCTGAGACTCTAGACTCATGGAAAGAGAAAGATTGTGTGCTGGCAGCCAGGAGGCAGACTTAGAGAATATGCCCTTTGGTTGTTTAAATTATTATATATTCCTGAATGTTTTTGTGCACATCCCTCCAAAAAAACACCACAAAACAACAACAACAGCAGCAATAAGATAAAATAGAGGGAATAGAAGCAAATACTGTTGAATGATGATGCACAGAGGGATTGTAATCATTGCAATGGAATGATGAGTGTAAAACTGATGTTCTACCATGTAAACTATTACTCAGTTCACAATAAAAAGCTTTAAAAAAATGCCTTGTGATAACTGTAATTTAAAAGGTGAAATATTTGGTTAAAATTTTGTAGAGCTGAAACTAGCATTACAAACCCTGGAGAAAGTATGTTGTTGTTGTTAAGTACAGTAGAGTAGGTTCTGACTCATAGTGACTATATATATATATGTATATATATATATATATATACATATATATATGTATATATGTATATGTATATATATATATGTATATATATATATATATGTATATATATATACATATAGTTTCTGAGGAGTAGTTGGTGGGTTTGAACTGCTGATCTTGTGGTTCACAGACCAGTGTTGATCCTACAGTATCACACCAGGAATGTAGCAATAGCTATTTGGAGGCAGAAGAAAATGACCAAAAGAATGCAGAGTCTGTAAGGGATTTGAACCTTAAAGGAAGCGAACCATACTGGGTGAGAGTTACATTTGTAAGTCTTTTGTCCCAAGACACTCCCCATTGTATATTACACTAGATGAC
Organism: Chrysochloris asiatica; assembly: GCF_000296735.1. NCBI lineage: Eukaryota > Metazoa > Chordata > Mammalia > Afrosoricida > Chrysochloridae > Chrysochloris > Chrysochloris asiatica. The sequence continues at coordinate 22,508,147 of NW_006408523.1, read as the reverse complement.
TAGCCAAAATATGCAGTTTTACTGGCATGAAGACTCAGTGATGAGAATTGATTGCACGAGAGAGGATTAAAAGTAAGAAGAAACCAATAAAGAGGAGGCCACAGAGACAAGAAACTCCAAATAAACACCAAAGCTGTGGGTGAATACTTTTCATCACTTTGGTTACTCCATAATTTTCTGTTCAGCTCTTGTACTTCCTCATTTCTTCCATTTGCTTTAGCATGTCTACGCTTAAGAGCAAGTTTCAGAGTCTCTTCAGACATCCGTTTAGAGTTTTTCCTTCTTTCTTGTGTTCTTATTGAGTTTTTGCTTTCTTGTATTATGTTTTTGATGTCATCCTACAACTTATCTGGTGTTCGGTCTTTAGTGTCTAATGTATCAGAGCTGTTTTTCAGGTGATCTCTAAATCCAGGTGGATATATTAAAGGTCATAAGGTCATATTGTGGCACACGTGGACTTGTTTTCATTTTCTTCAGCTTTATTCTGAATTTGCATATGAGCAATTGATGGTCTGTTCTACAATCTGCCTCTGGCCTCGTTTTGACTGATGATATGGAGCTTTTCCGCTGTCTCTTTCCACAGATGTAGTCAGTTTAATTTCTGTGTATTCCATCTGTTGAGGTCCATGTTTATAGTCATCTGTTACGCTGTTTGAAAAGGTTACTTGAAATGAAAAAATCATTGGTTTTGTAGAATTTTATCATGCAATCTCCAGCATCATTTCTATCACCAAGGCTGTATTTTCCAACTACTGATCCTTCAGTTTGTTTGTTTCCAACTTTTGGCTTAGATTATATTTATAAACAGTTTCTCGAGCTTCAAAACTTTTTTTTCTTTTCTGTTTTACTTGCTCTGCTTCTAAAAGCAAGTCATTCATTTACATCTGGTGCTATTATAGGATTCCTTCTGGTCATAGCTACAAAAATACTTATTCTCTTAAAATGTAGTGCTGTGTCTATTAATTGAAGTTCATTTCAATATTGATATATACTCAGTGATTTCCAAATTAGCTCTTTATTACATAACAAGTATTTAAAAAAAGACAAGGATGCTCTTTAATTATTTTTTTATTTCACAATTTAAATGCTAATATAATCCAAAGGTAAATTTCAATGCATTTTTAAATCTCACCTGGAAGGTATTTTAAATATAATTTTAAGTTTAAGAAAAGGCATTTTCTGTGCATTTACATCACAATATTTATATTCCCATTATTTAGAATTCTTACTTTCATGCCAAAATGAGAAGTTTTGCTGCCTGGGGCAACATATTCAGATTCAAACCAATTTATTTAAGGCTGTAAAGTTGTTTTATGACACAAATAAATAAACGAAAGTTCTTTCCTTTTTTGATTTCTGGAAAAAAGTTAGTAAATGGTTTCAATAATTAAATTTCGTTCCCAGTATATATATATATAAACTGCTGTTGAATTCCGTCTAACTTTTAATGGCTCGCTGTACAATAGAATGAAACAATTAGAATTGTTTTTGATATTGAAAAAGTATTTATGAATTTCTCTAACACAGAGGCAAGTTTGTTTTTATGAGTTGCTTGTGTCTGCCAAAAAGGTTCTGAGAAAGTAAATAAATGTCTAAATTCCTATTTAAATGCTATTAGAAACCCCTATTTAAATGCCCTGTTAAAATTCCCATTTTACAGATAGCAAAATGAACCAGAACATTTTTATCTGGTTCCCTTTCATGTGTGAGGTTCAATTATGCTTCTGTTATGTAGAATGTGGAAAGTTATTCCCTGCGTAACAATGTGGGTCAAGATCACCTTTATGCTTGTTAGAGAAGATGTCCATCCAGAGACCTTTAGCTTAATGACCCAGGTTTTTCAGCATAAGTTACAAACTGGGATCATTGCAGAAACTTTTGAAGCTTCGTTAGTCTTTTAGGCCTCAGGGGAACATCAAGTTAACAAAAAAGGAAGAGGCAAACACAAATCTCAAGTCAATGACCCTAAATAGACCTTAGTTTTTTGACTTGCTAGCACTCCTTAACTATGAAATAGTACAAAGTTGTATCTTGGTAAATCTTTATAAAAATTTTTGATGCCATTAACTTTTGGTGAATGTCTAAATCTATTAAACAGTATTTCTTAATATTAAGTTACGTGTTGTTGTTGTTTAGTGCTGTCAAGTCAGTTCTGACCCATAGAGACCCTGTATAGGGTTTCCAAGGAGCAGCTAGTGAGCTTGAACTGCTGACCTTGCAGCTTTGCAGTCTGGCGCATTAACCCACAGTGCCACACCAGGACTCTTAAGTTCTCTGTAGTAGACAATTATTATACCATAGTGATCTCTAAATAAGCTGAGGAAACAAGCAAGTCTTATAAGCCTGAATCTCAAGAGGAAAAGAAAGAAAAAGCAGAGAATTTAGGTGTCATAGTGAAAGCTGAAAAAGTAAAAATTGATGTGGTCACCCAGAAGCATGTCTACATTAGAAGGTGATACAACCAAGGATGTGGTTTTTGAATCACGACGGCAGAGCAGCAGGAGATGTGGTGGAAAAACCTAGAAAGAATAATGTACAGACACTGAGAGAGAACACTTTCTGGAGGAAAGTGACCAAAGGAGCAGAGACAAATGATCAGACAAACTTCAGAGTGAATTTTACCTCTTTCCAAAGACAGAGAAGGAAGGAATACTCTCATATGAAGCAACCATAACCCTGATACCCAAATCAGACAAAGATACTACAAGAATAGAAAACTACTGGATAGAAACCCATATCAATATAGAAGTGACTATCCTTCCCTTGGTATTAGTGGACAGGATCCAATAGTTTGTTAAAAGTTTCATACACCATAACCAGGGATAGTCCAACATTAGAAAACCGATACTTGCATTATACCATCATGCCATCTTCCCAATAGAAGCAAGAAAAAGCTTTAGATAAAACCTAACATTTTTCCTTGATGACAACCTAAAAAAGGTCAAAACTGAAGGGGAATTTCAGTATGATTCAAAATCAGCAGCATTCGCCATTACACTTGATGTGGAAAGACTGACAACTTTCCCCTTAAAATTCAGAACAAGACATGAGTTCCCCTTACCAACACTTATTTCCTGATTATAGGAAAAGCCCTAGGCAGAGCAATAAGATAAGGAAAAGACATAGAAGGTACACAAATTGGGAAAGAATTGAAAGCATCTCTATTCAGACATGGAAAATGAAATTACAAAATAACGGGATTTTTTCATAAACTTTTTGAAGTTCCTGTTGTATCTAGAAAATCTCAGAGTCTACAAGATCTGGGACTAGCTAATAGTGTAATTTAGCAAAATTGCAGGGTAAAAAAAAATCAAGAAACAAACAGTAATTGGGTTTCTATACACCAATAATTAGTAATCTGAATGGGAAAGTAGGGAAAAAATTCCACTTACAATAGCATCTAAGGTTAAAGTTAACCAAGGACATGAATGACTAAATACAATAAACACTATAAAACAATGCTGAAAGAGATTAATATATACTTAAATAAATGAAAAACAAGGTTTCGGTTCATATTTTTAAGATGTCAATACTACACAAAGCAATCTGTAAACTCAATGAAATCCTGATAAAAATTTCAATAGTCTTCTGTTTAGAAATAGATAAACCTATCTTCACCTTTATGTGGAATAGCAAGAGACCCTGAGTTGTTAAAACAATATTGAATGAGATGAAGAAATTAGGAGGACTCACGCTTTCTGAGGTTTGCCTCCAGATAAATTTTCCCTACGGGCTGAGTAGTATTCCATTGTACAAGGGGATTGCAAAAATTTGTGGAAAAATTGAATTGAATGATAATGGTTGCTTCCACCTTTCGGCTACTATGAATAATGCTGTAGTAAACATTTGTGTACAAGTATCTATGCGAGTCTCTGCTTTCAAGTTTTTCGGTTATATACTTTGTAATGGAATTGTTGAGTTCTGTTTTCTCATATTTTTGAATTGTCACACTTATTTTCACAACAGCAGTACCATTTTGTATTTTTACCAGCAATGACTAAGTGTCCCAATTTCCTCACAGCCCTGTCAATATTTGTCATGTTCTGTTTTGTTTGCTTGCTTTTGTTAAATAGAAAACAACAACAACAAAAAACAGACTTCTCAAGGCACTGCAAAATGAATATTTATTTTAACTAGTTTATTTCCCTACGGTCAAAGAAATTTTCACAAGCACTTCATTTGATAATAGTTAACTAATTTCCATTAACTTTCACTTGTCTGTAAAGAAAAAGTCACCAATGGCCCTCCATTTCTACTTCCATCTCTCCCCCAAGTAGGCAGAAAGTCATTATGCCCAGAGCTGATCTTAATGCCAAAAAAAGATTTTCAATGGATGTTAGAGGAAGTGGTGGACATCCTGTTGTTGTTAAATGCTGTTGAGTTGGTTAAAACTCATAGTGACCCTGTATAGGGTTTCTGAGCAGTGACTGTTGAGTTTGAACTGCCAACCTTGAGGTTAACAGCCCACTGCTTAGCATACAGTACCACACCAGGACCCTGCAACCACACTATTGGGAGTGAAATGGTACTTCATTGTGTGTGGGTTTCGTTTGTATCTCTCTGGTGACTAATGTTATTGAGCATCTTTTCATGTGTTTGGTGGCCATTGAATTTCCTTTTTGGTGAAATGTCTATTCAAGTAATTCACCCATTTTATGATTGTGTTATTTATCTTTTTGTTGTTGTCAAAATTTTATAGATGTATTGGTTATTAGTTTTTTCTTGGATACATGATTTCTGAAGATATTCTTCCTATTAGTAGCTTGTCTTTTAACTTTTTTTTGATACTTTTTTGATGAACCAGTTTTCAGTTTATATGAGGTCCCCTTTATTTCTTTTGTCTGTTGCCGTTTGTACTTTAGAGTTATATTACATAACTCACTGTTAAAAGCTAGACCTCTCAATGTTGTCCTTGCTTGTTCTTTAAGAACTGTATAACTTTTGTTTTCACATTTAGGTCCTTGATGCATATGCTGAGCAAAATAAGTCAATAATAAAAGGAGAAATATTGGATGACCACGCATATATAAAAAATATAAGGAAAATCACATCTAGAGATAAAAATTTATTAGTGGTCACCTGGAGAGGGAGGGAGGGGTAAAGGGAGGTTAACAGTGATGAAATATTACATTGATTAAGCCTAGGATTATGCCAATTATTGTAATTGCTGTCATGCTGTTCAACTGTAAAACGTTGAATTGGAAAAAAAAATGTGTGATTGAAATATTTACAAAAATGACCAAATAAGAAAACAAAAAAGTGTAGCTGCTTTTGCAACCAAAACCCTTATGGCATTTGGTTTTTTGATTTGGTTTAAGTTCATGGTTAAGTTCATCCCAGTTAATTGGCCTAATAATGTATTTAGTGCTTCTGTTCTACCGAAGTGCTTGTGATCTTAAAAGCCTGCAAGGGGCCATCTTAGACACAACAGTTGATTTCTCTGCAGCTGAAGAAACAAAGGAAGAAGATTCAAGAGGTTATGGACTGTGTGGTGTATTGCCTTCATGAGCAACTCTCTCCTTTGCCATGAGATTAAACAAACTTTTTTTTTTTTTTTTTAACCAGTACAATGTGTAGGAAATAATATTGTACATCATTGACACATATACTAGTGCTTTTATTTCTATAGATTTTGCCTGAACTTTTGATATTTTGACAGATTATTTAACATCCATTTGTTGTTGTTGTGTGCCATTGAGTACATAGAAACCCATTTTTTTTGGCATTAAGATAAGCTCTGGGCATGGAGACTTTCTGCTTACTTGGAGGGAGGGAGGTAGAAATGTCAGGACATTGGTGACTTTTTCTTTTCAGATGACTGAAAGTTAATGGAAGTTGGTTAACTATTATCAAGTGAAGTGTTTGTGAAGATTTTCTTGACTGTAGGGAAACAAACTAGTTAATCATTCATTTTGCTGTGCCTTGAGAAGTCTGTCTGGTTTTTCTATTTAGAAACCAGTGCGTGCACAAAGCCTACTGTGATGGTCTGGCTGGAAATAATTTCTCTGTTTCAGAAGGATGTGAACACATTATTATTTCAACCTGTAGGCTTGCCATACATACTTAAATCATTTTTGTTTTGTTGCTCTGGACACTTAACAATTCTGCCAGTTTATTAATAATGTTTATTATGATATATTAGGAGAAAGTAAGGGAACTATATGTCATAAAACATGGGGTGGCTATGATTTCTTTTTCAGAGGGTATACTTCCAGTAGCATCAGAAAGTCTCAGACCTCACTGATACGAAGTTCGTGCAAAATTTAATGATAATAAATAAAGCCAACTTTAGAAATGATGGCAATGAAGGCCCTGTTTTACAGTCTGAAACTTACTTTCTATTTTTATTCCTTCTAGATCCTCTTTTCTTAATGTGGAGGCAATACAGAATTAGCCACAACCTGAGACCTGCCATGCACTTTCACTTATTTCTGTGACAACCCAAGCCATTTTCTTGAATTAGAAGTTCTCCCATATTCTGCCAGTGAACATCATACTTAACTACACTGCTCAGCTCAGATGGAAATGCTTTCATGAATTCTTTCTCAACTCCTTATTTTAAAAAAATAAAAAGCAAAACAAAACAAAAAGTCAGTCCCACTTTTCAACTATTAGATTTTATATTTTGTATTATCAGTATGGTTACTGAGACTGTCTTCCTTACTAGGTTTGAGGAGCATTGAGAGCAGGGACTTTTTCTTACTCATCTTTATATTTATCAAATATTTGTATTACTTGACATCTAGCTCGATGTCTCGCACATAGGAGATACTCAATAAGAGATGAGTGAATGAAAGTAGGTGCAGATGATGAAGTAGGCTAGCTAAACCAAGTTAGGGAAGGTGCAGCTGTCAATGTCTTCTGCTGGTTATAAATCCTGAGAAAAATGTATTAAGAGCTGCAGGATATAATGAAGTTTGCAGTTGGTAAGAACCTCCTTTCATAAACCCTTCTGAGAATTACAGACTAATAGATGACACAAGCCACATATGAGACTTCAGGGGAAACTGGCCTTGTTTATTTGCCTTCCCTGGAAGTTAATTTCATATTTTAAAAGTATTTTCTATTCAGCACATCCCCAATATGCAGCTAGACATATTTTAACTCAGTTTTCCTAATTCCGAATGCTAGTCACACAATGATTTAAAGATTATACTTTTCCCCCTCGTTTTAATCATTCCCAAATATTTCAGTATTGCTTTTAAACACACTTGGGATTATTTTTGGATTAAGGAAAAATACATGGTTAGCAAAATTTCTACTGGGAACAGGACATTTTTGAGTCAAAGTAATGTGTCTCACTTTAATGATCTGGTAGTACACTTTTACAAAATCTTTCATCTTTTGGCTCTAGTTCTATCCCTGAGAACCAGAAAATATGCGATCATTGTATTTTGAATTGATTATTGTCTATCACTTCTGGAATTGTAAAATATACATATATATGTGTAAGAAGTGTGGAAGCAGGTCTCTCTGTAGATGCTAATACATACAGAACAATCTATATATGAATTCTGAAGGAGCTGGAGGTAAAAGCTTTTTCACATAGACAGATGAATTAGGATACTTAGCTGACAGGGTCATCACTACATTTCTTATCAGAAAAATGGATTTCTACTGCAGGGCTGGAAAATATTAAAAAATCCTCAAGTAGGCTGTACTATTCAATGAATCATGTCATAAATTGAATGGGAAGAGATTCTCAGCATGCCTTGAAGAATATGGAGTGAGAAAAGGACTGCAACATCAGGCTCGATAAAGACAAATATCTTATGCTGGCAGAGAGCTTCTGGGCTTGAGGTAGAAAATTGAATGGTTGTGTGTAAGTGAGCATTTCAGTGGCATTTTACATAAAAAATGTATCTGTTTTTCAAAGTAATATACTGTGCTAAATGCTGTGTATATCATCTAAATTATTTTGTCCCACTAAAGATTATGGATAGAAATTTAGTATTCCTGTAGAAGTGGTAAGGTTTAACAAGGTGCCCAGTGCATAACACTGATGGTATTTGCTCTTTGTAGAAATAACTTTAAAAGCTTTGGATTTATTCTATAGTTTAGAGTCGCCTAGAAAACAAACAGAAGAGAAGAAACAAAGAAGGGAGGGCAGATTACCTCAAGTAGAGTGAATGTCAATACCACTGGTGAGATATTTCCATGGTATTACAATACAAGACATTGGATTTCATTGGTGCTTTTTGTATTACTAATCATGATATTTTGAAAGGTAACATTTCAAAGACTGTTTTACTTGAAGCAACTTTTTATTCTTTTCATGGATTTTGAAGGGTGATATGAACAGGAAACTTAAATCTTCAATGATTATGATTATTGATTAACTGTATTTCATGACTTTAAAAATGAAATCAAAACATTTATTGAGTAACTATTTGTGTCAAATTCTATGCTGCAAACAATAAGAAAACATATGTGACAATTAATGGTCTTGAGTGCTAGGTTTTTATATTCAGCACAATAGAAAAATACTGATATAAAACTACAAATAAGCCAATTTCTCTAGCTTTCTGAGATGTAAATGATTTAAATACCATACCTCTAGTATATGCAAAACTAGATGGTTTTTCAGTATACTCCTTCATTCTTTTTCATTATGAGTTATTCTGGTGAATCTGTTCCCTTATAGCGTCTCCCTAGTAAAATGTCATTTGCTATTGTTATTGTTAGGTGTCTGAGAGTCATTTTTTGACTCATAGTGACCTCATGTGACAGAATAGAACTGCCCCTATAGTATTTTCTAGACTGTAAGCCATTTGAACTGCAAGGTCAGCAGTTCAAGCTCACCAGCTGTTCCTCGGAAACCCTATACAGGGTCACTATGGGTCAGAATCAACTCGATGGCACTTAACAACAACAATATCTTTATGGGAGTCCAGCGTTCTGGTGTGTCTCTGTGGGGCAATGTGCTGTACAGCATGGTAGGTTTGAACAGCAAGGTAGGTTAGTCAAGCTCACTAGCCGCTCCTGGGGAATGCTACACAGGGTTGCTATGAGTCACAACTGACTCAACAGCACTTAACAACAACAACAGTGACAGTCCACAATTTTGGAAGTTACACAGATTCTAAGAAGGATGAAGGTTGAGAATAAGTTACTCGGTTTGGAAAACTGTTCATAATTGATCTTTGGTAAACATTGGATTCCCTGGAAGCTAAGATAGGGATTCTTCTGTAAGAGATTTATTGAGAGAGTGCTCTCAGGGAATTTCTGAGAATCAGAAAATCAGGAGGCAGGAAACCAAGTTCAGATGGAAACTCATGGATTCCAGGGGGAGCTCTGGGGTGTGAATTGCAAGAGCCCTGTCTTCAGGCAGAGGGCCTGAGGTGTTGTAGGCATAGTCAGATATTGACTATGGGTGGCCCCTATAGGGCTATGTTGTTATTAAGTGTCATGGAGTTGGTTATGACTCATAGCAGCCCTGTATAGGGTTTCCAATAGGGCTACGGTAGCATAAATTTCTAGGTAGGCAGCACAGGCAAGGGAGGTATGCCAAAGAAGATGCAGGTGTGAATCCTTTGCAGCCAACAACCTAAAAGCTGGGCAAGGCCCACTTCAGGAGAGCTGTTTCATTGAGTCCTAGAGGGAGATGCCAGACTACAGAGACTTGAGGGCAGAGAACAAGTGGACACAAAGCTGAAATTTGTGTTTTTGTAGGTTGAAAAAGACTTAGTAAAGTCTCAAGAAAAACGAGAAAGGGATATAGTTCCTATCAGAGTAAAAAGGAATGGCAACAAATATTGTCATGGAGTGGTTAGCCTTGGCAAGTTAAAGTTCCTTTAATAGGTGGTTCAATACTTACTGTCAGCAGAGGGCACTGGTAATACAAGGATTTAGTTGTAATTGCTGATACATTTTTGTTTTATTGGAAAGGGTGGCTTTAGAACTGTGGCGAACTGGTCAATGTTTACCATGTGTCTCTCTGCAGAAACTAAAAATTCCTTGATTTGTAGCATTTTCTGATTTTTCTGGAGTCCTTGTGTGGCTCTGTAGGCTAAGCATTGGACCACAAGTCCATCTGAATTGCAAGATCAGTAGTTCAAACTCAACTGGCTACTCGTCGGAAACCCTAGATGAGTTGGAACTGATTCAATGAAACTTTCTAACAACAAAGGTATACATACTCTCACCAGAGTATACGTAGTATCAGCCGACCGAGGTGACATTAACTGCTTTTCAACAATCCTGACATTTTTATAATCTTTGGTAGTTGATTTTGAATGTTGCACATTTCTATATTAATTTAGTGAGAAGAAAATCAATGTCACTTTAATAGGTGGTTAGAATCCTGGTGTGGCACTGTGAGTTAACATCCTGGACTGCAAAGTTGGTTTGAACTGCAAGGTTGTCGGTTCAAGCTCACCAGCTGCTCCTTAGCAACACTATACAGGGTTGCGATGGGTCAGAACAGACTGAACGTCACTTAACAACAATAGAGATTTATTACAGATTTACTTGTTATTACTGAAATATGTTTTATTGCAAAGGGTGGCTTTAGAGCTGTGGTGCACTGCTCAGTATTTACCATCCATCTCTCCACAGAAAATAAAAAAAGTTTGGATCTGTATCATTTATGATTTCTCTGGTATAAACATGTAAATACTCTTATCATGTCTGATAACAACATACCACTGCTAGATCAACTGACTTGCAACAATCCTGAGATTTTTACTATTTTCTTTTGAAGGACCCTGTGACTGATCAACAAAATGGCATTGCAACTACACCCAATTAGCACTGAATAAAGTCCTGATTAAGCTGCTGGTCTCCGGAAAGCTTTGAGTCTTTATTATACCTAGAGACCACCCCCCCCACCACGACCCCCTAGGTAATTCCAGGTATCAGGAAAATCTCCATACCCCCACCCATTGTAAACATGCCAGAACTGTTATCAGGACCACCCCACCTTAAATACCACAGTCTCCTTTGGTGACTCAGAGTACCCCCTCCCAGGTTTACTCTCAATAAATCTGCCTGCTGTTGAAGCCAAGACTCTCTCCTTTCTTTCATATTCCTTACATCTTTGCTTTGGAATAACCTTTAATTGCTGTCTTTGAATATTATACATTTTCAAATTAATTTTAGTGAAAAGAAAATCAAGCATAATTTTCTTGAAACCCATAGTTGGGCATAACAATGTTTTTCATAAAATGCTAGCATGATTTGTTGTTGTTAAGTGCCATCAAATCAGTTCTGACTCATAGTGATTCCAAATGGAGTTCCAAGGAGCAGCTTGTGGGTTTGAACAGTCAACTTTGCAGTTAGTAGTCTAGGGCTTATTCTACATTGCTACACTAGGACTTCCCATGGTTTAGACTTAGCATTTTAGGGTGATTCCATCAGTTACTATCCAGCCATCATACAAGGCAATCAAAATTCTAGTTATGAACTTGTGAATTCATTTTTTATGCTATAAATATTCAAATATTCAATTCAGTTTTTACTTGAGAGATGTTTTTCTTTTTGTTGTTTTAAGTACAATGAGGTTTATTCATTTGATATGTAATGGGTTTTAACATTACATATTGACACACAATCTTAAGATTGTGAATATCATTAAGCATTTGACTTTTTAGGAATTTTACCTTAATAAGTATATATGGTCCTGGTGTGGTACTTAGGACTAATGCGCTGGACTGGCTTGAACCTCAAGGTAAGCAGTTCAATCTCACTAGCCACTGTTTGGAAACCCTATACAGAGTCAGAACTGTGAGTCGGAAGTGACTTGAAAGTAGTTAACAAAAACAACAAGCAAATACGATTTGCCCTTAACTGAGTTAAAAAACAAAAAAAGACCAAGGCTCCTTGTTCTTTCTTTTATTTTTAAGTTTTTAATTGTGAATTGAATGATTGTTTACATGGGAGAACATCATTTTTACACTCATTATTTCATTACAGTGGTTACAATCTCCTCCGTGCATCCTCATTTAACAGTATTTGCTGCGATTCCTTATGTTTTTTTGTGGTTTTTTTTTTGGGGGGGGGGCGGGGATATGCATAAAAACACTCAGGAATATGTAATAATTTAAGCAACCAAAGGGCACATTCTGTAAGCCTGCCTCCTGGCCATCAGCACTCAGTCTTGCTCTTTCTATGAGTTTAGAGTCTTCAGGGTTTTTTTTGTTGTTGGTTTTTTTTGTTTGTTTGTTTATTTAGGGGGTGGGAGGTGTATGCAAAAACATTCAGGAATATATAATAATTTAAGCCACCAAAGGGCACATTCTGTAAGCCTGTCTCTTGGCTGCCAATGTTCAGTCTTTCTCTTACCATGAGTATAGAGTCCTCAGCTGCTCTCTCTCTCTTCATGTCCTTATCTCTGTCTCCATCTTGGTGTCTCTACTTCTCTGGATAAAGTCCCTCATTCTGCTCATGCTTTTCTACCTTGATGGTCCTAGGGACCTCTGTTTCTGGACTGTAAGATTAACTACAACCCCCTTTTTGTTACAAAACTTCTACCTTTACAGTTGTGACAGTCACAATTAGTCATGGTAACAATTACTATTGAATCATAAGAATCTTATCCCCATCTCTTTCACCAGACTCATCTAGACAAGATGTCCTTGTTCTCTTCTTGAAGTGCTGTTCTTATCTCCAAGTCTTTATGAAGAAAGAAAGCATGGCCTCAACTGATAATGAAGACGATGATGACAACTAATAACTGTTGTCAATATGTATGATGACCTTACCTGTATTATCTGACTTTGTTTTTTGTTGTTAAGTGCCATCGAATCAGTTCTGACTCATAAAGACACTGTAGAGGGTTTCCAAGGAACAGCTGGTGAGTTTGAACCACCAACTTTGTGGTTACAACCGACCTTGTGGTCCAGTGTTGTATTGCGTAGTGTCAAACCAGGTCTCCATCTAACTTTATTAGTGAAGCCCACACAGACTCAGAGCTGCAGGAAACGTTCCACATGATATAATCTCCCCCTGAATTACAAATGTGTCATAATAAATCATATAAGCAAACTAATTTCTTAAATACCATCTCTAAGTAATGTATATCTCCAATTTATAGATTTTTATTATGTTGTTGTTATGTGCTGTGGAGTTGGTTCCAACTCATAATGACCCTGTACAGGGTTTCCAAGGCTGTAAATCTTTACGGGAGCAGAAAGTCTCATCTTTCTCCCACAGAACAGCTGGTAGTTTTGAACTGCTGACCATGAGATTCACAGCCCGATTCCTAACCACTATCTTTCAATTGCAATAAAAGCTAGTTTCACCAGATTCTATCAGTTTAAAAGTTTCAATTTTACTTAAGAATCTATTGAAAATTTCACTCTTTTAATAGTCTTAGGTTTAGTAAATAAGTATTTCATTGGAATCAATCTAAACTGGATTTCATGATCAAGTAATAACCTGATTGAGTGTAAGCTAAGAAGTTTTAGTACAACTAAAACGAGGTATTTGACGGAGAGCAAATACACAGAATTAAGTACTTGTAGGCTCTGGTAGCGTAGTGATTATGAATTGGGCTGCGAACCTTAAGGTCAGCGGTTCAAAACTACCAGCTGCTCTGCGAGAGAAAGATGAGGCTTTCTACTCCCGTAAAGATTTACACCCTCGGAAACCCTGTACAGGGTCGCTATGGGTCGGACCCGACTTGATGGCACTTAACAACAACAACAACAACAAGCATCTCCCTTGCTGACATTTGACTGGCTCTTTTAATGAAGACAAAATGAAGGATGGATCTAAGTATAATTTCTAAACACCTATTTCTGTAAGTGTTGTCAAATGTTATCTACAACCACCCTCCTATCTTCTTTCCTCAAATAGGTCAATCTCATCTTAAAGGCTCTAAAAAAGTCTTGCAGTAATCTTGGGTAAGATAAAGTTTCTCAATATTTGTGGGAATGAAAGAGGCATTTGAGAAAATGGTTTTGATTAATAGAAAATGTCTATTTTCTCCTGAAATCAGATAAATTGTTGGGCTGAGACTAAATTTAAATCAGAGGACATACATATGCTTTATTACAGATATTTTCTGTGTCATGGGTTGTATGTAGGAAACATGAATGAACATTACTCTTAGTAATGATCACATTCAGTGATCTTAGCTATGATTACATGCAGTGGCCCTTTTAAAAGCAGACTTCGTTTTGGGTGTCAGTAAAGCAATTACATATATATATATATTTAGTGAGCATTACTTGAAAGATTAGAATAGATTATCCACTTTACTGCATTATGTCCTAGCTCAGTGGAAGGAAAAAAAATAAATTAAGACGCCATTCAAAGAGAAATTACATAGCAGCTTTATTCCTGATTGGCTTTCTCTCTGCTGTTGAGGCTTATAGTCCTGCTTTATTATTCACCAGGGTAAGGTGAGCTTTCACAGACTATTTGATATAATAAGCTTTTGCTTTAAGGAGTTCTTGGCGGTGTAGTGGATTATAAACTGGGCTTCTATGTGCATCCAAGTTCAATAGTTTGAATATACCAACTACTCCAATGGAGAAATTTGAGACTTTATGCTACTATAAAGATTTACAACCCTGGAAACGGTGTATAGGTTCACTATGAGTCAGATATGCTGATGATACAACCTTGCTTGCTGAAAGCAAAGAGGACATAAAGCACTTACTGGTAAAAATCAAAGATCACAGCCTTAGGTATGGGTTGTATCTCAATGTAAACAAAACAAAAATCCTCACCACTGGACCGATAAACAACAAGATAAATGGAGCAAAATTGAAATTGTCAAAGACTTCCTTTTTCTCAGATCAACAACCATCAATACTCACCGAAGCAGTAGCCAAGAAATCAAGCCACGTATTACATTTGGCAAATCTGTTGTAGCGCAAGACCTCTTTTAAATGTTGAATAGCAAAGATGTAAGTTTGTTGACTAAAGTATGCCTGACACAAGCTGTGGTATTTTCAATAACCTCATATGCATGTGAAAGTTGGACAGAGAATAAGGAAGGCCATAGAAGAATTGATGTGTGTGAGTTATGGTGTTGGAGGAGAATATTGAAAGTACTATGAATTTCCAAAAGAACAAACAGATCTGTGCTGAAGAAGTACACCCAGAGTGCTCCTTGGAAGCCAGACCTTGTCTCTTATACTTCAGACATATTATCAGGAGGGACCAATCTCTGGAGAAGGATATCATGTTTGATAAAGTGAAGAGTCGAAGATAAAGAGGAAGACCCCCAGCAAGATGGATTGTCACAGTGGCAGCAGCAATGGGCTCATGTGGAGCAATGATTTTGAGGTTGGTGAAGGACCTGGCACTTTTCATTCTGTTGTGCATAGGGTCACTAGGAGTTAGTGCCAACAGTATGGCTCCTAGCAACAACAATGAGTTGCAGCTGACTTAGTGGCAGTTAATCACCACCACCACTGTCACTTTTAATTTGGCTCTGAATTGCTAAATGAAGAGTTAACAGGTTTAAAGAAACAATAATCAATATAATCCTTGGTTAGGTTAGATTTCAGTAAACGTAAGGGAAGGGCATAAGACAGCAAGGTTTAGTATGGTCCTCTCATCCCATGACATCTATTTCTATGCTAGAATTGTCAGTGTTTCTGTGTCTGACTTGCCTGGTTTCTTTACTCCAGGCACTGATCTACAGAGAGACGTTCTTCCCTGATGAGGCTGCTGTGGAAAGCAGAATGAATAAACTTACAGTTCATTGTTAATGAACCATAAATGGTTTAGTAACTCTATGGGTATTTGCAATATATATATATATTATTTCTTAAAGTATAATGTCATTTGGCCCTTTTTATATCTAGCCAAATCTTATTTCAGTTTTTTTTCCTGAACCCTAATAAATAAAATGTTGCATATTCTATATTCTGTTTGAAGTATTGAGGGGGTCTAGAATGCTGCCTGCCTGGTAACACTCTAACTTACACCTATGAAAATTTTACACCCAAAGTTAGAAAATTGCTGCCTGAGGTCAAAGGAATGAACTTTTTCAAATAGTAGAAATCTGGTATCTGTAATTGACAGATTAATATCTTCAGATTGAGGACCCACTTCACATATCATATGGTTTAATATGAACCAGGTTGCATTTTGATGCAAGTATCAAGAATAAAATGAGTATTTTTATTGAATTTTATCTGAAATATAAGGTAGTATCACATGCCACCATTCTCTGTCAGTTTGTCCTACAGTGGTGGTTTGACTAAGACAAACTAAGAAGAAACACAGACAGACTACTTCCAAATATTAACTCACTTCAGAATATTAACATGCTTGCTGAATAGTAACCATGCTTGCTGAAATAGAAGAGGACTTAAGATACTTATAGATGAAGACCAAAGACAACAGTCTTCGGTATTGATAGCACCTCAATGTAAAGAAAACAAAAATCGTTACAACTGGACCAATACATAACATCAAGATAAATGGTGAAAATATGGGGGTTTTTAAAGAGTTCATTTTCTTAGCTCAATCATCAACACTCACGGAGGCAGCAGCCAAGAAATCGAACAACGTTACTGTTTTAACCACATCTGCTGCACAAACATCTTTGGCATGTTGAAGAGCAAAGGTGTCAGTTTGAGGACTAAGGTGCCATGATATTTTCAGTAGCCTTATATGCATGTGAATGTTGGGCAGTGAATAAGTATGAGTGTAGAAGAATTGATGCATTTGAGTTATGACATTGGAGAAGAATATTAAAAGTAGAATGCAATGCCAGAGTAACAAAAAAATCTGTGTTGGAAAATGTATAGTCAGAATGCTCCTAAGAAGCAAGGATGGCAAGACTTTGTCTCTCATATTTCTGACGTATTGTCAGGAGGAACCAGTTCTGGGGAAGGGCATCATGGTAAAGTGGAGAGTCAGTGAAAAAGCGAAGGACCCCAAGCAAGATGGATTGGCACAGTGGCAGCAGCAATGGGCTCAAATGTAGCAATGATTTTAAGGTTGGCACAGAATTGGGCAGCGTTTAGTTCAGGTGTACGTAGGTCACTATGAGTCGGTACTGATTCCCTGTCATCTAGCAACAAGAAGTATCACATGATCATGAAATAAATTAGGCACCTAGTTATCCTTTTTAAGGCTGGATATGTTGTTTTACAACACAGACTTTTCACATAAATATTTGTTTGCAAGTTACAAAACAAATGCTTTCTTGATATCATAGCTCTTACTTTTAAAAGTTAAGAATGAAACATTAACATCTCTAAACTAACTAAAACCTCCACTGTTTCTGTAATATCCAAGCATTTAGTTAAGTATTCCTCAAATCTAGGGGTAGATCAAGCCTTTTAAATAAGGTCAAGAAAACCTCAAAGGCGAATTCAAGACAGAATGGTCAATTGAGAAGATTATGGTGATTGTTTAGGGCATTCCAAAAGGTAATCTTTTTTTCTTTTATTTATCTTTTTATTGTGTATTAAGTAGAGATTTATACATCAGAGCATTAGTTTTATGTTCAACATATCATACACTTCATATCTAAAGATCAAAGACTGCAGCCTTCAATATGAATTGCACCTAAGTGTAAAGAAAATAAAAATCCTCATAATTGAACCAATAAATAGCATCATGATAAATGGAGGAGAGATTAAAGCTCTCAAAGATTTCGTTTTACTTGAATATACAATCAACACTCATGGAAGCCCAAGTCAAGAAACAAGACGTATTGCATTAACCAAATATGCGCACAAAAAAACTTGAAAGTATTCAAAAACTAAGATGCCAGTTTGAGGACTAAGCTGTGTCTGACCCAATCCATGGCATTTTCAATAGCTTCATATGCATATGAAATTGGACAATGAATAAAGAATAACAGAGAATAATTGATGTAATTAAATTATAGTGTTGGAGAAAAATATTGAAAGTATCATGCACTGCAAGAATAACAAACAAATCTATGTTGAAAGAAGTATAAACAAAATGCTCCTTAGAAAAAGGATGATGAAATTGTACCTCTTTCACTTTGAAAATATTATCAGGAGGGATCAGTCCCTGAAGAAGGACACCAGGCTTGGAAAAGTGGAGGATCAGCGAAAAAGAGGAAGCCCCTCAACAAAATGGTTTCCACACAAAGGCAGCAACAATGGTTCAAACATAATAACCATCGTGAAGATGGTGAAGGACCAGGCAATGTTTTAGTCTGTTGTGCCACGGCTAGCTAAGTGTCAGAACCGGCTTCATGGCACATAACAACAACTCTTAGTTTCATCTAACTGATTGCAGTCCCCTCAATGCCATTTCCTTCCTATGTTTCTTGTTTCCATTCTTCTTTCCCACCCCTCCTGAACTTTATCCTTGAGTAAATGTTTCCTTTATTTTTATCTCAAATGGTTGACCATTCTATGGTGTGCATATCTCACTAGTGTTGTCTCTTCTATCTAACTATGACTTTGCTGAAAATTATGTCACAGGGGTGAGTTCAGTTTTCGATCTGAAGGGTGATCAAGGGCCATAGTCTGCAAGTTCTATCTGTCTCTGTCTTACCAGTAATCCTGGCCTTTTTTATGACTTTGATTTTTGTTCCACATTTTCTTCCACTCTACCCAGGATACTTAAATATGATCCCTTTCAGAGCATTTGGTGTTGGTGACCGGGAAACATCTAATCTTTTGGTCTCAGGATCTTCCATTGGTCTATTAGTCCTTTGGTCTAATTATCTCCAAGTGTCCTCAATTGTCAGCACTCTTCTTTCCTCTAGACAGAGACCACAAGTTAATAACTTGATGGCTTCTCACAAATGTTTAAGATCCTAGTATCTACTCACCAAAGTAGGATTCAGAACATTGTCGTTTTGGACTATGTTATGCCAATTGAACCTGGTGTCAAAGTTGCTAATCTTGATAGATTTTTCTCAAGGTATCCTTTGAATATTACCTCCTGCGTCTTTGAATATAAGGCTTAATGTGGGTGAGACATCTCACTTTGAGAAGATTACGTTCTGGTTTCAATTAAAATATCATAGTTGATTTGGCAGATTTACCAATCAGCAGGATAATCATGGGGCTTTATTATGCTGTTTTAAGAAAATTGAAAACTGCATTGGTGAGAAAAATGTCAGGAAAGTTGAATTGTGGAATTGTTTGCATCATGATAATGTGTCCCCTCATTCTTCCAGGGTAGCAAGGCTGACCGATCAGAATTTTGTGGACAACCTTACCTCATCAACCCTGAAGCTCTGATCTTGTCCCTTCAAGTGTCTTTTTGTTTTTCGAGCTCAAAGAAAATTGAACAGGAACACAGTTTGTGTCCCTTGAGGAGACCCAATTTGCCATTTTGGAGTAGTGCAAATTAAAGAGCACAGGATAGTAAGAGGAGGGGTTAGATGGAAACAGCTCCTTCAGAAGTATATAGAGCTAGATGGAGGATATGTCAAGAAACAATAGCTTCACATTTTGATATTTTTGTTTAATAAAGGTTTCTATAGTTTTGTAGCAATACTTTTTTGATTTACCCTTGTATGCATATATTCATTGGCTAATAAGCATTTATTAGGTCTGCTCTAGGGTAAGGAGTCGTGGTGTGGCATTGTGAGTTAATGTGCTGGACTGAAAAGTTGGTTTGAACTGCAAATTAGCTAGTTCCAGCCATTCCTTGGAAACTCTGTATAGGGTCAATGTGGATGGGAACCAAATTGATGGAAATTAACAACTCTAGGGTGAAGGAGCCATGGTAGCGTAGGATATTATGAGTTGGGGTGCTAACCTTAAAGTCGGCACTTCAAATCTACCAGACTACCAGGTCTGCAGTTCACACCCATCAACTGATCTTTGAAAATCCTATATAGACTTGCTATGAGTTGACTGACTCAACAGAACTGAACAACAACAAAAACAGTCGATTTGATACTGCTAAAATATAAACCAGGTTAATTAGCATTATGAAACCCTACAGTCATGGAAAATTTAAGGAACTTCCAGGAAGGTATTGAAAGAATTGTCTGTATTATTTTTCAAATCACCTCTAAATAGTGAATTATGTATCAACAAAATTCACAAAGTATATTTTGAATTTAAAAGAATTTTATAATTCTTAGAAACTATTTCAAATACTCTTGTTTTGGCTTAGTCATGTTTGAACTAAAAAGGTCATTCAAGAAACTTACACAGGATATAGCTGTTTCTAGGTCATAACATTTTTTATTGGATATGATTAGAAAATGTGGTGTGGTTGGCAATCCCTACATTGTGCTGTGAAATTATTGGGCTACCAGTATGTTCCAATCAATGAGACCCTTTCAGCCATGAACTTCTATTGATTTGTGTACCCTAGAGTAATATAAATAGCTTTCCTTAAGTCCTCAAATTTCACTATTGTTATTTTTTTCTAACATTTCTGCTGTTCGGAGAATGATAGGTTTACTTGTACACTAACTCTGTTACTTTCCAACTCCTTCATTGTTTGAACCACGAACAGGTAGGTAGTAGTAAGAAAAAAAATGACGTATAATTAATTAAATCATTTTATGAGCAGTTAAATTATACTATGAATAGCTATTTAGTCAGATCAATGTACTTGTATTGTAGTTGCTTAAAAACAAATGAAGATAATGATAGTCAAAATGCTATACAAGAAAATAACACATACAAACAAAAACATTTATATTATATTAAATCACATTGCAAAATAAATTTATTCTAATGAAGAGTTGAAATGTTTCCAACTGCTTCTCTTCACTTTACAAAATACATATAAAGTCAAATTCTAAAACTCATATTATTTTTGTAATTGGTTTTAAAAATACTTGCCATATAATGACCAAATGAGAATTTCAGCATTTAGAAGGCACACTTGATTTTTCTCTACTTTGAGATGTTCACTATTTTGTCATTATCCAGAATTATAAATAAATGTATAAATAGTAATTCTTTTGCATATACAAATTGAAAAAAATAATTGAGAACTTTGAAAAAAAAGTTGAGAACTTTTCTATCGCTATTCTTTCAAACATTTATTTCAATTTTTTATCCTGTTTTCAAATTCTAATGTCTTAAGTTTTGGGAACTATGGTAATTAAGATTTACAAACATGGCATGTAAAAGGTGTTGACAGATTTTATCTTCTGGATTGGTGAGTCTTATGTTTAAGCAATAAAATCATAATATTCTTTTAAAATGATATGTTAACCTATGGACAAAGTCATGAAGGGCTAGAGCTAATAGTTTCCAGCTGATATGAAGTGAGGGGAGAATGTCTAAACTTGTAGATAGTATTCATTCGACCTAGCCTTGATGGCTTGATAATCAGAACTCAACTTGAAGTAGATGAAAAAAAATGATGAAGGAAACAAGTGCAAATTGTTACAATTTAATGAACTTAACCTATACATATGGCTGTAGTAGCTCAAAATACCATCTTAAAGGGAAGGAGTCATCACATCAATTATCAATCCTATCCCCACTGTATACAGGTTGATAGGGACGAGCAACTTAGGCATTGGCTACCTAAAATGGGAGGGGCTATAAAGGCACAAAGTCACTGGCTTACAAGTTCTCAAGAGGGAGTTTAATTTCAGAGTGTGCTGGGGAAGGAAGAATGCCACTGAATAGTTTTCATCTTGTCTAGACAGGTCTGGTGAAAGGAGATGGGATAAGACTTATGATTCAATAGTGAGTAACTGTTATCATGACTAATTACCATTGTCACAACTATAAAGGCAAACATTTCATAACAAAAAGGAAGGAGTAGTTAATCGTACAGTCCCAGAACAGAGGACCTTAGGACCATCAAGGGAGAAGAGAATGAGAGGAATGTGGGACCCTATTTAGAGAAGCAGTGACACCATAGATGGAGGCAGAGATGAGGACATGGAGAGATAGAGCAGCCGAGGACTCTAGACTCATGGAAACAGAAAGACTGTGTGCTGGCAGCCAGGAGCCACAATAGCAGAATGTGTCCTTTCGTTGTTTAAATGATTATATATCTCTGAGTGTTTTTGTGTACATTCCTCCCTCCAAAACAACAACAAAAACAGAGGGAATAGAAGCAAATCCTGTTGAATGATGATGCACGGAGGGGATTGTAATCATTGCAATGAAATGATGAATATAAAACCGATGTTCTCCCATGTAAACTATCACTCAATTCACAATAAAAACTTACAAAAACAAGACACAACAACAAAAGAACTATTTGTTAAAAATGTACTTTTTTTTTTTAACCAATCATTAAAACATTGGTAATCTATATTCAAACATACATATAAAAGCAGCCATTCTTTCTTAATATAGTAAGAGTTTTGGAAAATTAGCCCCAATGGAATAGGGGCTGTTCTCTTTGTAATAATCTCTAAAGTTTCCTACTGTGGAAAAATTGTTGTTGTTGTTAAGTGCAGTCTAGTCGTTCCCAATTCATAACGACCCTGTGTAGGGTTTCCAAGAATCTGCTGTTGAGTTTGAACCACCGATGTTGTGGTTCAACCCAACTTTGAAGTCCTGTGTAGCAATACAAAACTGTATACATGAATAAATGTTAACAATCTATAATAATTTAAAATTAACATATAGCATCAAATCCTTGATTAATGTAGCTAAAGGAGTTAATATGTAAGGAATGGAAAAGCATGATTGTTTTTCTTGATTGAAGTCTCAGGTTCATTGGTAATCCAAAATGTCTTCTTTCTGAATACATAAAATAAGTTCTAATAAATCAAGGCTTCAAGATCCCTGATATATGTCCTAACTTGCTGTTGTTAAGTGCCATAGATTCAGTTCTAACTCATAGCAACCCTGTAAGTTTCTGAGGCTGTATATCTTTGCACGAAGTTCTGGTGTGGTGCTGCAGGATACTAAATTGGACTGCAAGTCAGTTTGAATTGTAAAGTCAGCGGTTCAAACCCACTAGCTGCTCCTTGGAAACCCTATACAGGGTTACTATGAGTCAGAATCGACTTGATGGCACTTAACAACAACAACAACAACGTATCTTTGCAGCAGCAGAAACCTTGTCTTTTTTCCTGTGGATGGTGGGCTTGAACTTCTGGCCCTGTGGTTAGCAGTCCAGTGCTTACCTTACAGAGCCACTGTGACCCCATGTGCTAACTACACTCTGGTTATTATCTTTTCCTTTATGATTCAGTTTAGTTACTGAATTTCAATCTTCATTTTAATCATTATTTATATTTTATTTTTAATGAAACTCTTGTTAAGGTAAAGCTGACATCTACTGAATTGCATAGATTTTAAATATACAATTCTGTCTGTTTGACAAATATGCATACACCTGTGTAGCCAAAATATAAATCAGATTTTGAATATTTCTACATCTAAGAAAGTTCTTTTATATCTCTTCTAGTCATTCTCCTATCCCTATAGGCAGCAACCTGTCTGAAGTTTGTCCCTTTGTATTCTTTTTGTCTTTTCTTAGACTTCTGTGGCTGCCTATTTTTGTTCCACATATTTTTGAGATCATTTATGTTGAGCTATTCTTTTTATTGCTTGGCAGTACACCATTGTATGAATATACCACCAAAATATAACTTGCCCTGTCTAGGAATTCTTTTGTTTTCCAATATAAGGAGTATATTTTCCTAAGCTTTATTTTAGAATCTTTTTTCGGTTTAGACTTTATACTTAACTGTACGACGTACCTTGAATACATTTTTGTATATGGTATAAAGCTTAGACATTACTTTTCCTATATTTTTGTGTAGTTTTTTCCAGCACTCTTTGTTGAAAAGATTTTTCCCTTCTCCATTTAATTTCTTGTTATCTTTTGATTGAAATCAGCTGACTAAATATGTGTAGCATATTTTTCCTCCATTGATGTACTTATTTGCTCTTACATCAATACCATACAGTCCTGTGTAGAGTTGATTTTGTTAAGCCTCAAGCCAGTAATTTAAAATGATCTAGCATTGTGTCTCTTCATCATGGTGTTTATGTGTGTGTGTTTAGCTCTTTATTTTATGGTTGTTGGTAGCTTGATCTCTAAGTTTCTCATTCTTGAGTGTAGGGCAGCAGTCTGCAAACCATTTTCAGTTCAGTGTCTTCTGTTTTTTAATTTAGTTTTACTGTGGGAATTTATATATTTATATAAAT
>NW_006408523.1:22433475-22484045 GCF_000296735.1 Chrysochloris asiatica | reverse complement strand
CACACATATGTGTGTGTGTATCTATGAATACACACATATGTGTGTGTATCTATGAATACACACATATGTGTGTGTGTATCTATGAATACACACATATGTGTGTGTGTATCTATGAATACACACATATGTGTGTGTATCTATGAATACACACATATGTGTGTGTGTGTATCTATGAATACACACATATGTGTGTGTGTGTACAGGTTAGCTATGAGTCAGAACTGATTTGACAATACTTACCAACTATATATATATGTATAGTTGGTAAGTATTGTCAAATCAGTTCTGACTCATAGTTAACCTGTATAGGGTCTCCAAGCAGCGATTGGTAAGGTTGAACCACCTACCTTGTGGTTCAATCCGACCTTAAGGTCCAGTGCATTTTCCCGCAGTGCTACACCAGGATTCCATGTCTGTGTGTTTGTGTGTATGTGTATATATGTATATAAAAATGTGTGTATGGAGTCTCTATATCTATATATGTCTATATATAGATACATTTGTTGTTGCTGCTGTTGTTAAGTGTCATTGAATTGATTCTTACTCATAGAAACCCTGTATGGGGTTTCTGAAGAGCAGCTGATGGGTTTGAACAGCCAACATTTTGGTTAACAGTCCAGTGCTTATCACACAATGCCACATTAGGACTCTTCTTTCTCTTTCTCTGTCTCATTCTATTTATCCGTCTATCTATATTTGCCATAGTAACCATTTTTAAGTGTGCAATTCAGTAATATTAAATACATGTCAATGTTGAGAACCCATCATCAATATTTATTTCCAAATTTTTTTTTTTTTATTCCATACTTTGTATCCGCTAGAAAATATAATTCCCCATTCCTGCCCTGCTAGGTCCTGTTATTCACTACTTTTGTGTCTATGGATTTACCTCTTCTAGATAGTCCATATAAATGGGATCATGCATATAGCTATACCTGTCTCTAATCATTTCACTTAACATAAGTTTTTCAATGTTCATCAGAACTTCATTCACTTTAATGATTGAATAATATACTCCATTGTATGTAAATAGTACATTTTGTTTGTCCATTCATCTTTTGATGGACTTCCTGGTCACAAAGACACACTCTATTCCTGACTCTGTTTTATGGTGGTAATAGACCCACCCCCCCAAGTCTCTGGTCACTTATCTTTCCTTTTGTGTCTTTTAAGATGAAATATGCCCTTGTCCACACCCCTGAGAAACTCCCTTACATCATATCAGAGTTGCGAGGGAATTAGGGTATTGCTTGTTGTAGTTGTGTTTCAGACTGTCCAGTCTGTTCCAACATGTAGCAACCCTATGCACAACAGTTCCCCAAACTACCCGTTGTGTGCCATCATCACAATTGTTATGTTGTTATATTGCTGCTACCATATCAATCCATCTCTTCGAGTTCTTCCACTTTTTTTTTTTTTTTTTTTAAGTCATGATGTTCTTCTCCAGGGAATGACCCTTTGTGACAACATGTCTACAACACAAGGAATCAAGTCTTGCCACCCTTGTTTCTAAGGTACATTCTGGCAGTACTCTTCCAAGACAGGTTTGTTCTTCTGGCAGTCTATAGTATTACAATATTCTTCTCCAACACCATAATTCAAATGTGTTGATTCTTCTATGGTCTTCCTTATTGACTCTCCAACATTCACACGCACATGAGATGATTAGAACTACCAGAATTTCGATCAGGAGCACCTTATTCCTCAAACTGATGTCTTTATTCTTTAGCACTTTAAAAGTTCTTTTGTAGCAGATTTGCCTAATATAATCCATCACTTGATTTCTTGACTACTGTCCAATGAATGTTGATAGTGGATCCAAACAAAATGAAGTTCTTGACAAGTCCTCTCTGTTTATCATGATATCCTTTAGAGGTCCAATTGTGAAGAGTTTTGTTTTCTGTACGTTGAGTTGCAATCCATACTGAAGGTTGTCGACTTTGATCATCATCAGTAAATATTTAAATCCTCTTCTCTTCCAGAGGTCAAGGTTGTGTCATCTGTGTATAAAAGGTTGTTAATGAGCCTTCCTCCAATCATTATCCAGTTTCTCAGGTTACTTACTCAGCATGTAGATTGAAAGAATATACACCTGATGCTCATCTATCCTGATTTCAAACCATTCACTATCCCTTGTTCTGTTTCAGTGACTACCTCCTGGTCTATGTACAGTTTCCTCAGGAGCACAATGAAATATCCTGGAAGATAACGTTTTACATTGTTATCCATAGTTTGGTGTGATCCACACAGGCTGATGCTTTTGCATAGTCAATAAAGTGCAAGTAAACATTTTCCTGGTATTTTATGCATTTAGTCAAGGTCAATCTGATATCAGCAATAATATTCCTCATGTCACATCCTCTTCTAAGTCTGGCTTGAATTTCTGACAACTCCCTATTGGTGTAATGTTTCACCAGTTTTAGAATTATCTTCAGCAAAATTTTATTTACATGTGATATTAATGATTTTGTTGAAATCATATTTTTGTTGAAGTGATATTTTTGTTTTCTGTTTGGTCATCTTTCTTTGGAATAAGTTCTTCCAAGCAGTTGGTCAAGTAACACACTTACAAATTTCTTGGCACAAATGAATGTGTACTTCAAGTGCTAGAGCAGTTTGTTGAAATATTTCAATTTGTGTTCTGTCAATTCCAGAAGCCTCATTTTTTATCAATGACTTCAGTGCAACTTTGACTTCTTCCTTCATTACCACAAGTTCTTGATCATATCCTACCTATTGAAGTTTTTGAGCATCGCCCAATTTTTTGTTGTTGTAACAGTGCCAGCCTGTTACTCTCACCAGCATTTAATAACAACAGTAAGTTCAAGTTGAAGCTGAAGAAAGTTAAAACAAGTCCACAAGAGTCAAAATATGACACTGAATATATCCCTCCTGAATTTACAGACCATCTCAAGAACAGATTTGACTAATTGAACACTAGGGACTGAAACCAGGTGAGTTACAGGGTGACATTAAGAATATCATATGTGAAGAAAACAAAAGGTTGTTGTAAAGACAGGAAAACAAGAAAAGTCCAAAATGGATGTTGAAAGAGACTCTTGAATGTAAAGCAAAGGGAAAAAATAATGAAGTAAAATAATTGAACTGAAAATTTCATTGGACTACTCATGAAGACAAAGTAAAGTATTATAGTGAAATACTCAAAGACCTGGAGTTAGGAAACCAAAAAAGAAGAACACGCTCAGCATTTCTCAAGCTGAAAGAACTGAAGAAATAAGTTAAGTGTTCACTTGTAATTTTGAAGGATTCTATGGGCAGATATTGAATGATGCAAGCAGAACCAAAAGAAGATGGAAAGAATACATCTTGGTTATTATACCAAAAAGTATTAGTTGACATTCATTCATTTTAGGAAGTAGCATAAGATCAAGAAGCAATGGTATTGAAGGAAGAATTCCAAGTTGTACTAAAGGCACTAGGGAGGAAAAAAAAAGGCTCTATGAATTGATGGAATATCAATTAAAATGTTTCCATAAACTGATGCCATGCTTGAAGTCCTCACTCATCTGTAACAAGAAATTTAGAAGACCTACTTACCTGGCTAACAGACTGGAAGAGATCTATATTTGTGCACTCTCTAAAGATATGTGACCATATAGGTTGTGGAAATTAACAACAACCATCATTAATATAACATGCAAATAAAATATTGCTGAAATTAATTCAAAAGTGGCTGCAACAGTCCATGGACAGAAATTCCCAGAAATTCAATTCTGATTCAGAAGAAGACTGGAAATGAGGGCTGTAATTCTTAATGCCAGATGGATCTTGTCTCAAAGCAGAGATACAACAAAGGTGTTTACCTATGTTCTATTAACTACACAAAGGCATTTGACAGTGCGGATCATTATAAAGTGTGAGGATTGGGAATTTCAGAGCACTTAGTAGTCTTAATTAATTTATTTTTAGTGACTATGTAAAGTTTTGATATTATGGTGTTGCTGGCAACCTTAATCAAGATGACATGCTCAAACTCCTAATATACTTTCCTAAAGAGTTTGCATACAATTAGTTTTATTTCATCCTAAAATATTTGGTAGATCATCAGTCTTATGATCTAGAACTGAAATATTCAAGCTAAGAGTTAAATACCTTTAAAATACATATGAAATTCAGCTTATCTCAAATTTAGATGCACAAAGTGCTCATAATGTTTTGAATATATGTAAAGGATACAGTTGTGTTCCCTCTTTCTGCCCACATATTTGCAGTGTTAGTTCATCATTGTTTTTGTTGTTATAGTCATACTGATTATATTTTTTTATTTTTTTGAAAGAAACAAATTGTGGCATTGTTAAATTTTCCTAATGTTTGTCTGTTTCCCACTCCTTCTATTTCTTGTCATATTTTGTATCTTTGATAAAGCTTTTAAAACTTATATGTGTTTTATCATTTTTGTTAAGTGCCATCGAGTTGGTTCTGACTTACAGTGATCCAGTGTAGGGTTTCTGAGGAACAGCTGGTGGATTTGAACCGCTGTCCTTGTCGTTAGCAGTCCAGTGCTGATCCCATAGCACCGTACCAGGAGTCATTATAAGAATTTAAAGTGATAAAGTTATATCTCAACACTAATATAATTCCATCTCACAAATGATTTTATTTTGTTTTAATTATCATTTTTTTGTTACTTAAATATTTTTCTTTTGATTTATTTTACAGTTTCTCTTTTAATTCATGCTATGAGCCATGAATGATTTTTTTAATTATTTAATTTATAAATATTTGGGATTAGATAACTTATATTTTATTAATTTCAAATTTATTTTTTGAACATATAACACACTTTATAAGAAAACTTGAATTTTATTGAGTCTTATTTTAAGACTTGTCATATACCCTGTTATTTTAAATACTTTAAATGCACATGAAAATATTGCTCACTTGCCATTTTTTAATATAATTTTAAAATGTCACTTAGATTATGGTAATTGCTAATGGGGTTTAAATGTTCTATATCAGCATAAGTTTCATGTTTTAAAAAATCAATTACAGGCAGAGGGGTATCATAATTTCCACATATGATTGTCAGTTTGTCTATTTCTCCATTTATTTTTCTCCTTGCTCGTTTTTCTTTATGTATTGTGAAGCTCATGGATACACTATTTGGAACATTATTGTTTCGTGATGAATTGGTCTTTTCATCATTATGAAATGCCACCCTTTTCCTCTGACAATGCTCATTTTGTTTCAGCCTACATTGTTTTGTTTTGTTGTTTTTAATATAGCCACCAAACTTTCTTTTGCTTTCTTATGTGGACATGATTAATCTTTTGCTTTCTTTATATTCTCAAACCTGTCTTCATATTTAAAATTTGTGTCTGATAGACAGCGTTTAGTTGGGTATTTCATCCTTATCTAATATGACAATGTCTGCCTTTCTAAAATAGAGAATGTAGTGTATTTGTATTTAATTAAATGTTTTGAATAAGTGAATCATATTCTTATTTATATTCTGATGAAAGCCTTCATTTACCATCTACTGTCTTGTCCATCTGAATCTCAGGTTACTCTTCTCTTTGGCAGAACTCTAGACGCACTACTCTCGGTTATTTCACAGGCCTCTATCTGCTGCTCTCATCATCTTGTACTCTGCATTCCCTAATGGCAGCTCTGTCCTAAGAAAACACTTATTTCTGACACTTAGCGCTTCTATCTTAAAAGTTGCCTCCATAGAAGAGCTCATTGGCTACTCTCTTTAAACACAATCCAGGCCTTCTAGTGTGGCATTGTGAGTTGATGCGCTAGACTGCAAAGTCAGTTCAAATCGCAAGGTTGGCAGTTCAGGTTCACCAGGTACTCCTTGGGAACCATATACAAGGTTGTTATGGATCAGAATCTACTTGACGGCACATAACAACAAAAACAGAGACAGCAACAACACAATACTGGTGTGGTGCTGTGGGATAAAGCACTGAACTGCAAGGTCATTTGAAGCACAAGGTTGACGGTTCAAAACTAGTCACTCCTTAGAAACCCTATACAGGGTCCCTGTGAGTCAGAACCAACTCAGAGGCACTGAACAACAACACAGCCCCGTTATTCTCTGCCACCAGACTCAGTTCATTTCTTTTATGTCACTTTTCTCAACTGACAATAGGAATTTTATGGTTTTTTTATTTAATGGCATTTTGTCTCATTTAGATGGTTTTATTCCTTACTGTAAATATAGTACACGATACTTAGTAAAAAACTAAGAAACATTTGTGAACCGATGTCTTCAGCTGACCCTGTACTTCTTTCCTTAGAGTTAGCTCCTATAAATGTTTTCTCTATAACAATACCAATAACCATTGGTTCAAATTGAGACTTCACGCTGGAACTAGGTAAAGTGTTTGTATACTTTCAATTCATAACGTGAAACAGTCGTATAATAAGAGGATAACCAACCCTTCTGATTACAATGTGAGGGCAAGAATCTTACATTAAAGAACTGAACAGTTAGAAAATTAAAATAGAAACCATCTACTATAACCATCTACTGCGTTACCACTGACCCAGCCTTGATCTGTCTCTTCTCTTTTAATAAATAAAGCGATATCAGCATTGGGAGAAATTCATTTCTATTACAGAAAAGAAGGATAGGCTTAGAGTTTAAAAACCATCAAAAGAAATCATCAAGCTTTCCAAAAAATAACTACAGGAAACAGAAATAAATTATAATGAACATTGACCCGATGCTATCGGTTTTACAAATGAGAGGGGAAAAAAGAAGATGAACTGAAAAGACAGCACTATGAAAGGTCAAAATGGTTACGTAACATGATAAACATAATTAATGTTACTGAATTATACATGCAAAAATATTGAAGAGGGAAATGTTTATTTGAGGGTACAATCACAAAAACCTTTATTAAACTAGAGAGATGGAAACACTGCCTTTTGTTTTGAAGGCACCCTAAGTAGAATAAGACAAATGTAGTACTGGGAGAAATAGAAATTGTTTGCAGTCTTCAACTGATTATAGAATAAATGTTTAGGCACACTTTGTTTTAAATAAAACCATACACGTATTAACTGGAAACTTAATAACAGTACTTTTTGACTTTCCCTTTATATGATCACTGTTGCAGTTGTTGAATGCTCAGCTAACTGAAAGGTCAGAGATTTGAACCCAACAACCACTCATAAGGAGAAAGATTTAGTACTGTGTTCCACTAATACAAGAATATGTAAGAAGTATTGCTGCTAGAGTTCCAGTTCTTCGTCTCATTCTTTACTGTGGTTGTTAAGTGCCGTTAAGCCGCTTCCAACTTACAGCAACCTTGAGTAGGGCTTCTGAATTTATGAATCTTTATGAGAGCAGAATGGCTCATTTTTCTCCAGAGGAATGGCCAGTGGGTTTGAACTAAGACATTGTGGTTAGAAGCCAGATGCATCTCCTATAACTTTACCATTGTGACAATAGTCTCATTAGGGTGCCCTTTTTTTTTCCCCCCAAATACCAGTCAAAATAGTGACTTCCCAGGGCATCTATTGGGCCAGTTAAATTTCAGATTAAGACATTAGCACAGAAAGTTAAGGTACCTGTTTTATGGGATGCCAAAATGGTAATCTTGATAGATGTTATCAAGGGACACTGGCTGAGTGTCTAAGCAGAACTTTTCAGAAAATTGAAAACTGCGTTGCTGAGGGAAAGGCCAGGTCAGTTGTGCTGAAGAATATATATTAGTTTATCACCACAATGACACCTGCTCAATGTTCTTCAAGTTTAGCAAGGTTGTCCAGTGGGAATTTCACTGGGAAGTCCTACCCCATCCATCAGGACTTATATGGTTTATAGCCATGATCTTGCCCCTTCAGACTTCATTTGTATCTCAAACTGAAAGGATATTTAAAAGCAACGAAACATTCACATTGCTGTTGTGACATGTGTAAATGGAAGAGCACAGTATTCTTTAGGAAAATTCAGATGGAAACAGAAATGTAGATCTTATTGGAAGATATATTGAGAACTATATTGCATTTTGATGTTTTTGCTTAATAAAGTTTCTATGATTTTGTAGCATTATTTTTTACTTACCCTCAGTGTGTATATGGATATCTAGCTAGCTAGCTCTAGTAGCATAGTGGATTACTAACTGAGCTGCTAACCTGAAGATCAGCAGTTTGAATCTACCAGCTGCTCCATGAGAGAAAGATGAGGTTTTCTGCTCCCTTACAGATTTATATCCTCGGAAACCCTATACAGGATCACTCTGAGTTGGAAACGACTTCATGACACATAACCAATATATATTTATAAAGAAAGAGAGAGTGAGTCCTGGTGTGGCGCTGTGGACTAAGGCATCAGATTGCAAAGTCATTTGAACTGCAAGGTTGGTGGTTCAAGCTCACCAGCTTCTCCTTGCAAACCCTATGCAGTGTCACTATGGGTCTGAATCAACTCGATGGCACTTAACAACAACAACAACAACAACTATATATATATACCACAATAAAACAACTAATGAAAAATGCAAACTGAGCAAGGAACATTAAGATTAATGACATGGCAGAATATTCAAATATGTAAAAGCTTAGATAGTGAACCACTTTTAAATTATTCTTGCAAGATTTTCTAAACATTGTTTTTACCAATTAATGAAAGGACAAAAAAAAAAAAAATCCTAAACTTTTGGGATACAGAGGTATAAATGTCCTGTCTTATGCCATGAAAGCACAGGAAGAATTATAAATCAGGGTTAGATTCTAATTATTGTTTGAAAACATGCACATGTGGAGATGAATTAGAAAATGATTGCCATAAGAGAAGACATATGGTTCAAAAATGGTTAACAAATTACAAACAAAGTGAAAAATTCAGGAACTGACAGGAGGATAGATGAGTGAAACTGTTTTTTTTTATACTTTATTTATATAAAGATTTGATTGTATCCATTATACTGATATAGGATGATGTATATGTATGCAAAGCCTTAAGGCATTTAAAATGAAGACATAGACATTCTAAATTATAAGTGGGGCATGTAGAATACATTCAGCAGAATATGAACAGTTAGAGATATAAACGTATCTTAGTAATGAAAAAAGTAAGGCTAAATGTGTCATTTATAAGAGTATTTTTCTTTATATTATTATAAAATACATACACGTTTGCCAATTTAAGACTTTTTGTGTGTGCAGTATCCATTGCCACATTTTTCATTGCCACAAACAGAATTGCCATACTTGCTAAACACTCTGTTTAATGATATCAACTGAGTAAAAGAAAAAAAAATCTTGAAATTCAATTATCTAATATTTATATGACACAAACAATAAAAGAATTTGTAAAATTTTAAAGAAAGAGGATAAAAAGATGTGTCTGACTTAAATGGAAGCAAAATCAAAGTAGTATATAATACAAGTGTTAAAAGCACTGAGATAAAAGACAGGACCACTCTATGGATAAAGAATCCAACTGACATGTAAGTTAGACCAATACCAACATATTAAGAAGTTTAATTCCCACTGAAGTGTCACAATTAATAAAACTGTTTAAAGTATACATTAAGAAAGTTAGAATTTCAGTAGTCATCAAAACTACTAGTGTATCCTTCTTTTCTTCTTATTGCCAAGAATATATTAAAAAGGATATCCATAACCCAAAACCAAACACAATGCCGTAAAGTCATTTCTGACTAAAAGGGTTTTATAAGGACAGATTGCTCTATAGGGTTTTTTAAGACTGTGCATCTTTACTCATTGGTCTCCCCCTGAACTGCTGGTGAGTTTGAGCCCATAATCTTGCAGTTAGCTGCTCAATGCTTAATAATAAACATATAGAGTCTTGGTATGACACTATAGGATAAACACTGGACTTCATGGTCCGTTTGAACCTCAAGGTTGACAGTTCAAACCCACCAGCCAATCTTTGGAAGCCTGACTTGACTGCACTTATCAACAGCAACACAATAGAGAACCTAAATCATGTAATTATTAAAATTTAAATAAAGGATAGGTTTAATTCCCTCCAAACAGAGGATAACCAAGAGTGCTGTTGAACATACATAAAATATGTTTGTGTACTAAGTCTATGTACAAATATTAGTAGAAATTATACAAACTGTGGTCATCCATTTGGAACATCTCTTGTTCTGCTTTAATTTAACCTTTAATACATTAAACTCACCTTTTCTTTAAAATCCTCTGAATTTACTAAAATGTCAAATATTCTAAAAGCCCATGACCATACACAGACAAGCAAATTGCTACTCATTCAAACTTTTTTCTTTATTCTGTTTTCTCTTAATTTTTCTTAGCCTTTCTTCTCTCCTTCTTTTCCTTTCCTGACACATTCCCAACAATCCCTGTACTTCGAACAAATTTTATTTTTCATTAGTTTTGACAATGTGCACCATTCAAATTAGCATGTTCACTTCTAAATCCATTTACTTTGCTCTGATTAACATTAATAAATATTATTACTGTCATTAATTGTGTTTTTAAAATTAATTCATTTTTATTTCTACAGTGGTAAGACAAGCCATAATTTTGGCATCATCAAGGAATGCAAATTGTTTTCCTCTTAAAGGTTCTTTAAGTATGGGTAACAAAAAGAAGTATGAGTGGTGAGGTGTGAGGGCTGGTGGTTGGATGGGGTAAAGTTTTCCCAAATAAATTCTTGTAGGACAGTCCTTGCTGTCCTCAAAGAATAAGCAGGCCTATTGTGATGGGAAAAATTCCTTGATAGAAGTTTCCAGGCCTTTCAATTTTCTGAAAATTTCTTCCAGTTTATCAAGATCACTGTTTCTGAGAAGTAGGAAATTATCTCAGCTTACAAGATACTTTGGTCTTCCACGCTTACTACACAAGAGACAAATAAGTGGCTGCTCAGTGACTGTCCAGATAGCCTCAATTTTATTATAAGTAAGCGAAATGTCTATAAATTGCTAGTAAAATTATCCTAAGTTAAAAATTTTTAGTGAAAATATATGATATTTTATTTGAACTATATAGCATTTTGAAGAAAATGAGCTTTCCTTTTAGACAATTTTCTAATAAATATTATTCATGTTTCCACATATTCTTAGTCAATTCTGAATTTAAAAAAGGGAAAATACATTTTCAAATTTCATTGTTGGTGATCATGATTGTAAGTTTTTAAGTAAGCTAACTGTGTGAACTAATTGTTGTTGTTGTTGTGTGCCATCGAGTCGGTTCCGACCCATAGCGACCCTGTATAGGGTTTCCGAGGGTGTGAACTAATTAGTGGAAACATTTAGTGTTTTTTTAAAGATACAAGCATATAATATGTTTAAATTACTGTATTAAAACTGATGGAAAGATCCTTTAGATTAGTATCTGGCTGGTAAAATCACATGTGCAATTATTTTTATCTTTTACTATATACACAGAGGACATAACATTTGTGTAGTGATGCAATTTATCTTGCAATGGTTTGCAAGTGGCACATATCAATATGTGGGGGATTCCTAAGGTCATTTTCATTGACTTTGCTTTGTTAGAGATCTTGTATCAAAAAGTACTTCTAAATTATGTTTTTTATGTTGTCGTAATTGCAAGTGCTGTCCTATCTTTTCCGGTCCATAACAACCCTGTATAGGGTTTAAGATGAGCAGCTGGTGAGTTTGAACCGTGGACCTTGTGATTCCAACAGACCTGTGGTTCAGTGCTTAGTCTACACAGCACACACCAGGACTCCTAAGCTTTTTATAGCACATTTATTATTATTACAATAATGTATAATCATGAAAAGTTATTTTCAAGGAAGAAACCACAAACACAATTGGGTACTTAAAATTCTTTTCCAAAAGTATGAAACCTGACCTATCCAAGAACGTTGATATTTTCTATTTTGTTTATCATTGAACTCAGAAATTTATTTCAGATGACATTTTCTTCTCTTTTTTCAACAGTATATTGATAGACCTGTCTTTTCATTTTCTTCAACTTTGTCACTTCTTCATTGTTGTTTTTCAGTGAGGTGGAGTCAGTTCCTACTCAGAGTGACTCTGTATTAGTGTTTCCAAAGAGCATCTGGTCAGTTTCCACAGTTAGAAGTACAGTGCTTAAACTGCAGCACCACCCCAGGATGAGTCACATTGTAGTTGTTAAGTGCGGTTGAGTCAGTTCCAACTCTTAGTGGCCCTACGCACAACAGAATCAAAGCCTGCGGGGTCCTGAACCATCCACACAATTGTTACATCTAAGCCCATTGTTGTTACCACTGTGTCAATCCATCTCCTCAGGGATCTTCTCTTTTCCCCTGACACTCCACTTTACCATGCATGATGTCCTCTTCTAAGACTGGTGCCTCCTGATAACATGTCTGAAGTACGAGAGACAAAGTCTCACAATCATGACTTCTAAGGAGCATTTTAATTGCACTTCTTCCAAGATTTCAGAATCCTAGAAATTAGAATTAGGTTTAGGATATTTATATCTGTGTATGTGTCTGTCTTTATATCTACCTGCATCTATAGTGACATATCTGTATCTATGTCCATCTACGTATATGAGGGTATCTATCTGTGCATATTTGACAAAGGTTATTTTTTTCTTTATAAACCATAGACAAACTTGTTAGCCATGTCAAAGCAAGTTAAATGAGATGATCAGTAAGCAGAATCCACAAATTTACCAAGAACTTGAAGATCATGGGTGATTTTGAAAAGATCTATTTATGTGGTAAAATATTAGTAAATGGTAACAATTCACTCTTTTTTATTTTTATTTGAAAGGAAGAGAGCTAAGTATACAGACAAGAGGGTTAGGAGGTACAGTGTAAATACATAAAAATATTAGTGAAAGAAGAAACTAGTCAAAGAGTTACCATCCAGTCTAAATTTAAAATATTCTGTAAATATACGAAGCCACGTGATATACTATAATTGGAGTCCTTATGTAGCACTGCAGGATAAAGCACTGGACTGCAAGTTCAATTTGAACCACAAGGTCAGTTTGAACCACAAAGTTGGTGGTTCAAACACACCAAACACTCATTAAAAACCCTATACATTATCTCTAAGAGTCGGAACTGACTCAACAGCACTTAACAACCGCAACATCAATACTATCATTACTAGAAATGTTGCATGTGAAATTTTGTTAATACCAATTTAACACTTGAAAGAACCATTTTATGAAAAATTTTAATGTGTGAAGTTTTGAATTCATTTTACTGGTGTTACCTAGGTATTTATTCTGCTATATATTTTTATTATCTTGTCAATTTTAAAAGGTTTTCTCAAATAAAAATGTATTTGCATTTTTCTTATACATAATGCTAGATGCTGTGAAATTTCTTAACAGGAATTTTTGCCTTTTTATTCTCCGGTTTTTCCATGCCTCTATTTTCTTAAATTATTTCCTAACTTCCAAAAACAAAAGAACATTTCCATGTAATCATTAAGCCTTTTGTTTTCCGTGAGAATAGCATTTTTTGTATGGATTCATTAGCTTAGAATTTATATAAAATCCTAGTATATTCTTTCCTGAAAAGTTTGAAGATCTCAGTGGTTAAGTTTCATTTTCATTTTGATCCTAATTGATTGAG
This sequence comes from Chrysochloris asiatica, assembly GCF_000296735.1. NCBI lineage: Eukaryota > Metazoa > Chordata > Mammalia > Afrosoricida > Chrysochloridae > Chrysochloris > Chrysochloris asiatica. Next base: position 22,470,526 of record NW_006408523.1, on the reverse strand, counting down.
CATGTATCATGCATTCTTAAGTAGATTTTCTTACAGAATTTCATTTAAAATATATATTGGTAAAGAAATTCATACTTCAATTTGCCTGAAAATCTTCTAGTACTTGGTAAAATTTGTGTTTTAAATGGAAATGAATTCAAAAGAAATGAAAACATATGCTCATAAAAAATTTTGTATATATATATGTTCATGTTGGCATTATTGATAATGACTGAGAAGGAAATACCCAAATATCCACCAGCTAATAAGTCGATATGTAATGTTATATAGCCACAAAATAGAATATGACTTGAAAACATAAAAGAATGGAGTGCTGATACATACTGTATAATGGATGAACTTTGAAAATATTATGCTAAGTCAGCGAAATCAGTTACAAAGGGCCACATAATTCTGTTTACATGGAATGTACAGAATTGCCAAATGCGGGGACAGAAAGTACATTAATGGCTCCCAGGGACTGAGGAAAATAAGGATGAATTGGGAAAAAATGGGGAGTGGCTGCTAATTAGTATTTGTGAAAATGTTCCATAAGAACTGTTGTTAAGTGCTGTCCAGCCAGGTCCAACTCACAATGTTCTTATGCACAAGAGACTAAAGTACTGCCCCAGTCCTGAGCCAGTCACACAGTCATCGCTACCTTAAAGTCCATTGCTGCTGCCCCTGGGCCAATTCATCTCATTGGGATCTTCCTCTTTTTCACTGACTCTCCTCTTTGCCAAGCATGATGTCCTTCTCCAGGGAATGGTCCCTCCGGATAATATGTCCAAAGTATGAGGGACAAAGTCTAGACATTCTGGATTCTAATAGGCATTCCAGATATATATTTATGACCGTGAACTGTCAGATTTTTCTCCATCGGTACTGACCAGAAGGTTCCAACTGCCTATTGCAAACTGCGTGAGTCATTCAGAGACCACCTTGTGCACAATCAATACTAGACTATTGTTACATATTTAACTCTTGTTGTTGTTGTTATTGTTAAATGCTGTGGAGTCGGTTCCGATTCATAGTGACCCTGTACAGGGTTTCCGACGCTGTAAATCTTTACGGGAGCAGAAAGCCTCATCTTTCTCCCACAGAACAGCTGGTAGTTTCGAACTGCTGACCTTGTGGTTCGCAGCCCGATTTGTAACCACTATGCTACCAGAGATCCTCTTTTTTTTAAAAAAAAGTTTAAATACAAAGATGTCAGTTTGAGGAATAAGGTGACCCAAGCCATGCTATTTTCAATACCATCATATACAATTGAAAGTTGGACAGTGAATAAGGAAGACTATAGAATATTTGTTGTATTTGAGTTATGGTGGTGAAGAAGAATATTAAAATATCATGAACTACCAGGCAACAAACTAATCTGTGTTGGAAGAAAATGCTTCTTCGAATTCAGGGTGGCAAGACTTCATAGCTCACACTTTTGATGTATTATCAGGAGTGACCAGTATCTGGAGAAGGACATTAAGCTTGATAAAGTGAGGGTCAGTGAAAACAAGGAAGACCCCCAACAAGATGGACTGACACAGTAAAGCAGCAGTGTACTCAAGTGTAACTAGTACTGTAAGGTTGACTCAGGAATGGGGAGTGTTTAGTTCTATTGCACATAGTTTGCTATGAGTAGGAACTGACTTGATGACACCTAGTAACAACATCTTAAGTAGGATTTCTATGAGGTGATATAACATAATACCACACAACAATAATACTTTGTGACTAATGAACTTATATTACCATCAATATTGTAATTTTAGTCCTTCTAAGACCTCTTGTTCTATTAAACATTGAAACCTGGGTGCTAATTTGATTTTCATATTAATATAGTATGAATTACTGAAAGCATGATTTTTAAATTTCTTGTATGCCCCAATTGATGGAGTCCTAGTGTGGTGCTATCGGACAAATACTGGACTGCTAAACACAAGGTCACAGGTTCAAAGCCACCTCAGTAACCATATACAGGATTCCTATGAGTAAGAAATTGACCCAACAGCATTTAACAACAGCAAGAACAAGCCCCAATTGATAGATACTGTCTGTTAAGCATTGACTTACCACACAACCATCAAATTCACCAAGGTCAACATACAAATGTTTCTTAGTGTAATCCCTAAAGATGAAGAACTATTTATGAGCAATATGAAATGCTCCAAGAATGGAATAACAGTTTCTAAAAAAAATTGGTAGATAAAACTACTTAAATAAAGCTGTTTAAATTGCAGTCCTGAGCCTTAATATACCTCCCTTGATGGCTGCCTAGGAGTTTTGCTTGTTCAGTGGCTAAGTGCTTAACTGGAAACCAGTGGTTCAGCTGCTCCTTGGGAGAAAGATGTGGCAGTCTTTTTTTTATAAAGATGAAAATCCCTGCCCTAGAGTCAATTCCAACTCACAGTGTCCCCATTGGACATAGGGAACTAGTGGAGAGGGTTTCCAAGGCTGTGAGTCTTTCTGGAAGCATATTGCCACATGTTTCTACTACGGAACAGTTGGTGTGTTCAAGCCTCCGATCTTTGGTAGTCGCTCAGTGCTGCACTTAACCATGTGTCACTATTGTTGTTGTTAAATGCCATCGACTCGGTTCTGACCCATAGCGACCCTGAACAGGGTTTCCGAGGCTGTAAATCTTTATGGGAGCAGAAAGCCTCATCTTTCTCCCGCGGAGCAGCTGGTAGTTTCGAACTGCTGACCTTGCGGTTCGCAGCCTGATTCGTAACCACTACACTACCATAGCTCCTTATGTGTCACTATAGCTCCATGATAAAACATCAGGGCCTTGGAAACCCTGAGGGTCTGTTTTACTGTGTCCAGTGGGGTCCCAATGAGTTTGGATTCACTTGATATCAATGTTTTTTTTCTGCCCCCCCTTTTAGGTTTGATTAATGAAATAATATTTATTTAAAATATTGGATTATGAGAAGAGATGTGCATACATTTTTTGATCTTGTAAAATTATCATAGTGGTTTTGTCAAGGGTTGGATTTTATCGTAATTATTTTAATTGTGGTTAAATACACTAATTCCTTAGAAGCAGATGAGATGACATGACTATCTATGTAGCTATCTATGTTCACTTTGTTGTTGTTGTTGTTAAGTGCCGTCGAGTTGGTTCCGACCCATAGCGACTCTGTACAGGGTTTCCGAGGGTGTAAATCTTTACAGGAGTAGAAAGCCTCATCTTTCTCCCACGGAGCGGCTGGTAGTTTTGAACCGCTAACCTTAAGGTTCGCAGCCCGATTCGTAACCACTACGCTACCAGAGCTCCTTAACACACATGAAATACATTTAGGGAAATGAAATACCTTTATCAAGTCCCTGGTCTCTAGGAGTCTACATACTAGAGATACATAGTCTAAAGAACTATGTTATAAAAAACACGCTTGGGAGGCTAATAGATTATGAATGTGTTACTCATAAAATACAGGCTTTGGGGATTGCAAAGGCATTTCTTGTTTGAACCATTTTGTGTTACAAGGGCATGACCTTGGTAAAATGATTTGAGTTGATTAATGTTCCATTTGTCAGGAAATATACATTTACTTAAATTAGAATATGTTGCATGATAAAATTTTTTGAACTTAGGGAATATAATGATGTACAACTCTGGAAGTTTTTTTTTTTTTTTTTTCCTTAAATTTACATACTCCAAAGATTGGACCCCAATGTTCTAAAATATGTTTTAAAAATTAATTATATTGTTATTAGTGTTATGCCTAAAGACCAGTGTTTCATAGTGTAACTGTTCCTACCTCCGAAAAGATGAAGAACTACCTATGAGCAATTTGAAATGCTCCAAGGACAGAATAGTGGTTTCTGAAGAAATTGGTAGATAAAACTATTTAAATTGTAGTCCTGAGCCTTAATATACCATCCCTGATGGTTGTCTAAGTTGTTTGCTTCAGCCACTTTCAATTAGATTTACTATCAATAAAATAATTGGTTTTTGGAAATATTGTCCGTATTATAAGTGTGGTGCTGTAGACTAGTGCACTGGCCAATAAGGTAGGTTTGAACCACAAGGTTGGTGGTTCAAATTCACTAACGTGTCTTCAGAAACCCTATACAGTGTCTCTGTGAGTTGGAACCGACTTCAACAGCACTTAACAACAACGAGAGTGTGAGAACAAGGTAACAATTTCTGTAATGGCATTAGAGTGGTATAGCAGAGCCTTATTGTGATACTATACGTCACCTATTTATGTACTACTATTAGTCTGAAATTTCATTTACCAAAACAATATTAAGGCGAATATATTTGTACATAAATTTTGACTTCTCTTATGAGTTTATTTATCATGCTAAGATTCAAATTACTGAGCCAAAAGTAACAAACATTTGTTTTAGGGTTTTGATAGCACATATCAGCCATGGAGAATTTTAAAGTTAAATTTAAGCAAGAAAAAAAGGCATCTAAACTACCACTACCAGAATTGTGCTGAGACTGCATTTCAGAGTTGACATTACATAGAAACTTAGGTTGATTCTTTCATTTGACCTTTATTTGCCGAATGCCCTTCTTATCCTGTGTTGGTAATGATATTCAAGTTTATCCTCTGCTTGGTATTCCTACACCATGTCTTAGCTGTCGTTTTGTGCTAATTTTCCATAAATTATCCAGTGAAAACAAACCACTCAATAACAAAGAGTGAATTGAGTGTATGCCCCTTTGACTTGTGATTTGTGGAGCTGGAGGTCTCCTGTGGCTAAAGGAAAATATTCAGCATGTCAGTGTTATGTCAAACATCAGTTCTGAAATTATCAGATAATCTCAAATCTCGAAGGGTGTTGCTTTGGGTTCCAAGAGATTTGCAGGGTTGTTTTAAAAGGAAATAAGAAATGTCAGCCTTGTGTCTCTAAGGTTTGGTCTCCTGAGTAATGGATCAGATGTGTCCTTTATTGAATGTCCTTTTGTCTGCACAAAACAGAAATACTTAGTCTCTGTTTGGAATCTGTGCTCTCCTACTTGATTCTAATTCATCTTGACAATTTCTTATCTTCTCTTTGTTTGTATTATCCCAGGATAGTAGCCTATATTTTTGTAGTTACCTTAGCTCATGTTAATGTACTTTATAATGATAATTAATGATTTATAAGTACCACTAAATAAAAGTATGTTCAAGAAGTTTTTTTATTGTCATTTTCTAAATCCAGAGAAGTTTAGAAAATAAATGAAGGTGTAGAAAATTTCAGATTCCAGTGGATTTATATCTGCAAAAGGGTTTGTGACTTTTTAATTTCAAATAATTCATTATTTTTTGGTAAAAATGTATATTTTAAATCCCTGTTTATAAAGATAGTTTACTCATGTAAAAATTCTGCTTTTCTCCACTCTAACAATTTTAAGGAATAAATTAGTTATCACTAAGATGTTTCCTTTTTAATATGATTTGCAAGTTTTTTATTTCTCTTCTTGAATCATATTCTCTAGAAGTAGGCTGAGATTTTAAAACTTTTCATTTTAAAAAAAAATTGTAGATTGGCAATAATTGTAAAGGAAGTACAGAGGGATCCCAGGCATTCATCACTTATTTCATCTAAAGATGACATCTTACATAGCTACAGTGCATTGTCAATCCCCAGAAATTGATTTTGGATAATGTAATGGACTTACCGATGAAGATCAAAGAGCACAGCCTTCGGAATGGATTGCATCTCAATGTAAAGAAAAGAAAAATCCTCACCACTGGATCAATAAACAACATTAATATCAATGGAGAAAAGATTGAAGTTGTCAAGGACTTCATTCTTTTGGATCAACTAACAACACTCATGGAAGCAGCAGTCAAGAAATCAATCGACGTATTGCATTAGGCAAATCTGCTGCACAAGACCTTTTTTTAAAGTGTTGAAGAGCAAAGATATCAGCTTGAGGACTAAGGTGCGCCTGACCCAACCCATGGTATTTTCAATAACCTCATATGCAAGTGAAAGCTGGGCAGTGCATGAGGAAGACCATAGAAGAACTGATGCTTTTGAGTTATGGTATTGGAAGAGAATATTGAAAGTGCCATGGGCTGCCAAAAGAATCAACACATCTGTGTTGGAAAAAGTACAGACAGAGTTCTTCTATGAGGCCAGGATGTCCAAACTTCATCTCTCACATTTTGGATATATTGTCAGGAGGGATTCAGTCACTGGAGAAGGATATAATATTTGACAGGGTGGAGGGTCAGAGAAAAAGAGGAAGACCCTCCAACGAGATGGATTGGTAAAGTGGCAGCATCAATGAGCTCAAGCATGGCAAAAATTCTGAGGTTGGACCAGGACCGGGCAATGTTTCATTCTGTTATGCATAGGGTTGTTTTGAGTCGGTACCAACTCGATGGACCCTAACATCAACAACAATGGACTAGACTACATTTTACTCAATATTGGATTAGTTTTAAACAGACTATTTGTAATGAAACAAGCTAAGAGCTGGTGCTGTTCCTTCCGGTTAGGAGAATTGATCCTCTTCTTTCAAATGTATGCTTCCCATATATTATTTTTCTTCTTTAGTTTTGTATATCTTCATTATACCTATGGTTGGAGAAAAACAAAATATTCTAAAATTACAACTTTTGATATATTTTTTGAGATAAAAATAATAGTAACTAAAGTTTGTAGGGAGTCTTGTTGTGGTGTTTTGTGTTAGTGCGCTAGACTGCAAAGTCAGTTTGAACTTCAGGGTCAGCGGTTCAAACTCCCCAAACACTCCTCAGAAACCCTGTACAGGACTGGTATGGGTCAGAACATATTAAACAATATCAGTAATGTGATAAATGGAGAAAAGACTGAAGTGATCAAAGATTTCATTTTTCTTGGATCCATAATCAGCACTCATAGAAGCAACAGTCAAGAATCAAAAGATGTATTGCATTAATCAAATAGGCTGCCAAAACCTCTTTAAAGTTTTCAAAAACAAACATATCAATTAAAAGAATTAAGGTACACCTTACCAAAACCAGGCTGCTTTCACTTGCTTTATATGCATGTGAAAGTTAGACAATGAATAAGGAAGATTGTAAAAGAATCGATGTATTTGAACTATAGTGTTGTCAGAGAATACTGAAAATGCCAGGGACTGTCAGGAGAACAAGCAAATCTGTTTTGGAAGAAGTACAGTGAGAATGCTCCTTAGAAGCAAAGATTGAGAGACTTCCTCTTTCACATTTTGAACATATTATCAGGAGGGAATAGTCGCTAGAGAAGGACATTACGCTTGCAAAAGAGGAGGATTTGAAAAAAAAGAGGAAGAACTCCAACACTGTGAATTCACTTAAGGGCAGGAACAGTGGGCTTGAACATAAGAACAATTGTAAGTATGGCAGAGTACTGGACAGTGTTTCATTCTGTTCACTATGAATCAGAATTGACTCGATGGCATTGAAAACATCAGTGATATCACACAGAAGGAAAATTTAACTGAAGATAATTAAAAAACAGTTACAGCAGTACATCAACATGGGGATGCCACAAATTTAAATCAGATTTAGAAGATGATGTGGCTGTACTTCTCCCAAGAAAGATTTGTTTGTTATTCCAGAAGTTTGTGATACTTTCAATATTCTTGTCTAACACCATAATTCAGATGCATCAATTCCTTTATGGTTTTCCTTATTCAATGTCTAACTTTCACATGCGTTTGTTGTTGTTGCTTTTATGTGCTGTCGAGTCAGTTCTGACTCATAGTGACACTATAGGCTTTTCAATGACAAGCTGGTAAGTTTCAACTACTAACCTTATGGTTCAAACTGACCTTGCAATCTAATAATTCCACCCACATTTACAAACTGTGTAACATGAATTGAATCAGTTGTGTCTAGAATTTTGCTTTAATGACTTCTCAATTCTTGAAATACTAATTTTGATTTCTTCCCCTAATATGCTACGAGTAAAGTTGGTTTGTTTTTGTTTTTTCTGGAAGGGGGCAATCAGTGATATATGCAAGATGGCTTATCCTTGCATTAAAAGAAAGACAGCCTTTTCACAATAATATTCTTGGTCGTACACTCGTAAAAGTTCTATGTTTTCTGGTATGTTAACATATAAGACAAAATATCTGGAGCAAGCTTGACGTAATTTATTTTTTAAGAACTATTTATGTTCTGCCTAAATATGGGTATGACCATTTTGCTGTGGTTAGAATGTAGTAATTAGAGTAGTTTCTGAGCAACTCTTGGATGCCCCCGCCCCTTGAACTCAGTGAGACTTTTCATTCCTCATTCTGTAGGACTTTCTCAGCAATGCTGTCGTCAGTTATAACATGAGTTACTGCGTCATATTTAGTTGCTCTTGTTTTCTTCTCAGGTTTGCAAAACATTCTTGAGCTGAGGCTTCCTCCTGTCTCTGTCCTCCCCATCTGCATTCTCTTCTGTTATTTTGTTGTTGTTGTTAATTTCCTTCCTCCTAGGTTCTGATTCAATTACTGCTTGAACTTTTCAGAGTGTTTTCCTCTCTAAGGATTCTGTTTTGGATAGAAATTCTGCTACTGCATTTTAGTTTGAATACACACCTTTTTATCTCAGACGTCTCCCATTGTTACTATATGGGCTGTTTTGTCAGTATATCTTTTGTCTTCTGCTTAACGACTGGTGCCTTTCTATATTACTGTTCATAGTTCAGAGCAATTTTTAAAAATATTTATTTTGTTTTGACAATCAAATATTTCTAAGGGATATTTTCTTCCTGAGTTTTTAGCATGATAACCATTTTTCCTTTCTGCAAGATGATTTTTATGTTGTTGTTTGTTTGATTTCTTTGCAGGATGCATTTTAAGGTTTTTTATTCTGTTATAATATATTTTTTTCCCAGTCTACCTAGAAGCTTGTGCTATTTATTCTGAATCAGGGTTTGATATTAGACAGAAAGAGGATTTGTTTCTCTACTTTGTCTATTTACCTTTGTAATGTCTATTTACCTTCCTCACATCTACCCTGGGGAAAATGTTGGTATGGGCAGTTCCTCTTAGTTGCCAGGAAACATTTATCAGAATACTCAACTAGCCTGAGATGAATGCCCAAGATACACGAAAAATTACCACATTCACGTGTACCTATAATTGTCAAGGGAGAAAAAGAATGTGTCCTGTTTTTTCTGTTCTGTTGTTGTTAGGAGCTTTCGAGTCAGTACTGACCCATAGCGACCTTATGCACAGCAGAACGAAACACTGCCCAATCCTGGGCCAACCTCACCACTGCTGCCACGCTTGAGTCCATTGATGCTGCCACTTGGCCAATCCATCTCATTGGGGGTCTTCCTCTTTTTCTCTGACCCTCCACTTACCAAACATGATATCCTTCTCCAGTGACTGGTCCCTCCTGACAATATGTCTGAAGTATGAGAGATGAAGTTTGGCCATCTTGGCCTCCAAGGAGCACTCTGGCTGTAATTCTTCCAAAATGGATCTGTTTGTTCTTTTGACAGCCCATGGCACTTCAATATTCTCCTCCAACACTATAACCCAAAAGTATCAATTCTTCTACAGTCTTCCTTATTCACTGTCCAGCTTTTGCATGCATATGAGGTTATTCAAAATACCATGGCTTGGGTCAGGCACACTTTAGTCCTCAAGGTGACATCTTTGCTCTTTAACACATTCAAAAGGTCTTGTGCAGCTGATTTGCCTAATGCAATATGTTGTTTGATTTCTTGACTGCTGCTTCTGTGAGTGTTGATAATTGATCCAAGAAGAATGAAGTCCTTGACAACTTCAATCTCTTCTCCTTTGATAAAAATGTTTTCTGTGTACACATGACTATGTTTTGAGTGGGGATTCTGAAGCAAGGCTAATTTTATTTGAGAATTACTTTGAAATGTTATGTTGGAATGGTGTATTTTACTTGTTTCTGAGTAGTTTCACATTTTGTTTTAGGATTCTTCCCAGTTATTTCCTACAATTCATTAAAACCTCAATGTACTAAATAGTGTGGCACTGTGGGTTAATGTGCCAGAGTGAAGACCTTTGAACTGCAAGGTTGGCAGTTCAAGCTCATCAGCTGCTCTTTGTAAGCCCTATATCGGGTTGCTATGGGTCAGAACCAATTCGATGACACTTAACAACAGCAAACAATGTAGGGAAACTTTCTCCCATGGAGTAGCATTAACGGTCAAGATGGAGAGAAATTTGTGGCAGTCAGCTTCAGTCAGGACGACAGTCTTGGATACCCCTTGGTCCAGTTCTACTCTGTCCTATTAGTTTGCTCAGCAGAACGCAACATAAAGAATTGAAGGAAAGAAAAGACACTGAGCTCACGCTTAGGGAAACAGTGAAAAGAGAGAAAAACTTAGAGAGATTGATGCGATAAAGACTTAGTTACCCTACCTTCCACAAGGCCTTGCTTGAAGAAATTACTCTGGAAGACCCTTGCTTCTTTTTCTTTTATTTTAGCTTCAGCTTTCTAAAGAGTTAATCTTTATGAGATGAGTGTAGTCAGCAGCTGGCCTTTAGTAGACAGCTGAGCAGTTGAGGAACAAAACCCTTTCTTAGATCTATGTCGATTGTCCTTCTGATTCAGGGGACAAACCAGGAGAACCAACTACTATCTCAACTGGATTTCATACACATGAAATTCTTCTTGTCTCAATGAAATATGAATAAGACCATTTGTCTTAATTGCTGTGATGGTTAATAAAAATTACTACTAGATTAGTCTATCTATTGAAGGACAAGGAGTCCTGGTGTGACAGTCTAGGATTATGCATTGAACTGCAAGGTTGGCTTGAACTGAAAGTTCAGCAGTTCAAACCCACCAGCTGCTCCTCAGAAACACTATACAGGGTCATTATAAGGCATAACTGACTTGATGGCACTTAACAACAACAACATTGAAGGACAGATTTAGTAAGCAGTGTTTAAGTATATGTCATTTACTTTTTTTTTTTTCTTAAAGGGAGTGTGAATTAGACTTCATCACATTTTACTGGGGGGCAGGATTGCATGGTATGCCCTTTGATTGTTTGAATGGTTATATATTCCTGAATGCTTTGGTGTACATCAAAAGAAAAAACAAAATCCTCAGGGAATGGAAGCAAATTATGTTGAATGATGATGAATGGAGGGGATTGTAATCATTGCAATGAAACGAAATACAATGAGATGTTCTCCCATGTAAACTATCACTCAATTCACAATAAAAACTTTAAAAAAACACAAAAACTTGACCAAATTAACATTAAAATGAAATGACACATTCTGGTGGCTGCTGATGTTCATGAGTTGCTGTTGTTTTTTGTTATGTGCTGTCAAGTCGGTTCCGACCCATAATGACCCTGTATAAGGTTTCCGAGGAGCAGCTGGTGAGCTTGAACTGCCGAACTTGTGGTTCAAACCAACTTTGAGTCCAGCATGTTAACCCACAGCACTGCACTAGGACTCCATGACTTACAAACCCATCATTCCAGTTTCTGCCTCCACAGACACACTGCCTTCACATTTATTGTCTATGGTAAAATCTCCCGCTGATACCCTGGCTTCCAAAAGAACAACGATGTGGCTCTAACAGAGCTTTCAGGACTTTCATTTCCTGATTAGGCACAAATCAAAATGAGAACAAACAGCTGCAAACATAATATTTACATATGGAACATTATATGTATGAATTATGAATCCCAAATAATTAGAAGTCATCAAAAAATAAATGGAATACCTAAAGCTTTGGAACCTAAGGCGTTGTCGTTTTTTGGTGCTATTTTGTCAATACCAACTCATAGCAACCCCATTCCCAAAAGAACAAAACAATGCCTGATCCGGTGCCTTTCTCACAATTACAGTTATATTTTAATCCATTGCTGTTGCCACGGTATCAATCCATCTCCTTGGGCCCTTCATCTTTTTTGCTGACCTTCCAAATTACCAAGCACAATGTCCTTCTCCAGGGACTGGTTCCTACTGACCATTTGTCTAAAGTATGAGAAACAAAGTCTGGCCATCCTGGCTTCTGTCGGCAGATGGATCATGACTGAAAGCAAAGAATACCAGATAAATGTTTATACTTGTGCTTTGTTGACTTTGCAAAGGCTTTTGATTGTGTGGATCATGACAAGCTATGGAGAACATTGTGAATAACGTGTATCCCAGAATACTTTATTGTACTCATGAAGAACATGCACAGAAACAAAGAGGAAGTCATTAGACCAGAAAAGGGGACACTTAATGGTTAAGAATCAGGTACTATTTGTTATTTGGCTGAATTCTTTCTCCATGCTTACTTAATCTTTATATTAAACAAATAATTATGATGCTGGATTATATGAAGAAGAGCATGGCATCAGGATTGGGGAAAGACTCGTTAACAACCTAAGATATACAGATGATACAACCTTGCTTGCTGAAAGTGAAGAGGACTTAAAATACTTACTGATGGTTATAAAAAAATTACAGTATGGACTGTACCTCAATGTAAAGAGAACAAAATTTCATGTAGAATCTACCATCATACTCATAGAATCAGCAATCAAGAAATCAAATGATGCGATTGCCTTAGACAAATCTCCTGCATAAGACCACTTTAAAGTGTTAAGAACAGAGGTATCAGTTTGAGGAATAAGGTTTACCTGCCCTAAGCCATGGTATTTTCCATTGCTTCATATGCATATGCAAGTTGGACAACGAATAAAAAATACATAGAAGCAGTGATGTATTTTTGTTGTGGTATTGGAGAAGGTTGTTGAAAATACCATGTTTGTGTTGTAAGAGGTATATCCAGAATGCTCCTTGGAGACAAGGATGGAAAGACTTCATCTCTCATACTTCAAAAACATTCTACAATATCATACCAGAGTTGAATGCCATGTATTAATCTTTGCCCCTATTGTTTCTATGATGGGATTTGTAGTTTTAGGTTTTTCATTTAGGTCTTTGATCCATCTTGGGTTTTTATTTTTTGACATATTCTGTGATTGTTTTTGTTTTGTCTTATAGTAGAAACTGTTGTGGTTGTTGTTGAGTGTCGTTGAGTCAGTTCCAACTCATATAGGTTTTTGGGTTTTTTATTATGAACTGAGTGATAGATCAGTTTACATAGAAGAATATTGGCTTTACACCATTGTTTCATTGCAATGATTACAATCTCCTCCCCGTCCATCATCATTCAAGAGTATTTGCTTCCATTCCCTATGTTTTTTGTTTTTTGTTTTTGGGCGGGAGAAGGGAATATACATAAAAACACTCAGGAATATATAATTATTTAAACAACCAAAGGGCACATTCTGCAAGCCTGCCTCCTGACCACTAGAACCCAGTACCTCTCTTTCCATGAGTCCAGAGTCCTTGGCTGCTCTCTCTCTCCATGTCCCCATCCCTGCCTCTATCTCTGGTGTGGCTGCTTCTCTGCATAAGGTTCCGCAATCCACTTGTGCTATTTTCCCTTGATGATCCTAGGGTCCTCTGCTTCTGGACTGTAAGAATGACTACTCCCCCCCCCCCGCCCCCACTTTGTTTTTTTGTTGTTGTTGTTTGTTTTTTTAAGTTTTTATTGTGAATTGAGTGCTACGTTACATGGAAGAACATGTTTTACACTCATTCTATCATATTTCGTTTCAATGCAATGGTTTCAATCCCTTCCATGCATCATCATCCAACAGTATTTGCTTCTATTCCCTCTGTGTTTGTTTGTTTGTTTGTTTTAGATGTACACCAAAACACTCAGGAATATACAATAATTCAAACAACCAGAGAGTACACCCTGCAAGCCAGATCTCCCAGCCACCATCACACAGCCTCTCTCCCTCCATGCATCTCGAGTCCTCATCTACTCCATCTTTCCATGTCTTCATATCTGCCTCCATCTCTGGCATTGCTGCTTCTCTGGATAGAGTCCCACACTCTGCTCCTGCTCTTCTTCCTTGATGGTCCCAGGATACTCCATTCCTGGACTGTAAGATCAACTACTCCCCCATTTTTGTTACAAAACTTCTACCTTTAAATTTGCGACAGTTATAGTTAGTCATGAGAACAGTTACTTACTATTGAAATATAAGCATCTTAGCCCCATCTCCTTTCACCAGACCTGTCTAGACTGGATGAAAACCACCCAGTGGAGATTCTATCTTCCCCCTCACACTCTGAAACTAAACTGCCTCTTGAGAATTTGTAAGCCAGTTACTTTGTTCCTTTATAGACCCCATTTTAGGTAGCCAATGTCTAAATTGCCATCCCTATCAACCTCTAATGCGTCAGACTGCAAAGTCGTTTGAACTGCAAGGACAGTGGTTCAAGCTCACCAGCTTCTCCTTGGAAACCGTATACAGAGCTGCTATGGGTTGGAATCAACTCAACAGCACTTAACAACAACAGTCAACCCTCTGTACAGAGGGATGAGATTGATCCTTGCTGTGAAGATTCCTTAGTTGATATTTTAAGCTACTACATCCATAAGTATATGTGAAGTTCATCAAATTGTAGAAATTTATACTTTTTTTCATCAAATTAAAAATTTTTAAAAATATTCTCTAGTCAAGTTCTGATCATGCAGCCATTGGATATTGGTCAAATGTGTATCATCTGCAATTTTGGGTGTTCTTGTGCATCTCCCCTTGCTTCATATCAGCTGGATGTTTCACTCTCAGCTCTAGCCCTCTGTGGCTATGTCTTTGTCCTTGGGCCCCTGAGTCCCCAGGTTTCATCACACATCAGGCCAACCAGGTTACACCATACTCCAAGTTGACGGGAGGCTGTGTAATGTGATCAGACTCAACCCACATCGCCTTGATGCTTTTCCCCCATTTCCACTTACCAGTAGACCAAGTGGTAACCAGCAAGCTTATATGCCTGCTTGTGTATTCCCTTTGAGTTTCAGTCTTGGAGGGGGGTTTGTCCTAGAGGGGCTTGATTGTTTGCCTTGATGCCTCCCCAGTGAACAACTTGCTTTTTCTTGTAGTAGCCAATCAGACTACCGTTTTTGTTTTTTATTTTTCCTGCTGGTCTTTCTTTCTCCCCTGTTTTTGTTATAAAACTTCTACCTTCACAGTTGTGACAGTCACAATTAGTCATGATAACAATTACTTACTCACTATTGAATCATAAAAATCTTATCCCCATCTCTTTTCACTTGACCCATCTACACAAAATGAAAACCATTCAGTGGTATCTCTACGTTCCTCCACATACTCTTAAGCTAAAGTTCCTCTTGAAAACATGTAAGTCAGGCACTTCATGTCTTTATTGCCTCCTCATTTTAGGTAGCCAATATCTATTTTGCCAGTCCCTATCTACTTTATAAAATTGATACTTGATGTGAAGACTCCTTCCCTCTAAGTTGGTAGTTTTAGCTACTACATCCATAAGTATAGGTCAAGTTCATCAAATTGTAGCAATTTACACTCATTTCCTTTATAAATATATAGATATAGATATAGATATAGATATAGATATAGATATAGATAGATAGATAGATAGATAGATAGATAGATAGATAGTAGCATAGCAGTTATGAATCAGGCTGTGAACCGCAAGGTCAGCAGTTCGAATCTACCAGCTGTTCTGTGGGAGAAAGATGAGGCTTTCTGCTCCCGTAAAGATTTACAGCCTCGGAAACCCTGTATAGGGTCACTATGAGTCAGAATCTACTCCACGGCACATAACAACAACAACAACAACAACATATATATTTTAATCTTCCTCTAGTCGAGTTCTGATTATCAAGCCATTGAAGTTAGGTCAAATGGGTACTATCTGCAAGTTTGGGCATACTTGTGTGTCTGCCCTCACTTTTTTTGAGCTGGATGCTTCACTCTCAGCTCTGTACAGGGCTTTCAAGAAGCAGCTCTTAGGTTTGAAGTGCTGACCTTGTGGTTTGAGGTCCAGTACTGATCCCGCTGTGCCACACAAGGAATCCATAGAAGAGACTCAGAGACCCCAGTGGCACAGTGGTTAAGCCTTAGGCTTCTTACCAAATGGCTGGTGGTTCAACCCCATTCAGTGACTCTACAGGAGAAAAGATTTTCTGTAAATATTAGAGACTAGGAAATCCCATGGGTGGTTCTTCTCTGTGTATTTTGTTGATGTTGGCACTATTAGTAGTGCCAACATCAACAACTTAATGGAGACTACTTAGTTCTTCACACCTCACTTTGACTCTGAGCTATCATTTCTGTCATGTTATCCAAAGAATATATTCTATCAGTTGTGAAATAGATGATCAATTTAAAAATAGATTAAATAAAATATTATCTATTCATTCTTCTAAATTCTTCAAGGTTAAATTTTTCCTCAAGCCATATAACTATATAACCAATAGAAATGCCTACATAGAACTGTACTTTAACATCTCTTTTAACAAAGTATCATGTGTACTTAAATCTGTGACACTCTTGAAACTTCTATTGAAAAGATTTTTCTCTGTGTTGATCATTGTCTGTTACATAAACACTTATTAAATCTGCTCTGGGGTTTAATGGTGCCAAAAATTGTCTTCTGGCATACCCATATACTATTTTTACTAACCAATATGTCTTATTTAAGTTCTTGTTTTCCTTTTGGACTTTATTAACAAAGACTTAAAGCTAAGTTTTGGGCTCAAGGCCAGTGTCTTCTTTCCTGCATATTATATATTTGTCACCTCATTTCCTTCAATATGTAATCATTTTGTCCTTGTTTTTTAGTGTCTTTGTCTTTTATTATAAATTGTCTCTAAGGGTTCTCTGAAAATAAATAGAGCACAAAAAGACAAAATGATGAAATAAATATCTTTCGTCATTTGGTTTTAAAAGATGCATGGGTTGAATTAGCTGCCCTCAAATGTTCTGTCCAGTTCTAAATTTATATTACTCTTACCAAAGACAGATAAAAAATTCTACTATACTATAGGTCAAGAGATGCATGCCACGTACTATACTCCTGGTAAAGGTCTATTTCTTCTTAGAAGGCAAAATGCTAGACTTAGCAACCTGGTAGGAGCCCTCCCAGTCTTAGGGTGATAAAACAAGAGAACTGTTTACTGAAAAATAGAAAAAAATCTCACTCTTAAGGATAAATAAAAATAAGACACACAAGAGAAGAGTGTGATTATTTCTTTTGAGGCATTTATATAAATGTGGACAAGTAAACTGAGCTTAAATGAGTACAACTAATTTCATAAAATTAGTTACATTTGAATATTGTCACACAGTTTTGCTATGACATTAGCATTAAGTATAATTAAAATTTATTCTGAGTGCCTTTTGGGTCCCCAATGTAGCAGCTATCAACACCTTTATACTAAACTAGCCCTTCACTGTTTTTGTGAATTTTCACATTCATTGAATGTGGTCGTGCTTCTACTACAGAGGACAACAGACCATTTTTAAAAAGATATCTTTTTTGTTTGTATGCATTTAGAATATAGGTAAATATCTTTTGTTGTTGTTAGGTGCTGGCTTGTAGTTTAAGACCCATAACAACCCTATGAACAAGAGAACGAAATAATACCCAGTCTTGTGCCATCTTCACACCAGTTGCTATGTTTGAGCCCAATTCTGCTGCCATTGTGACAATGATCTTTAGCTTTGTTTGTTTTAGTTAGGAATATAGAAGTTATCGTAAATAGGAAATGGTGGATATTGCGGTGCTGATTAAAATACTTTTCTTGAGATCAATTGAATTAAATTACATGCATACATTGAAAAAGTAAGCTGAAATTTAAATAGTGGTTTGTAAAATATTTATGTTATTCTATGGAAGGAATACACAGTGTCACTGTGCCAAAAGGAAATAGTTGATGTTCAACCATTTCAAGAGGTAGCATATGATCAAGAGCCAATGATAGTGAAGGAAGCAGTCGAATGTGCATTGAAGGAATTGGCAAAGAATAAGGCACCAGGAATTAATGGAATAAAAATTGAAATCTTTCAAGAAAGTGAGGTGGCACTGGAGGCACTCACTCATCTATTCCAGGAAATGTGGAAGACAACCATCTGGCCAACTAATTGGAAGAGACCCATATTTGTGCCCATTCCAAAGAGACGTGACCCAACGGAATGCGGAAATCATCAGACGATGTATTTGATATTTCATGCAAGTAAAGTTTTACTAAAGGCAATACAGAAACCGCTACAAGCATACATTGACGGAGAACTTCCAGAGGTTCAAGTCAGATTCAGAAGAGGATGTGGAATGAGGGATATCATTGCTGATGTCTGATGGATCTTGGCTGAAAGCAGAGAATATCAGAAAGATGTTTACCTGTACTTTATTGATTACGCAAAAGCTTTTGATTGTGTGGATCATGACAAGCTATGGACAACACTGAGAAGTATGAGTATTCCTGAACACTTAATTGTGCTCATGAGGAATCTGTACCTGGACCAATAGGCAGTTGTTTGAACAGGACAAGGGAACACGGAATGTTTTAAAATTAAGAAAGTTGTGTGACAAGGTTGTATTCTTTCACCATACTTATTCAACCTGCATGCTGAGCAAACAATCTGAGAATTTGGGTTATATGAAGAAAAACATGGCATCAGGATTGGAGGATGACTCATAAACAACTTGTGATATGCAGATGATACAACCTTGCTTATTGAAAGTGAAGAAGACTTAAAATACTTATTGATGATGACCAAAGACCACAGCCTTCCATATGGATTGCAGCTCAATATAAAGAAAACAAAAATCCTCACCACTGGACCAATAAACATAATTCTTATCAACGGAGAAAAGACTGAAGTTGTCAAGGACTTCATTGTTCTTGGATCAATTTTCAACACTCCCAGAATCAGCAGTCAAGATATCAAACGACGTATTGCATTAGGCAAATCTACTTCACAAGACCTTTTTAAAGTGTTGAAGAGCAAAGATGTCAGCTTGAGGACTAAGGTGCCCCTGACCCAAGCCATGGTGTTTTCAATAACCTCATATGCATGTGAAAGCTGGACAGTGAATAAGGAAGACTGTAGAAGAATTGATGCTTTTGAGTTATGGTGTTGGAGAAGAATACTGAAAGTGCCATGGGCTGCCAAAAGAATCGATAGGTCTGTGTTGGAAGAAGTGCAGCCACAGTGCTCCTTGGAGGGCAGGAGGGACAAATTTCATCTCTCATACTTCAGGCATATTATCAGGAGTAACCAGTTGCTGGAGAAGGATATCATGTTTGGTAAGGTGGAGGGTCAACTAAAAAAAGGAAGACTCCTAGCGAGATGGATTGCCAAAATGGCCTTATCAATGGGCTCAAGCATGGCAACAATTGTGAGGTTGGCCCAGGACCAGGCAGTGTTTCATTCTGTTGCATATAGGGTTGTTATGAGTCTGTACCGATGCAATGTAACCTAACAAAAACAATGTTGTTGTTAGCTGCCATTTTGTCCATTCTGACTCCAAGCGATCCTGTGTACAATAGAACAAAATACTGCCCAATTCTCCAAAATGCTGACAATTGCTGCTAAGCTTGAGCTCATTGCTGCTGCCCCTGTTGTCAATCCACGTAAGAAGCATTCTGTTTGCAAATCTTCCAAAATAGATTTGTATGTTCTTAGCCAGTTCATGGTACCTTTAAATATCCTTCTCCAACACCATAGTGCAAAGGCATCAATTCTTTTACAGTCTTCCTTATTAATTGTGTAATTTTCACAAGCATATGTGGCTATTGAAAATAGCATCACTTGGGGCAGGTGCACCTTATCCCTCAAACAGACATCATTGCTTTTGAACGCTTTAAAGAGTTCTTATGCCTACTGCAATATGTTTTCCTATGGTAAATAACCATATAAATGGTAGTGGTGGTTGTGTGCCTTGGAGTCTGACCTTGATAGTGTATTTGTTGTTGTTATTGTTGTTGTGTACTTTGGAGTTGGTTCCGACTCACAGTGACCCTGTATAGGGTTTTTGAGGCTGTAAATCTTTACGGGAGCAGAATGCCTCATCTTTCTTCTGCAGAGCAGATGGTAGTGTGAAACTGCTGACCTTGTGGTTTTGTAGTCCGATTTGTAACCACTATGCAACCAGAGTCCTCATCTTTCTTCTGAGTGTGACTTGTAGATTTGACCTGTTAACCTTGTGGTTAGCAACCCAGTTCATAGTCTACAATGCTACCATTGCTACTTTTAACTATATAAATATATATAGCTATATACTCTACATATTCAACAATAATGTTGCAGTACTATCTGACCTCTTTGTGGTACTGTCTGACCTCTGACTACATACACAAAGGGAAGGAGGATCATACTACACATTAACCCAAGATTGATTACTACAATCAGACATGCTTCACTTTCCCACCTTTCTTGCCAATTCTGACACCAACTGTCCTACTTCTCTGCTGGGTTCAATACTTGTTTGCAATGGCCACTCAGAACTCACAGACAATACTTAACGATTATGGGCTTTATTGTTACTGTTAAGTGCCTTTGAGTTGACTTCAACTCATAGCAATCCTGTATAGGGTTTGGGAGGACCTTTAACCACTGACCTTGCCATTAGCAATTCAGTGCTTATTCTACAGTGCTCTACCAGGACCCCTGGGGTTTATGAGGGAAGTTAATTGGTTATAATTCTGCATTAGAAATGCTCAGGATCTAGCAGTTCTCCATTCAGAAGCACCTCTTTTTACTCATGCTTGGAAGCGTGCCTCGCTGGCCCTCCATCCCTCAGCAGGCTGCATCTTGATGTTTGCTCTGCTTGGCCAAGTGTTACAAAGCTCCTCTAAATGCTTCTAATAAATGCCTAAAGGGTACACTGTTATAAGCTTCAGCCCAAAGGCACTCAGACTCTGGCTCCATAAGTCAGTATACCTAGCTTCCCCTGCTGATGTAGTGCTTGGAAGCACCCCACTCCACAAATGAACCTTCTGTATAAAAACACTCAGTTTTACTTACTCTGTGAGTCTCAAAGCCTGCCACTCGGCTCTTTCTTGGGTTTTTGGTTCTCCTACCGCTCTTGCTGGCTCTTCTTTGTTGCTGATCATGAGACTCCCCATTCCTGCTTCTGAAACGGCTCATTTTAAACTTAGAGGATTCACAAAACTGACTAATCTCTCTATTAGAGTGCCATGCAACCTATTTGTATGGTGTCCCCAGTGTAATTTTGTAACTCCATTTTGTGGAAGTCACAAAGACTATAGTCAGAAGAGCCATTTTAAGTAAATTCAAAATAGGACAGTATGCTATAATTTATATGTGCTAAAATATGACTTCAATAGAATAAAGAGGCATGCAAATTCTTATAATTGTCGTTCAAAGGAAATCATATTTTCTTAAATGTATCTGCCAAATTTTGGTCTTCACAATTTTTTTTCAATTCATAAGCTCTTTATCCTTTGTTTCATTATAGCTGTATCATTATTAAATACATAGGAGTTTATTAGTGGTATGATGATAAATATTAAAATTATTATATCTTAAAAATAATTTTAAAGTGTTTTATATTTTATAAAATAAGTAGTAAGTAGTTCTCATATTGAGTTTGTGATTTTGTTAGTACATTTTAAACAAGGCTCAAAAAGCTGTATTAAATTCTGGAACTTTTAAGATTTTGTGATATCTCTACTAAAAAGTTTGATTACATGAAATTTGTGCCCTAAATACTTTTGATTAATTTGTGTTTTCAAAATAATATTTAAGTTACTAGTATTCAGATGATGATAATCCCTTACCTAGAATTTTCTTTTCACAAATGAGTATCCAACAGTGAAGTGAGACAGAAAGATCAATGCAAAGTGCTTACTTACGATAAATTGTCATAAATTCATGGAAGATCACTTTTATTTTACTGAGAATATCCATTTTTAAAATATGTTGCTGAAGCACTGGAAGTTAATATAACAGATCATAATTCATATAACTACAAATATGTACAAGTTTCGGTTTGTAGTTATAACCAAACTTTATAAATGTGGGCAGTGACTTTCAATCAAATAGGGATGATTATAAAATGATCACAAACTTTATTGTTTTTGCATTGAATCTTAAATTCAAAACTTTCAAACTATAAAAACTGAACCCTGAATATGATAAAGGTCTTCCTCCTTTCTTGAAAAGATTGGAGTTTTGTGTAGAGAAGTTAGGAGAAGGCCAGGGAAACAGTTTAAATAGGGGAAAGTTCATTTTTAATAATACTCCCATTATGTAGTCAATATTTATTGAGATGACAGCTTCCTGAACATTATTAATTTTACATATAGAAGCTATGGAAACAGCACTATTTTTATATTAAAACATATTTTGGTTTCAAATATGAAATACCATGAAACAGCTTTCCTGGCTTTACCTACATAAACTGGTAGGAATATACATGTACTACACCAGATGAAGACTTAGGTTGTAAGGTGACTAATCTCTATTCCTAAATGAGTTCCTGTTTAGATAATGAGTTATATGTACATAACCTAAAGACCATTTGTTGTTAAGTGCCATCAAGTCGGTTCCTACCCTTAGTGACCCTATAGAGGGTTTCCAAGGAGCGACTTGGAAGCCAGGTGAGCTTGAACCACCAACCTTGCAGTTACAAATTACTTTGCAGTCGATGGATCTTGGCTGAAAGCAGAGAATATCAGAAAGATGTTTACCTGTGCTTTATTGCCTACGCAAAGGCTGTACATTGTGTGGATCATGACAAACTATGGACACCATCGCATACTAGGACTACTCCTGAAAACTTAATGGTGCTCATGAGGAATCTGTACAGGAACCAAGAGGCAGTGTTCGAACAGAACATGGGAACACTGAATGGTTTCAAATTTAAAAAGGTGTGTGACAGAGTTGTATTCTTTCACCATACTTATTCAACCTGTATGCTGAGCAAATAATCTAAGAATTAGGGTTAAATAAATAAAAACATGGCATCAAGATTGGAGGAAGACTCATTAACTACCTGTGATATGCAGATGTTACAACCTTGCTTGCTGAAAGTGAAGAGGACTTAAAATATTTACTGATGAAGATCAAAGACCACAACCTTTGGTATGGATTGCATCTCAATGTAAAGAAAAAAAAATCCTCACCCCTGACTGGACCAATAAATAACATTTTTATCAACAGAGAAAAGATTGAAGTTGTCAAGGACCTCATTCTTCTTGGATCAATTATCAACACTCAAGGAAGCAGCAGTCAAGAAATCAAACGATGTATTGCATTAGGCAAATCTTCTGCATAAGACCTTTTTAAAGTGTTGAAGAACAAAGTTGTCAGCTTAAGGGCTAAAGTGCGTCTGACCCAATCCATGGTATTTTCTATAACCTCATATGCATGTGAATGCTGGACAGTGAATAAGGAAGACCATAGAAGAATTAATGCTTTTGAGTTATAGTGTTGGAGGAGAATATTGAATGTGTCAAAAGAACCAATAGATCTATTTTGGAAGAAGTGCAGCCAGAGTGCTCCTTGGAGACCAAGATGGCCAAACTTCATCTCTCAGACTTCAGACATACTGTCAGGAAGGATGAGTTGCTAGAGAAGGTTATCATGTTTGGTAAGGTGGAGGGTCAGAGAAAAAGAGGAAGATCCCCAGCGAGATGGATTGGCCAAGTGGCAGCATCAATGGGCTCTAGCATGTCAACAGTTGTGAGGGTGGCCCAGGACTGGGTATTGTTTCATTCTGTGGTACATAGGGTCGCTATGAGCCAGTACCAACTCAATGGCACCTAAGTATAACAACAACAAACGCAGGCCCCATTAACTTTTAATGATATTAAGGGTCAAAATCTGAAGGCATAACAATTCTATTATGCTCTAAGGAAAAGAACACCAATGTAAGCTAATAGGGCATAGTTACAGGTTCATATAGGAAATCTTGGCAAAGTAATGAGAAATTATTTCCTAGTAATATTCTGAGTATAGATTTTTTTTAACACCTTGTGTATTTTGTATGTTGAACACATAGAGAACTAAAATCCTGTTCTCTCATCATTAAAAAATATTTTTGTGGAATGTAAATATATATCAATATTTGCCTTCCCCCCCCCCATATTAATGAAAATGATTAGTACTTGGGGAATGAGTCTTCCTATTAAACTCTTTTCATCCATTACCAGTCCTGCTTAGAAGAAATAAGTGCAGGTGGCAAGTCTATTAGGTTTCTAAAAAAACACAAAATAAATGTCTCTTTTTTGTGTTTAGTTCCCTCCATCTCATTGAAAGTTGTATCGTTTTTCAAGTCAGGAAAGCTCTGTAGGGATCTTTGTAATGTTTTATCCATTACTTGCACATTTTGGAAGAAAAAGAATTACTAATTACTTATTAAAATTTCATAATAAACGGAATTCAGATAGAGTATTTTTGTTAGAAAATCTTTTATTTGGCTTAAAGTCATATTTTGTATGCAAATTAAAGTCTGCAGCAGTTTTAATATTGTACTATGATCCTAAATTACTTCTTTAGTAATGATAAAACCATTGGGTGATATTAATAAATATCTGTGTGGTTCTTTTATTTATACATGGTTTAATGCCAACTTATCTATTATATGCATATTAAGAAGAGAGGACAAGTACAAAATGGTCAAATATATTTCATTATGTGAATATGCTAATATTTCGTTGCCCATTCTAGTGTTTGTACACATTTGGATTGTTTCCTGTGTGGAATTATTTTAAATAGTGCTTTGATGAACTGATTTGCTCCTGTCTTTTATTGAATATTATAAGGCATGTACCTGGTGTTATAGGATATAATCAATTTAATAACGAAGCATTGATAAGTAATATTTTACACTTTTAACCATAATAAGAGTGAATTCCAATTGTTCAACATACTTCAACACTTTTTAAATTTGTGTTCATCATTTAAAAAAATTAAATAAATTTGAAATTATTTCAAATTTCTTTGAAATAATTGAAACATATATCAGTTTAAGGACTAAAGCGCACCTGACCCAAGCCATGATATTTTCAATAACCTGATACGCATGTGAAATTTGGACAATGAGTAAGGAAGACCGTAGAGGAATTGATGCATTTAAGTTATGGTGTTGGAGAAGAATATTAAAAGTTTGCTAGAAGAGCAAACAAACCTTTGTTGGAAGAAGGTCACTAAGAATGTTCCTTAGGCGTTAGCATGGCGAGACTTCATCTCTCCTACTTCACACATGTTACCCAGTTAAAGCAGAGTGTCAGTGAAAAAGAGGGACACCTGAAACAAGATAGATTTGCATAGTGGCAGCAATAATGGATTCACGAGTAACAATTGTGAGGATAGAGCAGGATTGGGCAGTGCTCCATTGTGTTGTGCAAAGGATCACTGTGAGTCAGACCTGTCAGTGCGAGCACACCTAGCAACAACAACTTTTAATTGTAACACTATCACATTGTGGTTCTTCATCTTCCAAAAATAGAATGCACTGATATATTTTTTTTATTTATTTTTAATTTAAAGTATTTAAAATACTCTAATTTGTAGTATTTTTCCTTATTCAATTGAGATAAAGAATAACAATCCTGAAATATTCATTGATACAGTAGGTTAAAATGAGATTTTTGAGTAATTATAATTATGATAAAATTTGGTTAAATGTTTGTATTTGTACCTTTTTCATTAGTTGGGAAAATTTACGAGCAAAAAGCAGCAACAACTGTGCAATCCTTCAGATTAATGTGAAACAACATGATTGCATCTTTAAAAAAATACCATGGTCCATAAATGAATGACTGTGAAGCAGATTAATTGAACATTTTAATTACATAGTCCTGTCTTACTTGTGTTTCTAGGAAAACCTTATGACAAACTTGAAGGCTGTTTGTTTATTTTCATAATTCCAGCAGCTCTTATTTTACTGTTTAGTTTTGAACATGCAGCTGCTCATTCAGAAGGCTTTTAGAGAAAATGTCTTTCCAAATTTGAAAATTTAGTACTTAAAGCACAAGACTAAAACTATGAGTTAAGTGTGTTTCTTTGAGCTAAGTGTGTGTCTTTCTAACCTATATTAGTTTATTTTAGGAGTTGTTGTTGGTAATTATCAATTTATTGTATTTTGGAACTCAGGGTCCCTTGGTTCAAATCTTTGTTTTAGGAATTATAAACTGCATGCTCTTGGGAAAATTACTTATCCTATACAGACCTGAGATTCCCAATCTGTAGAGTAAGAATAATATAATTGAAAAAGTATATGGTCGGAAGATCTCTAAATAAATGGAGAGATATTTCATGTCAATGTATAGAAAGATATTATTAAAAGGGAAATTTTTTCCAACTTGGTCTGTTGATTCAATGCAATTCCAATTGAAATGCTTACAAGTTACATTGTCAGTATTGATCAACTTATTCAAATTTTTTATACAGAAAGACAAAAATCCCTGAGTAGCACGCATAATACTCAAGAAGAACACAATTTGACATTAAATTAAATTAAAATTTGACATTACCTAACTTCTACTACTTTTCTATAAAGCTACAGTGATACAAACAGTTTAGGATTGGCAAAGGAATTAATAAATAGATCTGTGGAACAGAACAGAAAACCTAGAAACATAACCATGTAAATATCAATTGATCTCTGAGACTGGGACCAAAGCAAAAGCAATTCACTGAACAAAGACCTTTTTTCAACAAATGGTACTGAACAACTGAAGATGCACATTAAAAATAACAAATTCAGTCACAGACTTTACACTTTTGAAAGAAAGTGTAATTACTTTCTAAATGGTAAATGCTAAACAAAACAACAACAACAAAAAACCTGTATGCCTTCTAGAAGGTAACTTAAGAGAAAATATAGTTGATCTTTGACTTGGCAATGACTTTTAATATACATCACCAAATGTATGATCCATAGAAGAAAAAATATAAAAGCAAATTTACTTAAAATTTAAAACTTCTCTGTAATAAATAGTAGAGAATAAACAGATAACCCACAAATTAGAAGAAAGATTTGCAGAATGCATGCTTGATAAATGAATTTTATTGAAATATATAAAGAACTCTTAAAACTCAAAAATAAAAAGGCAAACTACTTAATTACAAAATACACAAAAGACTTGAGCAGACACCTCACCAAAGAAGATATGTTGTTGTTACTGTTATGTGCTGTTGAATCAAAAAAGAGCAGACAGCCTCGTCTTTCTTCTATAGAGTGGTTGATGGTTTCAAACCGTGGTTTTCAGTCCAGTGCTTATTCTAGAGTCCACTGCACTCCCATAAATATATAAAGCTGGCAGTTGAGAATATGAAAAGGCATTCAAATTCACATATTATTAAGCAAAAGCAAAACCTATTGATGTTGTTGTTGTTGTCAGGTGCCATCGAGTCGGAACTGACTCATAGCGACCCCATGCATAGCAGAACAAAACAATGTCCGATCCTGGGCCAACCTCACTACCGCTGTCACACTTGAGTCCATCAATGATGCCACCTAGCCAATCCATCTCATTGGGGGTCTTCCTCTTTTTCTCTGACCCTCTGTCTTACCCAGCATGACATCCTTCTCCAGCGACTGTTCCCTCCTGACAATATGTCCAAAGTATGAGAGACAAAGCTTAGCCATCCTGGCCTCCAAGGAGCACTCTGGCTGCACTTCTTCCAAAATAGATCTATTGGTTCTTTTGGCAGTCCATGGCACTTGATAATAAAACCTATTGATAGACAAGTGTAAATCAAAATGAGATAACACTAAACACATACTGTTGTTTTGTTATTAAGAGTTATTGTATAGGTTCTGATTCATAGCAACCCTATATTGGGTTTCCAAGGAATAGATGGTTGGTTTGAATACCTACTTTATGGCTAGGAGTCCAATGCTTATCATACAGCACACACTGGGACTCTATACATACCTACTATTGTTATGGTTAAGTGCCTTTGCGTCTGTTCTGACTCATAGCGACCCTGTATAGGGCTTCTGAAGAGCAGCAGATAATGCAATCTAATACATTATCCCACAACACCATACCAGGACTCCACTTACCTACTTGAATGGCTAAAATCCAAAATACTTACATCACAATATACTAACAAGGTAGTACAGGAACCACAACTCTTAATAATTTCTGGTGGAAATGCAACATGGCTGAAGCAGTTTGGGAGATAGTCTAGTATTTTCATAGCACAAGTGTCATTGATCAGTTAAACTCTGTAGTTGAAGGCCATTGGGGCACATATTCATGACCGCTGTCAGTGATTATCATAAAGATAATTCAATAAACTTCAAATAATGTGATTAAAAGAATGCATCCATTTAAGTTATATATTCATTTATATATTATCTAATCAATATTACTGATATTCAACAAAAATTCCTCTATGTATTCTTTTTTAATGTGTTTTTGCCTTTACCAAGCTTGATGGCTTTCTTTACCATGGAGTCCACATCAACTACACCAAATCTTGTTGTTATTGTTGTTAGTGCCTTCGAGTTGGTTGACTCAGAGTGACCTTATGTACAACAGAACACAACACTGTCTAGTCCTGCAACAACCTCACAATCCTTCCTACAATTGAGACTAGTGCTGCTGCCAGTGTTGGGAATCTTCCTCTTTTTCAGTGACCTTCACCATACCAAGTATGATGCCCATCTCCAGAGACTGGTCCCTTGTGATAATATGTCTGAAGTAGGAGAAACAAAGTCTGACCATCCTGGCTTCTAAGGGGCATTCTGGCTATATTTCCAACTCAAATTTGTTTGATTTTTGGCAGTCCATGGTAATTTTCATATTTTCCTTCAACCCCATAACTCAAATGCATCAATTGTTCTTCAGTCTTCCTTATTCAGAATCCAAAATTCACATGCATGTGAGGCTAGTGAAAATATCATGGCTTGGGTCAGGAGTACCTTAGTCCTCAAACTGACATCTTTGCTCTTCAACACTTTAAAGAGCTCTTCTGCAGCATATTTTCCTAATGCAATATGGTGCTTGATTTCTTCTTGACTGCTGCATCCATGAGTGTTGATAGTTGATGTGTGTGCAAAATGAGAACTTGGACGACTTCAATTTTTTCTCCATGTATGGATGTTATTTATTGGTCCAGTTGTGAGAATTTTTGTTTTCTTTACACTGAGGTGCAATCCATATCGAAGGCTGTGGTCTTTGATCTTCATCAGTAAGTATTTTAAGTCCTCTTTGCTTTCAGCAAATAAGGTTATATCATCTGCATATTTCAGGTTGTCAATGAGTCTTCCTCTTATCCTGATGTCACTTTCTTCATATAATTCAGGTTCTTGAATTATTTGCTCAGCATACAGATTGAATAAGTATGGTGAAAGAGTATAACTCAGACACACACTTTTTCTTATTTGAAACCATTCAGTGTCCCCTTGTTCTGTTCAAAAGATTGCTTCTTGGTCTATGTATAGGTTCCTCATGAGCACAAGTAAGTGTTCTAGACCATATATTCTCTTCAATATTGTCCAGAGCTTGTCACAATCCACACAATAGAAAGCCTTTGCATCATCAATAAGGCACAGGGAAACATCTTTCGGGTAGTTTCTGCTTTCAGCCAAGATCCATCTGACATTAAAAAAATGTCCCTAATCCCATGTCCTCGTATGAATATGGGTTGAACTTTTGGTAGTTCTCTCTCAATATGCTGTTGCAGCCATTTTTGAATTATCTTTATCAAATTTTTACTTTCATGCAATATTAATGACATTTTACCATGATTTTTAAAATTCTGCTGGGTCATCTTTCTTTGAAATGGGTACAAATATGGATCTCTTCCAATCAGTTGACCGGCTAGCTGTCTTCCAGATTTCTTGGCATAGATAAGTAAGTGCCTCCACTGCTACATCAATTTGTTGAAAGATTTCCATTTATATTCCATCAATTCCTTGTTTTGTGCCAATGCCTTTAGTGCACGTTGGACTTCTACCTTCAGTATCATTGACACCTGGCCATATGCTACCTCTTGAATTGATTGAACATTGACCTTTTTTTTTTTTTTTTTTTTTTGTACAGGTCTTCTTTTTGGGTATTCTTCCATCTTCTTTTGATGTTTTTTGCATCATTCAATATACTACTCATAGAACCTTTCTTAATTGCAACTCCAGGGTCAGTTACTTCAATTTAAGAAATTATAAGCATGTACATCCCTTTTGGTTTTCCAACTCCAAGTCTTTACACATTTCATTATAATATTTGATTTTGTTTTCTCGAGCTGCCCTTTGAAATTTTCTGCCCAGTTGTTTTTTCCATTTGCTTTAGAATCTCATTGTTGGGAAGCAAGTTTCAGAGTCTCTTTTGACATCCATTTTGGTAATTTCCTTCTCCTTGTCTTCTTAATGTCCTTTTGCTTTATTCCTATATGATGTTCTTGATGTCTCCCGACAACTTTTCTGGTGTTCCACTACTACTGTTTAGGTTTTCAGTGACTAATAGTCATAAGACCTATTCTAAACTAATACCCCAAGAATTAATTTATGTCATAGTTTCTCCAAATTCTATTCTAGTATTTCTGTAATTATTGTTGTTTTTGGTAAGTACCGTGGAGTTGGTTCCTTCTCATTGTGACCCTATATAGGATTTTGAAGGAGTGGCTGGTAGTTTTGAACCACTGTCTTTGTGGTTAGCTGTTCATGTGCTTATTCTGAACTGTACCACACCAAGACTCCTAATTACCTTAATTCAAATGGAGTTCTCCATATTCTGAATGTCTTCTACTTGTGCTATCTTTTACTCAGCATATACAATCATTTCTACCTACTTCATTGCATCCTGGACATCTGCTTCATAAGATTATATTTTAACTCTTTATTCTCTTGTCTTTATCATACCCTCCAAAGTCAGAAAATTAAAGAATTTGTATTGTTGATTTCTCATAGTTATTTAATAAACAGTAAAATGCATTGAGTCAGTGTGTGAATAACTGAGTTAAATGATTCACTGTGTCCCCAGTTACATATTGAACATTACAAGGACAAGAATTTAGACTTATACCTCCTCATGTACCTAATCATTTACATAGTACCTTGAATATTACAGGTACTTAATATACTTTGGGGCTAATGAGTTTAAATAATGTTCTTAATATTAAGTACACATTATATGTATTTTCATTTGGGGAAGACAGTCGACCTTAATTTAATTTCCATTGTTCATTAAATCACCCATTATATACAACATTATTTACTAGATTCTTATTTAGGTGAACTTTTTGGAAATAGATCATGTTTTCTGTACTTCACAAAATATTTTGCTGTTAAACTTCTTTACTTATAATGCTTATAATTTGGACTTATACAGTTGAAATACATATGTAATTATTTTGTAACCTCAAATTTTGAAATATTAAAAAATATTGGGCTACAAAATAATTCATATTTATCTAGAAACAACATTTTCCATTGCCATTGAGTTGATTTAATTTTACAGTGACCCTAGGACAGGGTAGAGCTACCCAGAAGTTTTCTGAGGCTATAAATCTGTACTGTCGTAGACTACCATATCTTTCTACTGCAGACTAGCTCGTGGATTCAAACCACTAATCTTCCAGTTCAAAGTCCAATGCTTAACCCATGACACCACCAAAGGACCTTATAAGCTGTCTATAATCAAACAAATTGGACTACAATATAGAATAGATATATGTGCAATCAACAACTAATATATGCATTAAGTCTTTCTAGTATGTTGGGAAATAGTAGTAATATTGTAATTAATTTTTTGATTGAGTCCTTGAGTAAAGACATTAATTTCAGAACAGTCTCTAATTGCATTATAATCAACAATTTTATATAGGAAAACATTGCAATAGTGAATATTGCAATGGTGCTAGGATATGTCCAAGGAAAAAAGCATTGGCATATGTTCTGATAGGAGAGAGATTTGATCAAATCGCTCTGGCAGATAATAGTCTGAGCAGGTTACTAAATCATGTATCTTTCACTTTCACTTCATTAGCTATACTCAGCGTGTGGTTGGAAATGGAATCAAAGCCCAGTCTGGAAACCCTGAAGTGAAAGTCAAAGGAACTGATACTGTGATTAATCAGATTATTGATAAACTGAAGCATGTTATACAGGTAAGTGCTGATCCTATGTTGCTAGACCCTATCTGAAATAGTCATTGGTTAATCTCTAGGATAGCTGATAAAATTCTGTCTGATATTCCTACCTAAAATTTTGTATTCACATAAAACATTTGTTTCTAGGGTTTTTGTAAATATTAGTTGAGCCGTTTACTTATAGAAAGTCAATGTGAAGTATTATTAAAACTGGTGGACAATCTAGAACTGTGAGTAATAAGACATAGCCTCTGCATTTCAATAATGCAAATTTTGAATTCAAAATTTCAATGATGAAACTTTATCCCCAAATAATGAGAATTTGGGGATAAACTCAATCCTAATGATTAAACTTTCAGTATGGGAACCAACGTGTTCGTTAAGGAAAATATATTAGAACCTTTGAATTTTGTCAAGATTTTTGCTGCATTTTCAACAAAAGTTATGTGCTTTTCTTCTTTTTTTCCTATCTCAATTTTTACATAACCTACCTAGTGATTATTTATGAAATAGTTTTGTTTAATCTTTAATACTATTATTTAATTGAGTATATGCTGCTGTTTTTTAATGCATGGTGTATAAAGCATAAACTCTAGTATTGATATTTACTAGCGATTATTTCATTAAAATAATCCATTAATTAAAACCAATTATTATTTTTTATATTATAAAGATTACCCTTTGTTCTGCCTGCATTGGTGTTTAGAGTAAGAAGGATTTTTCTGTCACTGTTAGTCATTTTACAAGAATCTATGTTTGCATATTGTTTCATTTTTTCTAAGCAGAAGTTTGCATGGTTGATACATGTTTTCAGTGTGCATATGAGTAAAGAGACTACAACAAAGTAGTACAGAGTTTTTATTGCATATTAAAGTATTCCAGAGTCATTGGTACACTTTTCAAAATTGTTCTGTAAAGATTTTTAAAATGTGGATCAATTCTTAGAATTTTATTCCCATTTCTCTGCTTTAAAAATAAGTGACATATAAGAAAGACACTTGACTTATTTAAAAAAAAAAAAATTATTGTGAGTTAAGTAAGTTAAAGTTTACAGGGCAGATAATCAGTTGTACATTTAGCACATCTTTGCAGTGACTACAATACCCTCCAGGTACCATCAGTTAATAGTATTTACCACTATTGTCTTTTTTTAATATATATATACACATACCATAGTGCAAATATATATTCATTTGAATGTCCAAAGGGCACATTTTGCAAGCCAGCTTCCTGCCCACAGGCGCACTACCTTTCTCGGTCCATGGGCCTACAGTCCTCTACTGTACTGTCTATGCCCGCCGTCCCCTCTGCCACCATCTCTGTTGTAGCCATTTTCTGATTAGGATCCCTCACTCTTCTCGTGGTTTTCCCTCTTGATGGACCTAGGGTTCTCTGTTCCTTAAATGACTGATTAAATGCTCCCCTTTTTAGTTACACCTCTTCTACAGGGCTTATATTAAATACAATATATCTTCACTTACTGGGGTAAGGGGATAATGACTAAATGTTCTTATTCTATTCAAGATGTATTGAGTAAACAGAGCTCTGACCTTCAGTGACCAGGCCAAAAATAAGTTCTATTAAGAAATGTATTAGAGAAAAATTGTATCATAATTACTAACTTCTTCAGAACAACCTCTACTTGGTAAAACAAATACACTCAAAGAGAAACCTTCAAGGGAAAGTAAGTACATGCTTGAGTTGCTGGTGGGACAAGTGCTGGGATATTTCTTGGAATTGAGTAGTCTTGGGATTGTTTCATTAGCTCTGAAGCTGGAGTGACGTTTTAGGTTATGCTAGATTGATACAAGGGGGTGGGCCTTTGTTTCTCTGCATTGTTCTGTCATTGGATGAGGGTTGCTGGAGGTAGAATGAATAATAGCACAGAATAATAATAATTTTAGCAGCTGGGGGAATGAATGCCCTGGTTCTGAAAAATAATCTAGGTGACACTTCATAGTATCCACTGTACCATGTATGCGTATCTGGATTATTTGAATAATATAGTGCAGAATTGATCATAAAAACCAAAGAGCTTCAATATTAATTGACTCTTCTTGATTGGGTACAACAAAATCTTAGTGGTCTCCCAAGTAGGGTAAGCATTTCCCAGAGAGTATGATCAACGGGAGTACAGGAAGCAGAATTTAACTTCAGTATATGTTTATTTCATCTCATTTGTTTATAATTTTTACTGTTACAAAGGTGTATTCAATATATAATATATTGATACAAAAGGACATGCATGTAATTTATAAAATATATAACTATACTTAGCAAGTGTTGTTATGGAATACATACATGGTAAAAACAGTTGTGGATAACATGAATGGAGCTGCTATTTAGAAAAATGTTAACAGAAAAAAGGACTCATATTCACAATGAGATAAGTAGGTACCTAGGAGATAAAGATAAAGGGGATTGACTGATTTGTGTCCATGCAACGTATTTCCCCCTCTTGTTTCATAGGTTTCAAAGCCATGTCCTTTCTAAGGTGGCAGAGGGAAAGAATCCCCCTTTAAAAAATTTTTTAGCTTCTGTTCAATTGTGATACTTTCTTTTATCTTTATATGAGTGTGAAGAAGTTCAATTATTTATGCTTAAGTTTCGTTACAGGTTTACAAGAGAATATCAAGTAAAATGCTAACGTTGAGGGCTGTCTTGTAAAATTCTACTAAAATGATTCTATTAAAATTCAGATTTTTTTAATGATTATAACAGAAAGATATATATAATATAGGTGTCACAGATATTGACATTTAATATCTTCAAACGTGTTCTTTCCTAAACCAACTCTCCTGGGAATGAAGGGAAAGTTTTCATTTTACCAGACTTCTGACTTCAGATAATATGTGCCCTGATGGTGATGTATGTCATACTGTGTAAGATGAAAGTGCTATTAACAGGACCCATTACAATATCAAGTCTGGAAAGGCCTGGGAAATTGTCTCTATAAGTGAAATTTTATTAATTTGAGAGCAATGTGTGCCAAGAGAAGAAGTTGATGCAGGAGCTTATTTTAGTTACAGTAATCACAGTATTTAGGTAAAATGATTTCTATTGTAATGGCATTTAATATTGAGTCCATTCAAAATGTATTCTTTCATAGTAGGGATAAACAAAATTTTCTCTTGCCTTTTTTTATTCTGTACATTAAGTATATGTAAACAAGTAAGTTGTATATATATTTTTAAACTTTTTATTGTGAATTATGTGAAGGTTTATATCAATCAATCCTCTTTTTAAAGTTTGTATACATGAATTATGAGCAGATCAGTTTTCCATTAATCAATTCATATACATTTAATTCTATCTCATTGGTTGAAATCCCCACATTGAAATAGCATCCATCCCACTTTCTGTTTATGTTCCTCCTCTTTTCCTAACATTTATAAACTTTGTCCTTGGGTAAATACTGCTCTTTTGATCTCAAATGGCTGACTATTCTAAGGTACCTTCTTTTGTATTGTTTAGCTGAAAGGTGAGTCTGGAGGGAGATCATTTCCAGACCTCAAGGGTGACTAAAGGCCATAGTTTCAGGGGTTCCACCAGTCTATTTGGGGACAGCATTGTAATAGTTTTTAAGTCATGAGAGAAGATGACGTTGTTAATTTCTTGTTAAAGTATAAATTTACACCAAAATTACCAGATGCTAACTTAAGACAGTAGAATCATATGAAAAACTTGTTTTAACAAAAATCTATAAAGGGATAAAGCATTACATTAAATATATTTTTTACTTTTCAGATACTTAAGGGGTTGGTATAGGGTAGATAAAATATTCCAATAACATTAACTTTTTATTGCAAAAGTATCAATATGCATTATGTTGTTATTGTTAGATGCCATGGAGTTAGTACGGACTCATAGCGATCGTATGCACAACAGAATGAAACACTGCCCGGTCCTGGGCCAACCTACAATCGTTATGTTTGGGCTCATTGATGCTGCCTTTGTGCAAATCCATCTCGTTGGGGGTCTTCCTCTTTTTTTTTTTCTACCATCCACTTTACCAAACATGATACCCTTCTCCAGTGACTGGTCCCTCCTGACAATATGTCAGAAGTATGAAAGACGAAGTCTGGCTCTCCTGGCTTCTAAGAAGCACTCTGGCTGCAATTCTTCTAACACAGATACATTTGTTATTTTGGCAGTCCATGGTACCTTCAGTATTCTCTCCTCCAACAGTATAACTCAAATGCATCAATTCGTCTACATATTATAGGAAATTAATTTTTTATTATTTTTGGAAATGTACATAATGATTGGAAAATAAATATTATATCACTTCTGAAATAGTAAACAAGCCTTACAAAACATTCCTTCTAAGATTTTTATAGTTGCTATTATTGGTAAATAATATGAAGTCAGTTCAACTCATAATGACCCTCAATAGGGTTTTCAAGGAGTGGCTGGTAGGTGTGAACCACTGACCTTGTGGTTAGCAGCACAGTGCCACATCAGGATATATATATATATGTAAATCTCTCTCTCTCTCTCTCTCTCTCTCTCTCTCTCTCTCTCTCTCTCTCTATATATATATATATATATATATATATATATATATTTTTATTAAAATGCAGTTGGGATCATGTTTTGTAACATGATCGGCTCACCCAACAACATATAACACACCTATTTCCAAGATATTAATATTCTGCTATATAAATGCTGATCAATAATTTGGTACAGTCTAGTCAATTCCAATTACTAGTAACCCTATAGGATAGGGATATTGTTGTTGTTGTTATGTGCCATGGAGTCTGTTCCGACTCATAGCGACCCTGCACGGGGTTTCTGAGGCTGTAAATCTTTACAGGAGCAGAAAGCCTCATCTTTCTCCCGCGGAACAGCTGGTAGTTTCAAACTGCTGACCCTGAGGTTAGCAGCCCGATTCATAACCACTACAGTACCAGAGCGCCTTATTGGATGGGGTAAACCTTCTGAATACAGTTTCTAAGGCTGGAATCTTCATGGAAGTAGACTGCCGTACTTTTCTCTTATGAAGCGGCTGGTTATGTTCTACCACTAACCTATTGATTAGCAGCCAAACATTAGTCACTGTGCTACCAGCGTTCCCTGTGTGAATGCTAGAGTCTGCATATTATTTTATATATGGTGGTGGTGGTGGTTATGTGCGGTGGTCGGAACCAACTCAGAGCGACCCTGTAAAGGGTTTCCGAGGCTGTAAATCTTTACGGGAGCAGAAAGCCTCATCTTTCTCCCACAGAACAGCTGGTAGTTT
>NW_006408523.1:22398559-22433375 GCF_000296735.1 Chrysochloris asiatica | reverse complement strand
TCACA
Organism: Chrysochloris asiatica; assembly: GCF_000296735.1. NCBI lineage: Eukaryota > Metazoa > Chordata > Mammalia > Afrosoricida > Chrysochloridae > Chrysochloris > Chrysochloris asiatica. Next base: position 22,433,370 of record NW_006408523.1, on the reverse strand, counting down.
GCCTGATTCTTAACCACTACGCTACCAGAGCTCCTTATTTTATATATGGAAAGACTCAAGTTTTTTGATCCAATCACCTCAAATTGTCCAATTAAGTTGTTATCAATCTTTCACAATAAGAAAGATCATGAATAGGAACGAATATACTTAGATATAATTTTTGTACACATTTTTTTCTAAATGATGCATTGCCAATAGTTTTAGTCAAGAATCTGTTCATTAATGATGGCAATTATTTTGATTGATATTGCCAAGTCTGCTCCTCACCCCAGTAAAGTATAACAATTTATATGTGAAGCTGTGGGCCTACTTTCCTTGCACCATGAAAGTGTGGGAATCAGTGACTATCATGGATTTCTAGAAACAAAAGTAAAATCCTTTAGAAATGCTAATCTGTGTTGTATGTGATCTGGGGTACTTCAGGGGTGGCTAAGAGAGATATTTAATTAGAAAGAGTTTATAAAAAGTTGCAAGGCTTCCTAAACAGTCACAATATATACACTTTGATTTTATTTCATTTCTTAGGGAAAGCCCTACATTATGCCGTGCCCAGAAAGATAATATGCTGAAGGTTCCAACTTAAATTGAGACCTACAGTAGCTCTATACACAGGGTACTTCATAGTCCCCTCACTGCCTTGTAGGTCCTTCTGGGGTGAAAATAGGAGCCTTGCAGAAAAAAAGGGGTTTTTGAAATGAAATATAATAGGATGAATGTAAAACTGATGTTCTCCCAAATAAACCATCACTCAATTCACAATAAAAACTTATTTTTTTTAAAGAAGTAAAAAAAAAGATGACTATACAGCAAAAAAAGGAAAAGTTAAAAACAAAAAACAAAGAAGATGGGGAAAAAAAGAGGTGTTTTCTGTGATGCCTTCCTCCATCCATGATTCTGGCACCTTTCTCCTGACAAGTTTTTGTGCATGTCTTCCTCCTTACGTTCCAGCAGTTTTCTACATAACAGTCTTCATTTGAAGTGAGTGATGTTTGCACCTTTGAAGATTACTTGTGATTAAATATGTGAATACTTTTCTAATAGAAGAGAGGAAATTTAGCAAATAGTTAACATTAACTTTCTTAGAAGTTTGTTTCAGAATGAATTGCTCTTTAATTATACATTGAAAACAAACCTGATTCATTATAGTTTCTCTGATGGAGAGTTGATGTGGCTCTGTAGAATAAACAATGAATTTTAAGGTAGGTCATTCAAACTTCCCAGCCACTTCTTAGAAACCCTATGCAAGGACACTTTGAGTTGGAAATGACTCAATAGCACTTAACAATGGCATACTTTAGCTGAGTGAAATGAATGAATCATTTCAACTCAGATTTGCTTTCTTGGCAAACTTATTTATAAATTTCTTGGTATTCATGTTGACTAAGTTTTCTTAGGGCAAAGCTGTGGCAAAAAAAAGAGAAAGAAAAGGAAAAGTCACATTTATGCAGCAATTTATCTTTAAACATTAAATAACATCTATCATTTTTCGAAGAAAATTATGTCAGCGGTTGAAATCCTAACTGCTGATCACTGTTAGTTGAAAATGATAATGACCCACTGCTCTGAAATTACTTTACCGGCTTTCTATCTGAAATATAAAAAGTAATATCACAGCAATCTTTTTCAATTATTTTATTTCAAAACCAATAAATGTTAAGGTGCTGCTAAAAGTACTAGGTTTTAGTAACATTTTATTTCCGCAAAGCTTAAGAATTCCAAAGCATTTAAGAATATTATCATTTTGTATTAAATATTCATTTTTGTTGAAGATGGAACTGCTTTAGAAAGATATCTTCATGTATAAACTGAATTTTTTTAAATCTGAGAAAAGCAATATTCATCGTCATTTCTTCAACCCACAAAATAAGCAGATGTTTTATAATATGTAGCCCAATAATCTTACTGTGGAGTCCTGGTGTGGCGCTGTGAGTTAAGGCTCCAGGCTGCAAAGCTGTTTGAACTGCAAGGTTGGCGGTTCAAGCTCACCAGCTGCTTCTCGGAAGCCCTATACAGGGTCACGATGGGTCGGAACTGACTCGACGACACTTAACAACAACAACAATCTTACTGTACTGGGTTCAGGCAGGGACCAAGACTTTCATTAATAGAGACTGTGATAGATTACCTTGCCATTGTCTCACTTTGTTCCTAAGATACTTAATATGATTAATAGCAATGTTAGATATATATCAAACTGAGAAGAAATTCTCATTTAAATCTTAATGGATTGTCTTAAGGTTGGTGTCTGTAAATTAAAATAAATAAATAAATAAAGAGACAGGCCACTGTTAAAAAAATAAGTATCTTGAAGGTTCTAAATTGCAATTCTAAGAACTTTCAAAAAATTTCAAAAGGGGAGACAAAGTAAAATATTGTAATGAAACATGCAAAGACCTGTAGTTAGAACACCAGAAGGGAAGCACACACTCTGCTTTTCTCAAGCTGAAAGAACTGAAGAAAAATTTAAGCCTTGACCTACAATTTTGAAGGATTCTATAGGCAAAATAATGAATGATAGAGAAACTATTACAAGAAAATTGAGAGAATACACAATCACTCTGATGTTACATTATTTCAAGAGCTAGCATAAAATAAAGAATCAAAGTTACTGAAAGCAGAATGCCAAGCTGCACTGAAGGCAATGGGAAAAAAGAAGGATCCAGGAAGTGGAGGAATATAAATTAAAAGCTTACAACAAACTTAGATAGCATTGGAAGTGCTCACTTATCTAGGCCAAGAAATTTGGGAAACAACTACCTGGATAACACATTGCAAGAGACCCATATTTGTGCCCATTCCAAAGAGAGGTGATTCAAGGGAATTTTATAACCATTGAACAATAGCATAATTATAATATGCAAGTCAAATTTTGATGAAGATAATTAAAAATGGCTGCAACTGTACGTTGACAAGGAACTGTCAAAAATTCAAGCCAATTCAGAAGAGGACCAGGAATGAGGAATATCATTAGTGACATCAGATGGAGCTTGGCTGAAAGCAGAGGGTACCAGAGAGATGTTCACTTGTACTTTAGTGACAGGTAAACATATGCAAAGACTTTTTATTGACAAGTAAACATATGCAAAGACTTTTAGCTGTGTAGATCAATAAAAGTTATGGATCTCATTGATAAGAATGGGTATTCCAGACACCTGTTTGTGTTCATGAGGAACCTGTACATAGACCAAGAGTCTGGTATTCGAATAGAACACAGCTATCTTGAATGTTTTCAACTCAGGAAAGGTGTGTGTGCCAGCATTGTATTCTTTCACCATGATTATTCTATCTATATGCTGAGCAAATAATCTGAGAAGCTGGATTATAGGAAAAAAGAACATGGCATTGAGATTGGAGGAAGACTCATTAACAATCTGCAACATGCCTTTGATGCAACCTTACTTGTTAAAAGTGAAGAGAACTTATATACTATTTATTGATGAAGATCAAAGACTACTATCTTCACTATGGATTTCAGCTCAAGGTATAAAAACAAAGCAAAATATAACAAAACAAAACACAAAAACACAAAAATCCTCACAACTAAACCAGTTAATAACACTATAAGAAATGGAGAAAAGATTGAAGTTGTAATCAACTTCATTTTGTTTGGATCTACAATCAATCTTCATGAAAACAATAGTCAGGAAATCAAATGGCATATTGCATTAGGCAAATCTGCTGCAAAAGAGCTCTTTAATGTGTTTGAGACCAAAGATGTCAGTTTGAAGACTAAGGTTTTCCTGACCCCAGCCATGATATTTTCTATAACCTCATATATATGTAAAAGTTGGAGAACGAATAAAGAAGACTGGAGAAGAATTGTTGCATTTGAGTTATGTTGTTGGAAAAGAATATTGAAAGTACCACTGACTTTCAGAAGTACTAACAAATTTGTGTTGGAAGAAGTGCATCCAGAATATTCCTTAGTAGTCAGGATGCCAAGACTTTGTCTCTGATACTTCAGACATGTTATGAGGAGGGACCAATCCCTGGAGAAGGACATAATGCTTAATAATGTGAATGGTTAACAAAAAAGAAAATGATGCCCAACGAGATGGACTGTCACAGTGGCAGCAGCAATGGGCTCAAGCAGAAAAACAATTGTGAGGATGAAACAAGACAGGGCGGTGTTTCATTGTGCGATACATAGGGTCTCTATGAGTTAGAGCCAACCTCCACAACGTATTGAAATAGACTCAGCAGCACCTAACAACAGAAAAACATATACATTTTTAATGAAAATTTTTATATATTCCATTTTTAAAGTAATGTGAAAATAAAGATTCAAATTATAAAGACCTTCCAATAGATTCAGACTGATTTTTAGAAACTGAAATCTCTGGGGTTTATTTTTTTCAGCGATTATAAATCTAACACATAAATGTACAGCATTTTATTATAGATAACAAGAATAAATGGAAAAAAGAATGCTTTGGTAGTTAGAACTATTAATGATCTACTCAATGAATTCTAAATATTAAAAGAAAGAAACAAAAAAACTTTCCTGTAGTTTTTTTCAATAATTGACAGTGTTTTAGTATGATAAAGAATGTGACTTTTTAGTTAGCAGTAGGAATATGGTTAAATTCCTATATATACTGGCTGCATATTTACATTTATTTTATTTACCTTTTTTAAACCTCAAATTTAATTTAGAAAATTGATACACGCCTATACTACTAATGGAATGTAAAATGGTGCAGCTGTTTTGTAAAACAGTTTCGCTGTTCCTCAAAATGTTTAACATAAAGTAATCATATGACCTAGAAATTTTACTCTGAGGTATATATTCCCCCAAAATGAATGCATATTTCCACTCAAAGTCTTGTACATAAATGTTCATGGAAGCATTGTTGATAATAACCAAAAGGTGGAAACATCCCAAATGACTATCAACTGATTAAATAAGTAATATGTGGTTTATTAATACAAAGCAAAGCTCCAGGAATTGATGAACTATCAATTGAGATTCTTCAACAAATAGATGCGGCATTATAAGGTCTTACTCAACTATGCCAAAATATAAAAAGGCAATCAATTTAAATGCAGAAATGATTAAACAATATTACTGATCCTACATGCTAACACAATATTCTGAAGATAATTTTGAAATGATTTTGACATCCACTGGGAACTGCTAGAAGTTCTAATTGTCAATGATTGCATTCCAGTTTAATCAATAATCAATGTGTATTTAAGCAGTAGTTACGGTACCAAATGCTATGATGCATTGAACTTCTTTAAAAGTTTTAAAAAGTAAGGATTTCACTTTGATGACAGTAGTGCCCCTAACTCATTTCTATAAGTCACATACGTCTGAAAGTTAGACAATGAAAAAGGAAGACAGAAGAACTGATACATTCAAACTGTGCTGTTGGTAAAGAATATGTACTACATAGCGTACTGGCAAAGGAGCAAGTCAATCATTCTTCAAAGAAGTTCCATGCCCCTTAGAAAGGAGGATGGTGAGGTGTTGGCTACCTTACTTTTGATATTTAGTTACAAAAGACAATCCTTAGAAAAAGGACATCACGCTTGGTAATCTAGAGGGTCAGTGAAAACATGGGAAATCCCTTGTGAAGTGGATTGACACAATAGCCAAAACAATTTCACCCAAACCACCCGTTATGAAGGTGGCACAATGTTGTTCAGCTCTGTTATACATAAAGTCCCATGAGACTTAGTCTATACCATGCCAACTAACAACAAGAGTGTTTCAGTTTTTGGTTTGTTTTATAGCATTCCTTTGCTAGTTACTTTTTGACTGACTGATACATATTTTCTACTTTCAGTAGGTATATTACCCTTCCATAATGCTTTGAAGACTCAATGAATATGCTCCATAATCACTTGAATGTCACTTTATGAGTGTGCTTTGAAGATGTAATTCAACAGAGCAGAGCAGTTTCTCCATCTTTCTTGCAGTTCAGTAGCACTTAACCAGATGGCCCCCTGTAGTTCTGAAGCAGTTAATGCACCTTACACAAGTAGGTTGACGGATGGGACCTATATGGTCATGAGGGTTGAATCGGAAAGTTTCTTAGGCAGAAGCTATTAAAGAGGTGAAATAAATACTGTATCAGGATTCATTACAAACTAAAGTAAGTTAAAGTTCTATAATAAAATTAAAATATGAATCCTCTATCCTTATGAAATGTGATAAGGATTATGAATATAAACTTTGCATTTATTATGTGTTTCACATTGATGTGATAGAAACATAATCGGTTTTATTAGAAATAAAACATATCATGAGTTTTATAGTAATGAGTATGAATAGGCAATTATACACCATTATACAAGGCAGGTCAGTTGCTGTTTCTGAAAATGATCATTTGGAAATTTTATATCTAGAAATATATTTTCAAACCAGGACTGAGACTCATTAAACAGATGGTAAAATCTAATTTAACTTCCTTTAACGCTTCTTTTCTTTTTATCTTATGAAAGCAAATGAGCTTGTCAGCTTTTAATTATGTAAGTCTAATTTGAATTTGTTAGAAATGTAACTAAACCAGATAGCTGCTAAATTCTTTCTATCCTACTAAGTTTCTATTGTATCCATTAATTTTCATTTAATCATAAGAAAATCCTTTCATGATTTTTATAAAAGTAATTACACTTTTGTTCAGAAAAAAATGATAAAATAAAAATACTACTCAATAATTTTTTAAATATTTGATTTCAACCATTAAAATGTAGAGATTAATTTTCATAATTTGCCAATTTATAAAAGAAGTGAAACACATTTAGCATATTGATGTAAACTAAGTATTCATACTTACATTTTGTTGTCGATAACTATTTCATTTTGTTAAATTAATGAGATTCAAATAGTAAGATTATTGTATTGCATACAAGAACATAATAGCAGACATAAATTTGCAATGTCTAGTTCACAAATATGCCCATAGTTAGCCAACTGTGTCATGTTTCTTTTAATTCAGTGAGGGACCATATTTTATCCATTCTTAATAAAGGCCCTAATTTTAAGATGTCACGGGATGTTGAAAGCTGTTAACACACTTGCTACTCACTTCAAGATTGACTGCCCCACTCCACCCATAATGCCTCAAAAGAAAGGCTTGGCCATTTACTTCAAATATCAGCAATTAAAATTGAAGTTATAATGAGAGAAAAAGTCTAAAGATTGTTTTTTAAAATTATGGTAAATATAAATGCAAAGCATTTTCCAACTCATCAACATTTGACCTGTATCATGCAATGAAAATATTGTCCTTTGTATACCTATCTTTGTATCAAATACAATCTGTAATGCCATTGATTTATATTATCTGTTATGACATGGGGCCTATCTGCCTTTCTTCATTGAGTCTATAAGAGTATATAAACATAAATATTATTTAAAACATATTTATTGATTTTATCAATTGAACTCAAAATTAACTTGGCCACTGTATTTAAAATGTAAATGAAACATGTCATTGGATCTCCTTCATTACTATGTGTGAGCATTACATAAAACCATTTTATAAAAGGAACATATAAAGATCAATATCCTAGCATTAGTGAATTGAAATGGAGTGATACTGGTCATTTTCAATCAGACAGTCATACAATTAATTAAGTATGCTAGGAACAACAAATCAAAGAAGAATGGCATAGCATTCATCATAAAAAAGAGCATTTTGAGATCTATCTTGGAGTTCAATGCTGTCTGTGATAGGAAAATACCCAAAGCCTGAAAGGAAGACCAGTTAATACCACTATTACTCAAATTTATGCAACAACCACTAAACCCAGTGATAATGAAATTTAAGAATTCTACCAACTTCTTCAGTCTGATATTGATCAAACATGCAAATCAAAATGCATTGATAATTACTTGTGATTGGAATGCAAAAACTGGAACAAAGAGAAAGGATTGATAGTTGGAGAATAGGTCCTTGGTAATAGAAATGAGGCTGGAGACTGCATGATAGAATTTTGCAAGACCAATGACTTATTCATTGCAAATGCCTTCTTTTAAACAACATAAAAGGCAACTATATAGTACAAGGTAAGGAGCTCTGGTAGCATAGTGGTTAGGAGTCTGACTGCTAATCTCAAGGTCAGCAGTTCAAAACTATCAGCGGTTGGGGGAAGAAAGATGAGACTTTCTGCTCCCTTAAAGATTTACCGTCTCAGAAACCCAGTGCAGAGTCGTTATGAGTCAGAACCAACTCCATGGCACATAACCACCAACACCATACCATAAGGTATGCGGTTCTTAGCTGTTCTGTGATATAAAGATGAGGCTTTCTGCTTCTGAGAAAATTTAAAGCCTTGAAAATGCTATACAGGATTTCTATGAGTCAGAACTGACTTGACAGTACTTAGAAAATATACCTGTACCTCACTAGATGAATGCCACAGGAATTAGATTGATTATATCTGTAGGAAGAAACGATGGAGAAGTTCAATATCATCAAAGAAAATCCAAGTGCTGACTGTGGAAGAGACCATCACTTTCTTATATTCAAATTCAAGCAGTAGCTAAAAAAAAAAAATAAGAACAAGGACAGGGCTGATGAAAGGAGATGGGGATAAGACTCTTGTGGTTCAATAGTGAATAATTGCTATCAGGACTGATTATGAGTATTAGAAATATAAAGGTAGATGTTTTGTCACAAAAAGAGGGGAGTGGTTGCTTTTGCAGTCCAAGAGCGGAGGTTCTTGGGACCATCAAGGGAGAAAAGTAGTGTGCGGGACTTTATCCAGAGAAGCAGTGATGCCAGAGATGGAGGCAGAGACGATGACATGGAGAGATGGAGTATCTAGGGACTTTAGACCCAGAGAGGGAGAAAGCCTGTGTGCTGACAAATGGGGAGTAGGCTTTCGGGGTGTACCCTTTAGTTATTTGATGATGCATGAAGCGGATTGTAATCATTGCAGTAAAACAAAATATGATAGGATGAATGCACAGCTAATGTTCTCCCATGTAAACTATCACTTAATTCACTATAAAAACTTGAAAAAAAAAGAGGTTAGAAAGATAAGAGGCTTAGGCAGATAAGTGATAGGCAGAATTTATTCTTCGATTATGTGGATCATAACAAGCTATGGACAACATTGCGAAGTATGAGTATTCCGGAACACTAAATTGGCTTCATGAAGAACCTTCTTGTACAGAGATCAAGAAGCAGTTGTTCGAACAGAACATGGGAACATTGAATGGTTTAAAATTAGGAAAGGTGTGCACCATACTTTCACCATACTTATTCAACCCACATGCTAAGCAAATAATCCGAGAAGCTGAATTATATAAAGAAAAATATAGTATCTGGATTGGAGGAAGACTTATTAACAATCTGCAACATGCAGATGATATAACTTTGCCTAATGAAAGACAAGAGGACTTAATATACTTACTAATGAAGATAAAAGACCACAACCTTTGGTATGGGTTGTATCTCAATGTAAAGAAAATAAGAATGCTCACCACTGGCTCAATAAACAGCATCTATGAAAGTTTAGAAATTGTCCAAGACTTCATTTTGCTCAGATCAACAGTCAGCACTTATGGAAGCAGCAGTCAGGAAACCAAATGGCATATTGCATTAGGGAAATCTGCTGTACAAGGCTGCTTTAAAGTGCTAAAGAGCAAAGATATCAGTTTGTGGACTAAGGTAAGCCTGACCCAAGCCATGGTATTTCCAACAACCTTATGAAAGTTGAACACTGAATAAGGAAGACAGTAGAAGAATTGTGCCTTTGAGTTATGTTTTTGGAGGAGAATATTAAAAGTACTTTGGACTGCCAAAAGAATAAACCAATCTGTGTTGGAAGAAGTACAGCCAGAATGCTCCCTGGAAGACAGGATGGCCAGACTTTGTCTCTCATACTTTGGACATATTGTCAGTAGGGACCAGTCTCTAGAGGAGGATATCATGTTTCATAAATTGGAGGGTTGTAGAAAAAGAGGAAGACCCCATTATGGATAAGCACAGTGGGATCAGCAATGGATTCAAGCATAGCACTGATTTTGAGGTGGTTCAGGGCTGGGCAGCGTTTCCTTTTGTTGTGCATATGGTTGCTATGAGTTGTTACCTGTTAGATGGCACTTAACAAACACAACATCAACCTATCTGGTCCCCACCTTACTAGAGAATGTGACTCAAGTCACTGCCCTTATTTTCCGTGATGGCAAGGCCCAAATCAAATGTATAGGCAAACTTGACTGTCTTGCTGTAGATCCTGTGTCTTGGGACTTGCCAGCTAAGATAAATTATCCTTGCACCGTTATGAACAAATGTAAATGATTCACTTTTTAGGTTTTATAGTAGGATTTCTGAGATAGTCCCAACGAATGAAAAGAAGTCAAAGTTTCAGAAATTATATGAAAAGTTCATTACCAAAAGATATGGAATCCCTGGGTAAATGAAATAGTCTGGTATAATTTACTTCAATTAGAAGTAGTTTAAATTTGTATTTTGTTATGTTTACACATAGTAAATGTGATGACTGAATAACAGGTATGTTGAACAATGAAAACTTTGTAGTATCCAGCTATTGCTACAGCAATCCTGTTTGATAAAACACTCCCAAACTCAGTAGACACATATATCAGCATTTCTTTTTCCTTGCCCATGTATTGTACTCAGTTCTAATCCACCTGATTTAGCCTGAGTTTGAATGGAGTTTACTTGATGTTGCAACTTATATCCAGATCTTGTGTTTCAAATGTCTGTCATTCTCCGTGAATCACAATAATTGTAGCTAAGTTATTCTCATGGCAAAATTCATGAGTCCAAGCCCAACTGTGCAAAAGAATGCCAAGTTTATGCTTATACTGGGTCCTCTTAGAGTCCTCTTCAATGAAAACAACACCCCCAAAGGAAAGCCAAATATCAAAATCCAAAGCAATGCACATAGTGAAGAGTGTGGACTTTAACCTTACCCTCAAATACTAGCTGATCTAATCTACCCAAACCTTAAGTACAACAGAATGAAACACTGCCTGGCCCAGCACTGGAGGCGCTCACTCTTCTAGACCAAGACTCTTGAAAGACAAGTACCTGGCCAACTGACTGAAGAGATCCATATTTGTGCCCATTGCAAAGACAGGTGACACAAAGGAATGTGGAAAACATCAAACAATATCATTAATATTGTATACAAGAAAATTTTTCTACTGATAATACAAAAACAACTGCAACCATACACCGACAAAGGTTCAAACCATCCTTACAATTATTTTTAGCATAATAAAGTAGATAGTATTTTTGTTTGTTTAAATAAGGTTTTACATAGACTTGGTGGTGGTGTGCTGTGGAGTCAGTTCCGACTCATAGCGACCCTGCATAGGGTTTTCGAGGCTTTAAATCTTTATGGGAGCAGAAATCTTCATCTTTCTCCCATGGAAACACTGGTAGTTTCGAACTGCTGATCTTGAGGTTAGCAGTCCAGCTCGTAACCACTACATTACCAGAGTTCCTTTACATGGATTTAGAGTAGCACAATGGTTCTCTTTGAACTCTTCCTTCATAGTCATAAAATTGCCACGAATATTCTACTACATTTATATCTTTATGAGTCATTTTGTTTACAAATCTGAAAACTTTACTCTTAGAACTGATTAGCTTAGAAAAAAGCACCCGAACTTAAATGTCCATATCAAACATTTCTCAAAATTTAAATGTTTTTGTTAATGTTAATATTTTGATAAAAGAAATAATTGGAATGATAGAAACTTTTTCTAAGTCATCTTTTCATTTATCAAATGAACTATTGAAATTAGACTAAATTACTAATAAAGAAATGTCACATGAAGTACCAGTCTGCACAATAAATGAAATTGGATTTTTGTGTTCTACATTTGGACTCTAATTATTTTGTTCGGGTTGGTTTATTCAGGAATAATTAGTAACAATATCAGTAGAAAAACATGTTATACTATGATTAAATCATTTAAATAATCATTTCTTGAGGTCGTAATATGTTGAATTTCTCTATTCATTAAGTAGATAACATTTCTGTTACTCCAATTTATTATCAGTAGTTTGGTCTTCTAGAAAGGCTAGAAAATTTTAAATTCTGCATTATCATTGAATAGCAATATGCTATTCTAACATTGATACAGTATGTTTATCTACAAAACAGGTAGCAAGACAGAAATATAGGATAAGTAGAACATTTGCAAGCTTTTTGACTTTTGGTAATTGACACTAGCAGCATTTTTTGTCTTCAGAAAATATAGATGATTTTGGCATTGGGCTAGTCCAAGTTTTAATGCAGGGTGAATTATTTATGTTCTGAGGCCATGTTTTACACGATACCTGTGTTTCCACATGTATGCATTAGTTTTCCTGTTTCTTATACTTTAGACCTAGGGTTTGTTCAACCCATCAGACTCCTAGCTAATGGGATAAAGAAATTATTATGGATTTCTTAGAGATCTCACCACTACTCTAATGCTGATATAACAGAAATACCGAAAGTTGATGGCTTTAGCAAACAGAAATAGATTCTCTCCCAATTTGTTGTTCTTAAGTGCTATGGAGTCAGTTCTGACCTGTAGTGACCCTGTATAAGGTTTCCGAGGAGTGGCTCCTGGGTTTCAACTGCCAACCCTGAGGTTTCAAACCCACCCTGAGGTCTAGTGCTTTATACTATAGTGCCACACCAGGACTCCAGTTTGTTGTTGTTAAGTGCCTTAGAGTCAGTTCTGACTCATAGTGACCCTGTATAGGGTTTCTGAGGAGCGACTGTTCAACAAACCTTATAGTCCAGTGCTTTTCCTACAGTGCCACATCAGGACTCTATTTTAGTTGGCCTAAAAGTAAAAATACGAGAAAGCTTTCTCTCTTTGTCAGCTCTAGGAAAAAGTCCTTGCTTCCTCTCGGCATCTGTAGTTCCAGCTTTTCTTAGAGAACTGTATCTCTTAGCATCAACCTTCTACAGGATCCAGAGGCTTCCAAGCACAGGTAATCTGGGTCATAAATAGTCACTGCTCTTCTGGCTCTTCTTTCTTTATGGTAGTAGGTTCCTCTTCTCTCTACTTTTATCTCTTATAAAAGAAGTTACTGGTCACAATGCAGGGCTACTGCCCTTATATCCTCCCACCTTAAGCTCATTTATTAGTTTAGCACATCAGTCACATCCTAGGAAATCATCACATACATACACCATCATGTAACTATCGAGAATCATGGCCCAATCAAGTTGACATAAAGATTTGCAGCCTTGGAAACCCTTTGCAGGGTCACTGTAAATCGGAACCAACTCCATGGCACTTAACAAGAACAATAACAATTCAATCTATGACACTGTCCTTTACAACCTATGGAACTGAGAACTGAAACACGGAGATGGAAATGCAGATTCTTTGTTACTAATGAACAAAGAAAATTCCTCAGTAGACAAAAATGCAGAAGTGTACAGGGGAGATTCTTGAGATATGCATTGCATATACTTTCCTTATCAAACAAAATGTATATATCCATTTAAATGAAACAAATTCAGTCCAACGGATTTTGCCTGTGATTATGAGGTTGTTTTTATTTGTGTGTGTGTGTGTATCCATATATATGCATGCCCATTTATTCTCATTCTACTCTTTATTTACTGACATATTAGGATAAACTGATCATTCCACCATGTTTAACCTGTCTTAAGAAGAATACACACACACACACAGAAGAGATTTTTTTGTCTAGTGTTGGCCACTCTCTTCCCTACCAGATCCTGTGCTAAGCTGATTCCTAAACACCTTTTTTTATTCAAAGACACTACATGTTGTGGTAAATTATTTTAGTAAGCATTCACTCTACCTGTTTTTATCCTACATGAATTTGCATATCTTGGTTCCCACGGGATCGAGCAGAGAGAATTATATGTTGAATTCTCCATGATTCCAGAAATTTGGCAAGTGTTCAGGTTGTAGAGTATCTCACCATTAGCCTGGGATATGCATTAGGTTTTAGTACAGAAGGCCAGGGTAAAGAGTCTGAAAAGTTTGTTTATGTTGACAACCAACAATTGTTCATAATACGTGTTTTGTGATCACAAAGGAAATATGGTGGCATAAATGTAGGGCAGGAGGACACTTAATTTCATTTTGTGTTTACAGTGAAACTGGAATGCAAGTTTTAGAAGTTGAAAATGACAGTAAGGCGCTTTTTGGAAGCAGGAAACCAGAGTTCACAAAATGCTTAACTGAACTTACATCCCTGGACTTTTGGTACTCTTCACCTAAAACATAATTAGTAGTGCCAAAATAAAAAGTCAACACTAAAAAAAAATCAGTAAACAGTGTCGAGGTCCTATGTTGGGGTTCAGCCTCGACAAGGAAGTGTGGGTGTCACAAAGAAGGGAGATCTGGCGGTGAAAGGGATAGAGAAAGAGAGAGATGAAATATATACAAAAAAGACAGACACACAGATATGATGCAAGCTGGCAGGTAGGCAGATCTGCAAACATATTGCCTAGCATTGCATGCAGAACTCACTCTACCTCAGTCTTTTATTCTCTTTTTTAGGGAGGGATTTGTTACAAAGGAAGGATGTAATTCACAAAGGGAGGATGTGATTTTTTAGATAAGACAGGATAAGGAACTGAAATGTGATTAATCATTCAAAACAGGACATAATGATTCCCAGGAACAACTTTTAAAATATTTTCATAGTTTTTCTTAACAATCTAACATTTTTATTTTTACAGAAAAAAGGTTCAATCAAGCTGTTATATATTAACTTTTAGGCTTAAATGATCTAGAGCAGCAACGTGGGGTTTCTCAAGGATACTTAACATAAAGCAAGGTTCCTGAAAAGAGCCAAGCTGTCTCTGTACACTTTGCAAACTTTTGTTTGTGAGCAAGATCTCAGGCACTGGACTTCAGTTATCTATATCTAAAATGCTACATTGTTCTTAATTAACACATTCCTATATACTTTCAGGAGGAAGGAGAGCATCTGAGTTAAACTGATTATATTCAGAGGCGGTCACTATTATCCTCTTATCCAATATTCCCAGAATTTACCATTCCACTTTATTTACAAACGTTGGGTAGTTTTTCCTCTAAAAACCTTTTCTCATATTCCCAATATACCTGTTCCTGGCCTTTCTAAGTTATCTAAGGAAACTTTTAAAAGCCTCGGCTCTAAAAAAGGGTTTCAAACCCATTATTGTTCAAGGATATCAAACATAACTGAATAATCAAATAAGGAGCAGTTCTGACATTCATCCCAGGTGGCTAACGCTTGTTCCTCAGAAAGATTTGTTCCCAGGACTCCACGCACTGCCAACACAATGGAGGCATTAAGAGAGGTATTGTAAAAGAAACCATTTCTCAGAAGCTACAATTACTGGAGTTAGAAGCATAGAATGAACAATATTAGGACCAAAGAAAATTATACAGAGGTAGCCAACCAGTGAGTTCGCAAAAATCAATGAACCGGGGACGTCAGGAGGTCACTTCCTTTGGCCCTCAGGGTCCATGGCTCGCTATCTTGAGAAGGGCCTCAGGGTTGGATTTTCGTCCATGTTGTCACAGGGCCACAACGTCTCAGTACTTGCGTATGTTTCCAACAAAACAGAATATAGAATAAAATACTTTTTGGCCATAAAATGCCTGAAATTTGAAGAACATATAAATAGGGGAAATATTGAAAAGAAATATAAAAAGGAAAGGGTATAATGCTAACCAAATTATTTCTTTACTCTGGAGAAATAATACTTCCCAGATTGTCTTCTTTGTGCCAATGTTACAAATGTAACTATTTCTGAATTTTCTCCTCTTTATCCCTTTCCTTGACAATGTAGTACAGAGGAGGGGAGCTAAGCTAAGTTCAATTTTCTTCACCACCACCCTCTCAGTTCTATTTGGAAGGGTGTGGAAGTCTGTTTTGAATTGAGCAGTCCTCAGGTTTCTTTTTGATTGCTCTTGGTATCTCTGTTTAGTTTCAGCCTTCCTCCGCTGTGGATTTTCCATAATCATTTAGGCTTTGTTTAATTATTCTTATTGTTGGTGTTGTGTGCCTTTAAGTAAGTTCTGACTCAGAGTTTCTAAGGAGCATCTGATGAGTTTGAACCACTGCCCTTGAAACCTACTTTAGAGTCCAGTGCATTATTTCTAGCACCACACCAATTGGCCTTGTTTGATTAATAGTGGAATGCACATAGTTTGTTTGTTTTTTTTAATAATGACATAGCAAATAATATGAAGTTTTATTCTTAAATGACTACTGGTTATATTCTTTCATTTAAAATCGTTCTAAAACCCAAAAGAAATTAGGCCTTTCGAGTCAAATAGTCACTAAATTAGTAAACAAAACAAAACAACCCAATAGATTATATTTATCTACTTATATCCTGCTAGAGGAATGACTGTGTTTCAACTATGTTGCAGAGAACTTATCAACAATAAACTTAATTTTGTTTGTTGTTGTTGTTGCTAGGTATCATTGAATTGGTTCCAACTCATAGCTACCCTATGCACAACAGAAGGAAACACTGTTTGGTCCTGTACCATCCTTACAATTGTTGCTAGGCTTGAGTCCATTGCTGCTGTCACCATGCCAATCCATCTCCTTGGGGCCTTTCTCTAAATAAAAATTAAAATTCTCTTCGATGCACCAATTCAATTTTTTCTTATTTGGCTTAGTACATTGCATTTTAATTTTCAATTTAGACTTCCAGTAAAATCTTTCATTTTTCTTCACTATGTAAACAGATGTGATTTCCTTTTTCCTTTTCCTTGAAAAGTTATTTCACTTTAAAATGATCACTTGATTTAGTTAACTTTTTAAAAAAAAATTTTTTATGGTGAGTTCATGTGTTTGTACCTGTGTCTTATCATTTTAATGGGTTGTATAGAAGATGTGGCCAATGAGATGCATTGAAATTGTGGCTACAATTGTTGGTTACTTAACAACAATAGTCCTTTCATAACCAGAACTTCTGCATGTGTTTGAATAGCCAATGTTCAGGCTAATAGTTGATTACATAGTTTTTACCACATAGTTTTTACCACATAGGGATCTTTAATGGAAGAAGCATGCAATTTTCCTTATGGTTTCAATTGAGTCAAAAAGAAACACTGAGATAAGTTAGAACAGTGGGTTTCTCAAATTTTCATCGTCTGAACATCTTCATCAACAAGTTTTATGGTGAGTTCCAACCTAAGGAAACACCTGCTGTCGTAGTACTTGTCTATTCTCTTGAAGTTTGACAATCCCCAATTGTCCTTGGTCAAAAGTAGAAAATATAATAAACCTGATTCTTAGTGGTTTGATCAAATCAAGGCTTTGGTTTCACATAAAGACCAATGTCTGTAAGGCTGCCCTACTTCATCTTTAAACTATAGCACATATTTTACATAACTTTGAAAGTACCCAAGGGCGGAAAAGAGAACTTGAGTATTAAGATGGGAATTTTAATTGCCTCACCCCAAAAGGATATATGTAAATTTCATCCATTTTCTATTAGTCAGGTTTTACCATATTGTCCCAACATAACTTAAGTGAAGTCTTTAAAATATCTGGAAGTGCATGAATATTTGTGGAACTGAAACCACCCCAATGCCATTTAACAACAAAAACATATTAGAAATTTCCAAAAAAGCATTGCACATACAGAATGTCTCTTATCTATGTATTTAACAAAGGAATATCTTCTTACAATAATTTTCTCAGGATTTCTATAGAACAGATTTTCTGGGATTCCCCACAATCAACAGAGTAAATCTCGATTTTTTTAGTATTATATTCAAGTTTTTCCACAACATACTCAGTGAATAATTCTTTGCCTGTGTTTTTTTCTTAAGCAAGTTTGTTCTACTCAGTTTGTATATCTTCTGTTCCATGCCTTCATTCTATTTTTTTTTAATGTGAAATTTCCTCCAATTCAGTTCAAAGTTTCATTTCTCTTGAAAAATCCAACTCTTTTATCAACCCCAATACCTCTTTTTTAACTGATATGTATTGATATTTCCCTGCCCTTGATATAATTTAAGTATTATAGCCAGAAGTAACTTTTGCATAGTGTTTCCATAGAGAAGGAAAATCATTCTATTTGAATGGACATTTGCTTTTATCTATACGCTATTTTATTTCATCTTTTCCACAGTGTAATGAAGAAATATTAATAAACTCATGTTATGATTTTTAAAAAACTGGGAAATATAGAACTTTAGCCATGTGTAAAAGTTTTCTCAGCTATTACCTTAGGAAACTGAGTTCTAATCCCACATATAACTATCTCCGAAATGTCTTTCTCTTGCTTACACTGTATTCCATATCACTTTGTTTTTATTACTTTTATAGTACGTTATGCACTCCGCCATGTCTCATAGTGAGTTTTAGTTAGAAATTATTCCTGTTAGAATGCAAGCTTTATGATGACAGACACTATGTTTTGTTAGATGTGTAGCTGTTAAAATAACTTTTGGGCCTTGCTGAATACATGGTAAATTGAATTTGATTAATTGTTATATTAGCTGCCTATTGAATTGTTTCATATGTATATGTATATATGCATATATATTTCTCTCTCTCTCTTTTTTTTTCTTCTGTGGAATGCTTCATATTTGTCTTCATTCCAGTTCAAGTGTCCTGTTATAAGACTATATTGTGTCACTTGTAATATACAAGCATCCTCCTTAGTGCTCGTGCTGTGCTTCCCAAAGACTCTCATTGTGACTTGGATCTTCCAGGATAGGTGTTAAGATCATATGACCTAGACAAGTACTTAAAAAAGTGAAAGAATTTCTGGGTCTGTACTGAAGTGGGTAGAGTCAGAGGTTAATAAAGGTCAGCATTAACATAGGGGCAGATTTTTTAAATAGTTAATTGAGGACATTTTTATATGTCCGTTGCTTCAGGAGCAGAAGTTAAATACTATCAAAAAGGTGTTGAGCATTACAAAAGACTCAAGAGGACTTTTCTGCTGTAGGCTCAGGCCATGACCTTGAGCAGTTGTGCATGCATTACAGATTGTTCTCCAAGTTATCATTTTGAGAATAATATTTGCTTTAAAATGCATATTTTAATGTAATTACATTCTGTGACTAATGTTGGCTACTTGATAGTCACCGGAAATAGGAATGCTCCATTTTTATCTTAAGAAACTGGGACTTATCCAAGGTTGGAGTTGGGATTTAGGTCTTATTTCAAAATGGACTAGATGGTAGCTGAAGAATTTATAGACTCTCTGGACAAGCACTGTCCCTTATCTGGTCCCATAAACATTAAGGGTGTTCCAGAAATGAATTGAATTGTTGATTGATGTGATTGATCCTATCCATCTACTAGGGAAAATAGAGATAGATGGTTGAGAGTCCCCATCTTGTTTCCAGAGGCAAATGGAACCCAGATGTTCTCAATGCATTCAACTCTCAGAGGTCACACTAACTGAGCAGTATTCCAGTGCTGACCACAACATGATCAAACTTCTGTCTGGTTTTTATCTTTAGATTGTATCAAAGATCCAGAGAAATAAATACAGATTACTGTCTCTTCTTAGTACTTTTGATTTCTTCCAGGGTTTTGCAATAGAAGGGTGCTTCATTCTGCAGGTCAGCTTTTGCCATCTGAAATCAAGGCTGTTCTGGGACAATTATCATTCTCTCTTTCAAGCTTTACCTTATGTAAATAAACAGGTTTTTACTCTTAGTACCTCAATGTAGATTTAATACTGGGCTATGATATTGCTTTTCCTAAGATTTAACTATACTCACTGGATTGCTTTAAGCAGTGTTTTATAATTCCAATTCCAAATTATAAAAGTTTTTTTTTTTTTTTTAATCACTTCCATCTAAGGTAATCCTCTTGTATAACTATCACAATCTGCAGGGACGCATTTCTAAATTCTCAAGTAACAAAGATTAACCATTTCTGTTATTAAGTAGAACAATTTATTCTTCACAATCTCAAATGTTCCCATTTCTGTATTAGTTAGTCATTTACCCTTGTTTATTCAAAAGCCTCATTGCTGTCTTTTATTCCTAAA
This sequence comes from Chrysochloris asiatica, assembly GCF_000296735.1. NCBI lineage: Eukaryota > Metazoa > Chordata > Mammalia > Afrosoricida > Chrysochloridae > Chrysochloris > Chrysochloris asiatica. The sequence continues at coordinate 22,413,423 of NW_006408523.1, read as the reverse complement.
GAAACTTATTGTAAGATTCTTCCTCAACCAGGATCAGACATTTGTTCAAGTGCAAAAAAAATTTTATTGAGAGGCAGTACTAGGAATTCAGGGGTTAAAAGAACCAGACACAGCCTTTGCCCTCATGGAACTTAGTGGGAGAAATGGATATGAATCAAATGACAGTAGTATGTACAACTACAACTAGCATTTAGAAAATGAAAAAAAAGGGACAAAATGCTACAAGATTATAACAGGGCCCAGGAAAGACTTGATGAGAAAGCTATAGGATAATAAGAAACATGACTCACATAGAACAAAATGGCAGAGTTAAGTTGAAATGAAAAGTTAAAAGCTTTTATTGAGATTCAATTGCAAATTGTGAATCACAAAGTCTGGAGGACTGTGAAATGAACTAAGTGATCCAAGGAGACAGTTGCGAGTTTACATAAGAGACTAGTAGGAAATTGGTAAAAGGTCTGTGATTGGTTGACATTTAGGTTGTTATTGTTGTTGTTAATTGTAGTTGAATTGGTTCTGACTCATAGCAATCCTACATAGTTTTTCCGAGGAGGGTTGGTGGGTCTGAAATGCCAACCTTGTGGTTAGTTCAGTGTATCCTATAGCTCCACACCAGGACTGTGGCTCCATATGATAAGCACTAGACTGTGGACCCACCAGCTGCTCTGCAGAAGAAAGATGAGACTTTCTGTTCCTGTGAAGATTTAAAGCTTCAGAAACCCTATGAGTCAGAACCAACTCTGAGTTTGCACCAACTCAGTGGCACTTAACAATAACAACAACAGTTACCCTTGACCTTGCAGTTAGCAGTCTAATGGCTGTCCTACAGCACTACCCCGGGACCCTGTGGATTTCTGGCAGTCCATGGTACTTTTCAATATTCTTCACCAAAACCAAAGTTCAAATGCATCAGGCCATATCTAGTCTTCTTTGTCTTTTGTTGACCTTTTGCTTGCAATTGAATGTAAGGCAATTGGAAATATCAAGACTTCGGTCAGTGGCAAGTTAGTCTTCAAAGGTACAGCTTTGCTTCTTAACACTTTGTTGTTGTTGTTAAATGCCGTTGAGTTGGTTCCGACCCATAGTGACCCTGTATAGGGTTTCCGAAGAGCAGCTGGTGAGCTCAAACCACCGGCCTTGCAGTTCAAATGGCTTTGCAGTTTGCACATTAAACCACAGTGCCGTTTTGCTGAAAGTAATAGATCATTTGATTTATTTTATTTTCTTTTTTTGCTGCTTCCATACGCATTGTGTATCCAAGTAAAATGAAATCTTTGACAATTTCAGTCTTTTCATTTATCACAGTGATGTATACTGGTTTAATTGTAAGGATTTTTGTTTTCTTTATGTTGAGGTGTAATCTTACAAAAGGTTTAGTTTTTTATATTCCTCAGTAAGTACTTAAAGTCCTTTTTGATATTAGTAAGGTTGTGTCATCTGTAGATCTGAGTTCTTTATATATCCTTGCTTCTCAGATTATTTGCTTTGCATACAGACTAAATAAATGTAGTGAAAGGATTCAGCCTTGATACACAACTTTCTTGATTTAAAATCACTCAGTGTCCCCTTGTTCTTTTCTAAGGATTGCTTCTTGGTCTATGTGGAGGTTCATCATGAGTACAATTAAGTGTTCTGGAATTCTCAATGTTATCCATAGTCTGTTGTAATCCACATAACAAAATACCTTCGCATAGTCAATAAAACACAAGTAAATATCTTTCTGGTCCTCTCTGCTTTCAGTCAAATTCCTTTTGCTGTCAGCAAGGATTTCTTTCCTTCCACGTCCTCTCCTGAATCCATCTTGGATTTCTGGCTGCTCCTTTCAATATACTGCTATAACAGTTTTAAATTATCTTCAGCAAAATTCTACTTGCATGTGATGTTAATGATATTGTTTAGAGTTTGTTCTAACAGCCACATTGTTCTTTTCTTTCTTTTTAATGAACTTCTGCTTTCTTCTTGTATGATGTCCTTGATGTTAGTTATCTCACAACTCCTCTGGTCTTCAGTCATTAGTGTTTAGTGTGTCAAATCAATTGTGATGGTATCTAAATTCAGGTAGCATATACTCAAGGTCATACATTGAGTTTCATAAATTGTTTTGATTTTCTTCAACTTCAGCTTGAACTTGCATATCAGCAGTTTATGGTCTGTTTCACAGTTGTTCTCTGACCTTGTTCTACAGATGATATTAAATTCCTTCATTGCCTCTTTCCACAGAAGTACTCAATTTGATTCCTGTGCATTCCATCTGGTGAGGGCCACAGATATAGTCATTATCTATGCTGTTGAAAAAGATATTTCCCCTGAATACATTCGGTTTTGCAAGATTGTATCATGCAATTTCTGATACAATTTCTATCACCCAAGACCATAGTTTCCGTTTTCTGAGTTTTCTTCTCTGTTTCCAATGTTCACATTCTAGTTACAGCAATTATTAATGCATCTTGATCAATTTCATACAGAAGAAGTAGGTGAAATCATCAGTTTATTAATCTATGGGCTGGTACTGTAAGATAAACACTAGACTGTTAACCACTAGGTCAGAAACCATGGATAGGGGTGCTCTGCTTCAAAACCAACTTGACAGCACTTAACAAAAAGAGCACCAACAACATGGCATTAGAGATTGACACATAAGTTTGAGTAGTAGTCATATTAACTGGCCATCCTTGTAGACATATGGATAGTATCATTGATAGCATGCTTCTGGACAGATTTTGTAATGTTATTTGGACAATGAATGAGACTTGTTCATTGTCAATTTGTCATTCTCAGTATACTAGACTGTATGATTGTTTGGGGAGTTTGGTGTGGTGCTGAAGGATAAGCACTGGACTTCTAACTACAAGTTTGACAGCTAAAACCACCAGCAGCTCCTCAGAAACCTTACATACTGTCAAGTGACTTGACAGCACTTCAAAGCAACAATATGACTATTTGATTCAAAATGGCCAAAAATCAGTTCACTGATTCCTAGGATATCAATTTTCAAGAGTTCTATTTAATTTTTGATGATTTAAGATTTTCCATGAGTCCTATTTTGTATGTTCCTCCTTTGGATAATTAATTGATGTTTACACCTATTTGTTTCTCATTTTAAGTTCTGCCAAACTGAGTTTAACTTAGTTTCTGCTATTCAGCTGTTGAGTAGGTGTTGTACATTTCATTGTGTTTCCCAAAATTATGTGTTATAAATCCTAAACCATACTTGTGAATGCAGACCCATTTGTAGAATAGTTCTTTCTTTGTTATGTTAATAGGTGTACCTTAAACCAATTACCTCAGAGACATTAAAAGAACAGATTACATAGAGAGAAAAAAGCTCAAATGGAGGGGAGAATACAATACACAGTCCGGAGTCCTGGTGTGGCACTGCAGGATAATGTACTGAACTTCAAGGTCGGTTTAAATAGCAAAGCTGGTAGTTTGAACTCACCAGCTGCTCCACAGGCACCCTATACAGGATTGCTATGAGTTGGAACTAACTCGATGGCAATTAACAATAACAACAATGTTATACACAGATGAAGATCCCAAGGAACTAAGTAACAGTAGCTGGAAAGAGACAGGGACCTTCCACCAAGGTCAGTTGAGAAAGAAAGCCTTCTCCTACATTGTTTGCACTGAATTTACCCATCTAGCCTCCTAAACTGTGAGAAAATATGTTTGTTTGTTAATGTCACCCATTTGTGATATTTCTGTTATAGCAGCACTGAGACACTGAGATAGTAGAGAATGGTTCTGATGAATTACCCAAAAGGGTTTAATGGTTCCTCTTGGGAGTGATGTATATCATTTCTGCATATTTCTTAATAATAATGACTCAGCAACATGCGACCAGCATACTCAGCAAAGGAGGAACCTGGGCAAAGTGGTCTTTCTGTGTGTCCAGGAGAAAAAGGTAACAGGGTATGATGACCACAAAGCATTAGTTCTGCCTCAGAAATTCAGCCTAATTAACAAAAACATGTTTGTTTGTTCTTTTGATTGATTTTTCTTAAAGCATGCAATCTTGTTCTAGAATTTAGTCAGCCCTATGAGATGTACCCAGCATGTTCCATTGTTTCAACAAAATAGAAAATTTGTGTATCTCACTACTCAACACAATGATCTACATTTTCAAATAACGTCTCTCCTTCAATGGACTCAAGTTCCTTAGAGATAGACAGAAAGGAATGCATTTACATTGTAGGACTTAATTTAGTTGAGGGTCTGAATGTTGTCCTGATGGGGTCTTGGGATACATCTTCCTTGCAGCATCAGATGAATTCCATTGCAGCTTTGCTCTTTTTTATGCCAATGGTACATTCTTTCTGCCTACCATCAAAGCTCCCAAAATTGTGTAAATCTAACTATTACAGACAGCCTGTCTCTTTCTATACTGACAACAACTTAAGTCAAAAGCTCAGTGGTTAAGAACAACACTGGACATTTTGCAATTATGCAGACATGAATGCATCGGGTCGTATTCCTTGCTCAAGTTCTTACCTAGATGTATCCACAACAGAAGCAACACAGTACCTTATATATTTTCTAAACGAAATCATACTTTTTTCTTCATCCTTGGATCTTTTTCCTATTATTGTTAACAAATATAGATGTTGTTGTTAGGTCCCATTGAGTCAATACCAACTCATAGTAACTCTATCACAGCAGAATGAAACACAGTTAGGTCTCGTGCCAACCTCACAATATTTGCTACAGTTGAGCCTATTCCTGATGCCATTGTGCCATTCCTTCTTGTTGGGGTGTTCCTCTTTTTCTCCAACCCTACACTTGACCAAACATGATCTCCTTCTCAAGTAACTGGTTCCTCCTGATAACATGTCCGAAGCATGAGAGACAGAGTCTAGCCAGCCTGGCTTCCAAGGAATATTCTGGCTGTACTTCTCCTTTTTTCGCCTTTTTTTTCTTTTCTATAATGAACCGAGTGATAGTTTATGTGGGGGAACATCAGCTTTACACAATAATTTCATTGCAATGATTACAGTCTCATCTGTGCATCATCATTCAACAGTATTTGCTTCCATTCCCTCTGTTTGTTTTTTTTGGGGGGGTTGGGTGGGGTGATGTACACAAAAACTCTCAGAAATATATAATAAGTTAAACAACCAAAGAACACATTCTGCAACTCTGCCTCCTGGCCACATATTAAACTCCCTCTTGAAAACTTGCAAGCCTATTACTTCATGCCTTTATCGGCACTTCATTTTAGGTAGCCAATGTCTAAGTTCTGACTGCACTTCTTCCAACATAAATAGTTTGGTCTTTTGGCAGTCCATGGTACTTTCAATATTCTCCTCCAACACCATAACTCAAAGGCATCAATTCTTCTACAGTCTTCCTTATTCACTGTCCAACTTTCACATGCATATGAGATTATTGAAAATACCATGGCTTGGGTCAGGCACATCTTAGTCCTTAAACTGACATTTTTGCTCTTCAACACTTTAAAGAGGTCTTGTGCAAGATATTTGCCTAATGCAATACATTGTTTGCTTTCTTGACTGGTGTTTTCATGAGTGTTGGTGGTTAATTTGAGCAAAATAAAGTGTTTGACAACTTCAATCTTTTCTCCATTTATATGGATGTTGTTTATTGGTCCAGTGGTGAGGATTTTTGTTTTCGTTACATTGATGTGCAACCCATATATAAAGTTATAGTCTTTGATTCTTATCAGCATTTTAAGTACTCTTCACTTTCAACTAGCAAGGTTGTATGAGTTTTCCTCCAAATCTAGATAGTTGGCTGCATTATCATGTAACAACCAGATAGGGAAGTAATGCTGTTCTGTTGACTTGGAATCCCCTCTTTCTCCTGAGTTATTTTCATTTAGATTTTATTTCTTACTTTGATTAATGTAGCCACACGGAGCCCTGGTGATTCAATAGTTAAGCACTAGGCTGCTGAGTGAATGTTGGTGGTTTAAACCTACCAGTTGCTCCACAAGAGAAAGGCCTAATGATCTGTTTTTTTAAAGACTGCAGTTTAGAAAACTTGAAGCACAGATCTACGTTTCCTATAGGGTTGCTATGAGTTGGAATTGACCCAAGGACAATAACAACAATAACTTGACACATCTGTTTGAAAAAAAAGTTAGGAAATTATTGTTTCCAGATTTCAAAAATATTTTGGAAAATAAGGGTTTATTTTTTTATGCGAAGTTTTCATGATTAGTTTCAGCTATGTTTCTACAGAAGAGCAAGTTTCGGATTTTTATCAGCAAGTTAAAATCTATATTATGGTGTTGAAACCCTCATTGACAAATGCCTTACTATTGACCTTTTACATAGGCTTGAAAAGCTATCATGAAGATCTATTGATTTATCTGGTGAAGGAATACAGGTAGTTTTCTCTAGATTATGTTTCTTCACACAAGATCTTGTCAAAATATAGCTGAATTGTTTTGAAAGATACATTCTTGTTGGTGTCCTCTATGGGCTTGAATTCAAAATGATCCTTTGCACAACAGAATTAAACACTGCCCAGTTCTTCGCCATCTTCACAATTGTTATTATGTTTGAGCCCATTGCTGCAGTTACTGTCAATTCATCTTCTTCGGGGTCTTCCTCTTTTCTGCTGACCCTCTACTTTTCCAAGCATGATGTCCGTCTCTAGGGACTTGTATCATATGTTCAAAGTACAAGAGGCCAAGTCTTGTCGTTCTCACTTCTATGGGTCATTGTGGCTCTACTTCTTCCAAGACATAGTATTTGTTGGTTCTGGCAGTCTATGGTACTTTCAATACTCTTTGTCAACACCATAATTCGAAAGCATCAATTATTTTCAGGTCTTCCTTATTCATTATCCAGCTTTCATATGCATATGATATGATCAAAAATACCATGGCTTGGGTCATTTCTCAAAGTGACATCTTTGCTTTTTAATACTTTAAAAAGGTCTTTTGCAGCAGATTTGTCCAATAAAATATGTCATTTGATTTTTTGACTGCTGCTTCCATGAGCACTGATTGTGGATCCAAATAAAATGAAATCCTTGACAACTTCAATCATTACTCCGTTTATCATGACCTTGTCTATGGTCCAGTTGTGAGGATTTTTTTTTTTTTTTTTTCTTCTTTACATTGAGTTGTACTCCATACTGAAGACCATAGTCTTTGATCTTCATCAGTAAGTGCTTCAAGTCCTCTTCACTTCCAGTAAGCACGATTAAGTGATCTGCATAACACAGGTTGTTAACCTTCCAATCTTGATGCTTCAATCATCTTCTTATACTCCAGTTTTTAAGATTATTTGCTCAGTTTGAATAAGTTTGGAAAACGATATAAACCTGGTTTGCAAATATTCAGTATCCCCTTATTCTTTTCTGCCTCTTGGTCTATGTAGTGGTCCCTCATGAGCACAATTAATGTTCTGGAATTCCCATTCTTCCCAACATTATCCATATTCTGTTGTTATCCATACTGTCAAATACCTTTACTTAGGCAATAGCATACAAGAAAACATCTTTCTGGTATTCTCTGCTGTCAGCCAAGATCCATCTGACATACGCAATGATACTCCTCATTCTATAGCCTCTTCTGAATCCCACTTGAATTCCTGACAGCTCTTTTCAAATTTCTTGGAAGAGGTTGGTGTGTGCTTCCAATGTTGCATCAGTTTGTGGAAAACGCTATCAATTCCTTGCTTTTTGCTAATCCCTTCAATGCAGTATGGACTTTTCCCTTCAATATCATTGCTTATCAGTCATATGCTACAGTGCAATGATTGAATGCAGACCACTTTTTTCTTTTTTTTAAGTTTTTATTGCAAACTGAGTGATACTTTACATGGGGGACTATAGGCTTTATACCATCATTTCATTGCAATGATTACAATCTCACTGTATCATCATTCAACAGTATTTGCTTCTATTCCCTCTGTTGTTTTTGTTTGTTTGTTTGTTTGTTTGTTTTTGAGGGGGGTGTAACAAGAATCGGGCTGCGAACCTTAAGGTCGGCAGTGTGAAGACTCCATCCTTCTCAGTTGGTATTTTGAGCTACTACATCCATAAGTATAGGTCAAGTTCATCAAATTGTAGCAGTTTACACTCATTTCCTTTACCAAAAATTGTTTTTGTATCTTCCTCTTGTCAAGTCTAACACTTCTTTTCAATAGGAATTCTGTGTATTCCTTCCATCTTTTTTTTTTTTTTCCTGATGCAAAATATTTATTCCACGCTAGTTATTTTATGCAGTTTTCCCCCTCATAACAGACTTGTGATAGCCACATCTTTTAAATCTGTAAATAATGTTATCAAAACAATCTTAATCTTTGAAATCTCACAAAAATTTATATTTTAAAATCCACCCTGAATATCAAGGCTGCAAGAATAATACAACATTTCCTATATCCAAATATTTTACAGTTGTATCTCCCTCCCAACCCCCTGCAAATAAAAAAGAGAAGAAAACCACGTTTGCTTGGTTAAGGGCTGAAGTTACCCAAGCAGCCAAAAATAAAATAAACTATCCAAATTATTAGCATTAATGTAATACAGTTATAACTTCAGGAAGCACTTTGCCATTGACAATGATTGCTTGCATACAGGGGTGAGTGCCCCAGGGGCTGGTAGTAGACACTATTGCTGCAGACTCGTGTCTTCTCCTCTCTGCACTGCCGGCTTCCACCGGTGCATCGCCCCATATATACTGTGTGTGATTTATATATATATTTTAAAATCTTTCCCACCACACAAACTTCTCTTTTATTATGCAAAAAGCAGGGAAGAACAACAATAAAAGCTAAACAAGCCAATCACTCTCTCTTTGAGATATGATTATTTCCCTTGGGCATGAAGTATTCAACAATAACGTAAGGAAAGGAAAAGAAGGGTTTCTTCTGTATATTCCCTAACACACAGGCAGAGTTTACTGGGTGAGCATTTATATGCCTACTTCCAGGCATCGTCATATGATGTTTCAGTGCTACTGGTTTCTGTATCTGAGTCCTCAAACTCTGCTTTACCAATGCTTCTCCAAGGAAAGAGGAGGCTGGAACTGTGGTTCTGTAAGAAGCCATTCTTTCCAAAGCCATTTCTTCTTAGCTGCTCTGTCTTCATGTGAAACTCTTTGAGCTCATCTGTGAGGGGAAGGCAGTTCTCATCATTTTCAGGATATTCCTGCCATCCCATTGTTTTTAATAACCTGTGCTCAGCTTCCAGGGAATGTGAGAGGACCTCTCTTTATTCTGCTGTGGGATGAGTAAGGCCCTTCGGATGACAGCTTTCTTCTCCATTTTAATTTGGTTCAGGTATGCTTTGTTCTCCATATCCTCCATTTTGTCAGCCTCTGTTCTCTGAGAAGTCTCCATTCTGGTCATCCTTCAGAGTCTTCAGGAACTCACTCTGTCCATTAGAAGTTTGGCAGGTCAGCTTGGTCAGACGAGAGGAACTGATCTCATTTGGAGGGGTAGTGCTAGAGGGGCTCTCTTTTGGAGAGTTCAGAACTCTGCCACCAACCAGTACCAATGATTTGTTAACAGAAATTGGACTGGTAAAAGCAGATTCCCGACTAGTGGAATGGAATCCTAAGTTGTGTTCCATTCTGTTAGTTTTCCATGCACTGGGTGTGGAAGGTGGTGGTGCAGGCTTAGGAACAAGGTTCTTATAGACACTCCGAATTATGGTTGATGATTTGTTCCCATTTGTATGAAGAGATCCTGGTGACGTGAATGCATCACAGAAGGCAACAACAGGATCCTCTTTGGAAGCTTTTTTGATGACCAGCATCTTGGAGAGTTGCTTGGTACTTGGTGGGTTTTCCCACACTCCAGAAGGGGTCCCAATAGGTCTGTATGGCTGATTGTGTTTGTTAGCTTCTGGATTCAAAGAAGGAAAGTCTTCTTCTTCAAACTAGAACTTTTTGGCTTTGTCTTCTTTCTTTTCTTCCCTAATTTCTGTAGGTGCTTTTTCTTGAAAGGCAGAGTCTTTCCAGGACTGGAAGCTGCCATTCCAGTGGCAATGGTTCCCTGTGCCACCCCTGCTATGCTGGCTCATGCCATCATGACCCCGGGAAGAGCCATGCCAATCAGATAGGTTCCCAGTGATTCCAGAGTATGCTCCTCCCTTAGAAACACCAGAGTCCACAGAATCATGGTGGGACAAGGAGGGCTGATGCCAAGGAGGGAATCTCCAGTAGTTCCAAGGGGTCCATTGTTAAAAGAGCCATCGGAGGAATTATGTCGACGATGGCTCACTCCAAATTTGCCTTCCCCTCGGGATAGGTGCTCTCCCTGTTTTTGACTTAGCTGATTGTGGTGTTGAGAAATTTAGCCACGCAGAAACAAAGTCATGCTGCGCCATTTTGGTCCAGTGTCTCTTTTTAGCAAGGTGAGGCATCCAACTTCATGACCAGGATCCCAGAGTGTAACCTCTATGGTCCTGTTTCCTGAGCTCCTTGAGTCTGCCAGCTAGATCTCTCATGAGGTTATCTTGGAAAAAGTGTCTTAAGTAGCTTGGCCAGTGGCAGGTTTTGTGATAAAGCATACAGAATCCAGGATCTGTGTGGATCACTTTCTCAGTTCCCTCAATTGTTCATCTCAAACTATCAAGTTTCTGACACTTTCCCAAAAGTGGGGAGAGGAAAGGAAAGGGGAACATTTAAAAAAGGTGAAAGGGGAAAGCGTTATGTCTATGTTCACCTCATTCAACTTCCTTGAGTGACGGCTGCTTAAATAGATAATATATGGCCATTTGCACAGTGAGTGCAAACGGTGTTTATAACAAGCTAGAAAGGCTGGTTGGCTCATGGGACAAGTGATGTCATCAGGTGATAGGCCCAAAATATCATTTTAAAGTGATATAAAAGATCTTCTAAGCAATCAACTCCAGTGGCAAAATATCCACATATCAAATCTCTTAAAATACAGATCTCATTGTTACTCACACAATTGTTAAAAACAGTGTGTAGGTCGGTATCTATATTTGCCTTATTCTTAAAAATCTAGATATTAGAAATCTTTTTTTTTTTAATCAGACAGCAACTTGATACACTTTTCTTTCCACAGAATAGCAGTTTTCAAGGTAAATTTCTTGGTATAAAGCTTCCAACTGTATCTTCTATTTCTTTGGTCTTCACTATTTATAAATTTAGAGCAAAATTAAAACTAGCTGAAAGACAGGGGCTAAGGAATAGAAAGTATACAGTTCCAAAGCAAGGATTTCTTTTCAGTTTTCTGTCCTTTTTCTGAAGACTCAATTGGGCTTCTGAAAGGTGATATGAAGAATCTTCTATAGCTTCAGTAGAGAAATCACTTGGTATATATTATGAATTTTTACACTACTCAATTATTTAAAATGTCACAGGAATCATCACACTGGTAGGGGTGGGGCTTCAGCTACGGCCAAAACTCAGCATCCAAGGGCACTTCCCCAGTTTTCTAATCTGGCAAAGGTGGTTAACCCACAACCATAGCAAAGCTCTTCCCAAAATGGCTGCCCGGCCCACACTGCCCAAGAGGGGCAACCTTCCATCTTCTTTTAATGCTTTCTGCATTGCTCAGTATTTTGTCACCAGAATCCTTCAATACTATAATTTAAGGCTTGAATTTTTTCTTCAATTCATTCAGCTTGAGAAAAGCTAAGTGTGTTTCTCTTTTGGTTTTCAAACTTTAGGTCTTTGGATATTTCATTATGATACTTTATTTTGTCTTTTCGAGCTGCCTTTTGAAATTTCCAGTTCAGCTCTTTTACTTTCTCATTTCTTTCATGTGTTTTATCTACTTTATGTCCAAGAGGAATCCTCAGAGTTTCTTTTGAAATCCACATTGATCTTATCTTTTTTTTTTAATGTTTTATTATGAATTATGTTATAGTTTACATGAGAGAACATTAGCTTTACATTCATCCTATCATATATCGTTTCATTACCATGATTACAATCCCCTCCATGCATCATTAAACAACCAAAGGGTATACCCCGCAAGCCTGCCCCTCAGTAGTCAGCACACAGCCCCTCTCCCTCTCTGCATCTAGAGTCCACAGCCATTCCATCTTGCCATGTAATCGTCCCTGCCTCCGTCTCTGGCATCACTGTTTCTCTGGGTAGGGTCCCGCACTCCATGCTTCTCCCTTAATGGTCCCAGGGACCTGCACTCCTGGACTACAAAGTCAACCACTCCTCTCCTTTTGCTAAAAAACATCTACCTTTACATTTCCAACCCTCCCAGTCAGTCCTGATAACAGTTATTCACTATTGTACTGCAATTGTCCTATTCCCATCTTTTTTTCCTCAGCCTCACCCAGCCAGATTGGATACTACTCAATGGAGAGTCTGCCTTCCTACGAGCATTCTGGATCTAAGCTCCCTCTTGAAAGCTTGTAATCCAGTCACTTCTTGCCTTTGTAGCCCCGTCTCCCCCCATTTTGGGTCGCCAATGTCCAAGTTGCCCATCCCTGTCTACCCTATATATCAGTGGGGTGGGAATGATCCTCATTGAAAAGATTTATTCCCTCTTTTGAGCTACTGCATCCATATGTGTAGGTCAAGTTCATCAAATTGTATCAGATTAGTCTTTTTTTCCTCTTTTTTCTTCTAGTTGAGTTCTGATCATCCAGTCACTGAAGCTAGGTCAAGTGGGTATTATCTGCAAGTGTCAGTGTTCTTGTGCATATGCCTTCTCTTCTTATCAACTGGATGCTTTACTCTCCACTCTAATCCTCTGTGGCTATGTTACTTCCTCTTTGCCAATTTAGATAACTTCAATTTCCCTGACTTGCCATATAACTTTTGCTAAGATTTCCAGCACAATATTGAATAGGAATGGTAACAAATGATATTCTTGTCTGGTTCCTCTTCGCAGAGGGAAGCCTTTTAGTTTCACTCTATTGAGAGTAATGTAGGCTGTTGGTTTTGTATATATGCTTTTAATTATGTTGAGGAATTTCCCTCCAATTCCTACTTTGTTGAGTGTTTTTTCAGGAATGGATGTTGGATTTTGTTTTTTGAATGCGTTTTCTGAATCAATTGATATGATCATGTGGTTCTTTGCTTTTTTCTTATTTATATAGTGGACTACCGTGATAATTTTTTTAATGTTGAACCAGCCTCGCATTTCTGATATGAATCTCACTTGGTCATGATGTATTATTTTTTGTTGTGCTGGTGGATTCTGTTGGCTAGGATTGTGTTGAAGTTTTTTGTGTGTCTATCTATGTTTATGAGGGATATTTGTCTATAATTTTTTTTTTTTTTTTTCTTAGTGACGTCCTTCCCTTGTTTTGTTATGAGGGTTATGCTTGCTTCATAAAATGTATTAGGAAGTTTTCCATCCTCCTCTATATTCTGGAATAATTTGAGTAGAACTGGTGACAGTTCTTCACTGAATGTTTGGTAGAATTCACCTGTGAAGCCATCTGGGCCTGGATTTCTTTTGGTTGGGAGTCTTTTGATGACCTGATCAATTTCTTCTTTTGTTATGGGTCTGTTCAGGTTTTCTACTTCACTCTGTGTAAGTTTAGGTAGGTCGTATTTATCTAAAACTGTATCCATCTCTTCTAAATTTTCAAAGTTGTTGGATTACAACTCTTCATAGTATTCTGTTATTATCCTTTTGATTTCCTTTGGTTCCATTGTGACATTGCCAGTGTAGTTTCTATTGCATGTTGTTTGTGTCTTCTCCTTCTTTTCTTGTGGTAGGTTTGCCAATGGTCTGTCAATTTTGTTAATCCTTTCAAAGAAACAGCTTCTTGTCCTGTTAATTCTTTCTGTAGTTTTTCTGTTTTCTGTCTCACTTATTTCTGCTCTAATCTTTATTATTTCTTTTCTTCTATTGGTGGCTGTAGGTTCCTTCTGTTGGTCTGTTTCAAGTTGTTGTAGATGCTGTGTTAATGTGTTAATTTTGGTTCTTTCTTCTTTTTGGATGTGTGCATTTATTGCAATGAATTGTCCTCTCAGCACCACTTTTGCTGTGTCCCAAAGATTTTGGTATGTTGTGTTTTCTAGGAATTTTGTGAATTCTCATTTTATTTCTTCTACTACCCAGTCGCTTTTCACCAGGGTGTTATTCAGTTTCCATGTATTTGAGTTTATTTCCTTGGCTTTCCTATTGTTGCTTTCTAATTTGATAACATTGTGGTCTGAGAAGATGCTCTGTAGTATTTTGATATTTGTAAATTTATGGACATTTGTTTTGTGGTCTATTTTGAAGAATGTTCTATGTGCACCGGTAAAGAATGTGTATTGTGCTATTATTGGGTTGAATGCTCTGTACACATCTATGAAGTCCAGTTGGCTGATTGTGTTGTTTAGTTCCTCTGTGTCTTTGTCGAGTTTCTTTCTGGTTGTTCTATCCATTTTTGAAATCAGTATACTTAAATTGCCCACTACTATTGTAAATTCATCTATATCTTTCTTCACATCTATTAGAGTTTGCTTTATATATTTTGGAGCTCTTTCAATGGGAGCATAGATATTTATTATGGTCATATCATCTTGTTCAATAGTCCTTTTAATCATGAGATATTTTCCATATTTATATATTATGCTGAGTTTTGCCTTAAAGTTTATTTTATCTGAGATTAGTACTATCACTCCTGTTCATTTTTTATTGCAATCAGCTTGGTACAGTTTTTCCCCATCTTTTGACTTTTAATCTGTTTTTGTGTCTGTGTGTCAGATGTGTGTATTGAAGGATCTTGTTTTCTTATCCATTCTGCCACTCTCTGTCTCTTAAGTGGTGCATTTAGTCCATTTACATTCAGTGTAATTATCAATAGGTATGGATTAATTGTTGCCATTATGTTTGTCTTTTTGTGGTGCTGCTGCTTTGTGTGTGTGTGTGTGTCTTCCTGTGCTGAGTTCATGCTTTTTGTGTCCTTTCTTGTGAGTTTCCTCATAGTTTTAATGTTTCCATGTTCTTCTT
>NW_006408523.1:22331058-22395978 GCF_000296735.1 Chrysochloris asiatica | reverse complement strand
AGGGTGGGGCTGGGGTGCCCACTAGCTCAGGCACCCCTATAGTCACCAGAATGGAGGTGTGCAGACAGCAAGGGACCAATGAACAGCTACCAAAAGAGAAGAATGTCCACACCTTTATCTCAGCGGTTCTGCCAGGCGTCTGTGGCTGCTACGATCTTTCTCCCACATAGTCTCACCCAAGATGGTGGCTCCTGGAGCAGTCGAGCGGCCCAGACTAGAAAGCAATAGATTTCTTGCTTCTGCCACAAATTCCCCCAGCTGTGAGCCTTCCAACCTTCTAAGTATTCCTTTATTCGTGGTTCAGAGTTCTGGGACAATCCCCTGAGCCTGTTTGTTCAGGTATTCTGTGTTGTTGTTGGCGGAGCTCTCTGCTATACATCCACCCGATCCGCCATCTTGTTTGTTCCCTTATTCCTCTATTTTTAATGATCTTCTTCTTTCTTCATGTATGATATCATCCCACAACACATCTAGTCTTTGGTCATTAGTGTTCAATGTGTTGCATTTTTTCTTGAGATGATCTCTAACTTCAGGTGGGATATACTCAAGGCCATATATTGACTTTCAAGAAACTCTTACATTTTCTTCATCTTAAATCTGAAGTTACATATGTGCAACTGATGATCTGTTCTGAAATAAACCCCGAGCCTTATTTTGGTTGTTGATAATGAATGTCTACATTGTCTCTTCCCACAGATATAGTCAATTTGAATTCTTGTGTATTTCATTTGGCAAGCTTCATGTGTATAGTTGCCGTTTATGTTGTTAAGAAATTGTATTTGCAAAGAATGTCAGCAGTCTTGAAAATTCTGTCATGCAATCTCTAGCATCATTTCTATCACTATAGTCATTTTCCAACTATAATTCTTGTCTGTTTCCAACCCTGAATTCTAATCACCAGTAATTATCAATGACTGCATCTTGATTGCAGGTTTGATCAATTTCAGAATGCAGAAGTTAATTGAATTATTTAATTTCTTCATCATTGGCTTTGGTGACTAGTTTGTGAATTTCAATATTAGTTATATTAATTCATATTCCTTTTGGCTGTATAGATAGTATCCTATTACAGACAACCTTGTGTATCAAGACAGGTTTTTGAAATGTTCTTTTTGATGATGAATATGAAACATTCCTCCTCAGTTTGTCATTCTAGGCATAGTACATCTTATGATAGTCTGATTCAAAATGACCAATACCTGTTTATTTCGGTTAACTAATATCTTGGATTGTGTTTCATTTTTTAAGACTCCCAATATTTGTAGACTCATACTTTGTACATTTCTTGTTCCAATTATTAATGGCAGTTTGCAGCTGTTTCTTGTCATTTGAGCCATACCTTATCAACAATTACAAGTCCCAAAAGTTTTACTGCATCCATGTTATTAAGGTCACCTCACTTTGAAGAGGTAGCTCTGACTCAGTAAAATTTTGAGTGCCTTTCCACCTGGAGGACCAATCTTCCAGCACTCCATCAATGTTTCACTGCCATTCATAACATTTTCAGGGCTAATCCTTCTGAAGCGGACTGCCTATTCCTTATTCTTAGTCTGTTCTTAGTTTGGAAGCTCTGTTGAGACCTGTCTATGATGTAGGACCCTGCTGGTATTTGCAACACCACTAGCATGGCTGCTTCTGCCAGCATAGCTACATGCAAATCACCACAGAGTAACAAACTAACAGATATGGGGAAAAGATACATTAAGAGAAAGAAAGCATATTTTCTAATAGTTGATATACAGAAACTCGAGGTTCAAATTCTGTTTTTATTTTTTAATTGTGGAGTACTGGTATGGCCTTGCAGGCCGAGGCACTGCACCACACGGTCAGTTTGAACAAGGTTGAAGGTTCAACCTTACCAGCAGTTCCTCAGAAATCCTATACAGTGACACTATGAGTTGAAACAGACTCAGCAATACTAAACCAAATAAGTTTATTGATGATAAAATGCAATTGGAAGTTAGAAAGGTAAACTTTGTTGTTGCTGTTAATAAGTGACATAATGTTGATTCCAACATTACTCATTGTGATAAAGTAGAACTATTCCATTGGGTTTTCTTGACTATAATCATTATAGAAGCAGACCACCAGGACTTTCTCCTGTGGAACATCAGGTTGTATTCAAATTCCAACCTTCATGTTAGTAGCTAAGGCTTAACCATTGAGCCACTAGGGATCTCTAGAAAATAAACCTAGCAGGAAGCAATTATCATGACCCCAAGGACAAAGAGCATTGTATTATCTAAAGAATCCCAGAAGTCTAAGGAGCAGCCACTCTATGAGAGAATGAGGAGATAGTAGCAGGTGGCCAAGCACTTCTCCCTTATATAGGTCAAGCAGCTATTTTATGATATTTTATGAACTGAGAAATCTTAAACTCACCATGAAATACAATGTGTATCTCTGGAGAATAATGGAACAAGCTCCATCCATGTTTGCAGCAGCCCAGAGTTCAGCAATCTGTACTAGAATTTGTTGCTTCTAGCAAACAGGTGTAGTGATTTAGTACCAGCTTACAATTGACAGAGTAAGTATCGTGGGCACTCCCAAAGCCCAGTGTTAAAAGAGCATCCTGTTTGCAGGAAGGTCCAGAAAAGTAAAGGAAATTAGTAACTCTCATATCTTAAGTGCAGATACTTAGTTCATATATGGTATAGTCTATGTACTGATATCATATTTGTTTTATAATTATTTTACTGCTTAATGTAAAAATGGACATACCTATAAAACTTTCATTTTGAACCTTAATTTGCTGATGTGGCACAACTCAAAATGAGGAGAAACAGGTGTAAATATCCATTAAAAATTGGGCACAGGATATATGAAGTATTAATCTAGAAAAATCGGAATTTATAAAAAATGAAATGGAAGGTGTAAAGATCAATATCCTAGACATTAGTGAGCTGAAATGGACTGCTCTTGGCCGTGTTCAATCTGACAGTCTTATGGTTTACTATGCCAGGAATCACAAGAGAAAAGGCAATATATTCATCATCAAAGAGAACATTTCAAGATCTATTATGAAGTATAATGCTGTCTGTGGTAGGATAATATCCATATGCCTATAAGGCAGATGAGTTAATGCCACTATTATTTATATACCAATCACTAAAGCTTTTGATGATGAGACTAAAGAATTCTACCAACTTCTTCAAAGGAGCCCTGGTACCATAGTGGCTTACAAGCAACATCAAGTCCAAATCTACCAGTAGCTCTGTGGGAGAAAAATGAAACTTTTGGCTCCTATAAAGATTTACAACTTCTTATATAAGGATCTCTGGTAACTTAGTGGTTATGAATCAGGCTGCGGAGCCTCAGGGTCAGCAATTTGAATCTACCAGCTGCTCTGCGGGAGAAAGATGAGGCTTTCTGCTCCCGTAAAGATTTACAGCCTCAGAAACCCTGTACAGGGTCGCTATGAGTCAGAACTGACTACACGGCACATTATAACAACAACAATATGGGGTCAGAACTAACTCCATGGCACACAAGTACTACCACCAACAAAAGCTTTTTCAGTCTGAAATTGATCAAACAAGGAAATAAACATGTACTGATAATTACTGATGATTGGAATGCAAAGGTTGAAAACTAAGAGGAAGGATCACTACTTGAAAAGATTTCCCTGGTGATAGAAATGATACTGGAGATTGCACAATAGAATTTTGCAAGACCAATGCTTTATTTATTGCAAATAACTTTTTTTAAAACAGCATAAAAGACAATTATACACATGGCCCTCACCAGATGGAATAAACAGAAATCAAATCGACAACATCTGTAGGAAGATACAGTAGAAAAGCTTCATATCGTCAACTAAAACAAGGCCGAGGGCTGACTGTGAAATGAAAGGTTAATTGCTCATTTGCAAGTTCAGACTGAAGCTGAATAAAATGAAAATAAGTCTACGAGAGCCAAAATATGACCTTGAATTTATCCCACCTGAATTTAGAGATCATCTGAAAAACAGATTTGATGCATTAAACACTAAAGACCAAATACCAGAAGAGTTGTGGGATAACAACAAGAACATCATTCAGGAAGAAAGTATAAGATCTTTAAGAAGACAAGAAAGAAGGAAAAGTCCAAAATGGATGTTAGAAGAGACTCTGAAACTTGCACTCCAGCATAGAGAAGCTAAATCAAATGGAAGAAATGAGGAGGTTTAAGAGCTTAACGGAAAATTTCAAAGGGCAGCTCGAAAAGTCAAGGTCAGGTATTTTAATGAAATATACAAAGAGCTGGAGTTAGAAAACCAAAAGGGAAGAACACACTCAGCATTTCCCAATCTGAGAGAACTGAAGAAAAACTTCAAGCTTCAACTTGAAATATAGAGGGAATGAACGGGCAAAATAGTGAATGATGCAGAAAAGCATCAAAAGGAAATGGAAGGAATACACAGAGTCCCTGTACCAAAAAAAAGGAATACCATTGCAAGAGGTCGCATAAAATCAAGAGCCAATGTTATTGATGGAAGAAGTCCAAGATGCATTGAAGGCATTGAGACAGAACAAGGTTCTGGGAATTGATGGAATACAAACTGATATCTTTCAGCAAACTGATGCTGGTCTGGAGCCATTCATTCATCTATGTCAAGAAATTTGGAAAAACTTCCTGGCCAACTAATTGAAAGAGAACCATATTTGTGCTCATTCCAAAGAAAATGACCCAACAAAATGCAGAAAACATCATTAATGTCACATAGAAGTAAAATTTTGCTAAAGATAATTTAAAAATGGCTGCAACAGTATATGACAGGGTACTGCCATTGGTTTAAACTAGGTTCATAAGTGAAGGATATCACTGCTGACATCAGGTAGATTTTGGTTGAAAGCATAGAATATTAGAAAGATGTTAACCTGTTTTATTGATAATGAAAAGGCTTTTGAATGTGTGCATTATGACAAGCTATGAATAACATTGTGAAGAATGTGTATTCTAGAGTAACCTGTACATACACCAAGAGGCAGTCATTCAAAGACTATTAGGGGGACACTGAATGGCTTAATATCAGGAAATGTGTGCACAAGGGTTGTATTCTTTTGCTGCATTCATTCAGTCTGTATGCTGAGCAAATAATTTGAGTAGCTGGATTATATGAAGAAGAACATGGCATCAGGATTGGAGAAAGATTCATTAACAACCTGTAATATGCATTATATAAAAATTTGCTTACTGAAAGCTAAGATGACTTAAAATACTTAATGATAAAGACCAAAAACCACAGCCTTTGGTTTGGATTGCACTTCCATTTAAAGGAAACAAAAATCCTTACAACTAACCAATAAATAACATTATGGTAAATAGAAAAAAGATTGAAGTTATTAAAGACTTTATTTTGCCTTGATCCACTGTCAACACTCATGGAAGTAGCAACCAAGAAATCAAATTTTATGTTTCATCAGGCAAATCAGCTCCACAAGTCTTCTTCAAAGTGTTTAAAAGCAAAATTGTCAGTCTGATGACTAAGGTTCTCCTGACCCAAGCCATGGTGTATTCAGTAGCCTCATATGCATGTGAAAGTTGGACAATAAATAAGGACAACCATAGAAGAATGGGTATATTTGAGTTAAGGTATTAGATAAGAATATTAAAAGTATCATGGACTGCCAGAAGAACAAATAAATCTGTGTTGTACGAAATACAGCTAGAATGCTTCTTTGAAGTCGGTATGGTGAGACTTTTTTCTCTCGTATCTCAGATATATTATCAAGAAAGGCCAGTCCCTGAAGCCTAATAAAGTGGGGGTCAGTGAAAAAGATGACACTCGATAACATGTATTGACCCCAGTTGCAGAAGCAATGGGCTGAAGTGTGTCAATGCTTGTAGGACTAGGTAGTATTTTGTTATGTTGAGCATAGGATCACTATGGAACAACTCGAGGGTACCTAATAACAAGAAGTTACCCTTGTGTGCCATTTAACAATTCTCAACTCTCCTATTCTCTTTTGTTCCTAACAAGCAAAACCCTTCCGGATTAATGCAAGTGTCTACCTCTCTCACTCTGACCTCGGAGGAAGTCCTGGAGAAACTCATAAAGCCTTCTAAATTGGAGCTGTTATAAATGTTTGGACACAGTACCCTTTTTTGTATCCCTGTTATATATAAATACAAGATGAACTCCTTTTCCTTTTCTGATGCCAATTCACCGATCTCTTTGTGGACCTTTCCTTACTTAACTGCCTTTCTTCATCAGTATGTTCTACTGGGCCTTTCTGATACCTGAATGTCTCTCTAAGTCCTAAGTTCAATCATTCCTCACCTCTTTGTTTCTCATCAGCTCCTGTCCTTCTTCTGTTCTCCATTTCGCAGCCAAGCTATTGTATCTTGGTTGTGTTAATATACCTCATTGTTATGTCCTTGGTCTCTCCTCAATCCATTCACCTACTGTGAACACCATCCTCCATCTCGGACAACTTTTCTACTCTACTAAATTCCTGAGCACCACTGGTGTGGCCTCATCATGTTAACTCTGTGTTACTCTGATTTTACTGTGGGAGGGAGAATGTTTTATCCAGGCTACTATTTAGTGACTAGGACAATGTCGGGGTAGGAATAGCAATTCATGCCTGTTGCTGAATTTTACAAGTGAAAAAATTAGCACATGCCCATGTTAAAGCCAGATATTAGTATCTTTTTGTAATTTGATGACAATAAATGTAACTTGGCATGCATATTTTCTTTCTTTTCTTTTCTTTTTGATGAACCAGCTGGATTTATTGG
This sequence comes from Chrysochloris asiatica, assembly GCF_000296735.1. Lineage (NCBI taxonomy): Eukaryota > Metazoa > Chordata > Mammalia > Afrosoricida > Chrysochloridae > Chrysochloris > Chrysochloris asiatica. The sequence goes on along the minus strand of NW_006408523.1, from coordinate 22,389,255 downwards.
TAGAGCATTAACTATAGTTTTCATTGGCCCTCTATTTTTGTTATTATTATTTTTAAAGTTTTTATTGTGCATTGAGTGAGAGTTTACAGGGCTGATCATCAGTTTTACATTCAACAAATCATACACTTTGTTTCATTGCAATGACTATAATCCTCTCCATGTACCATCAGTTAACATTAGTTCTCTCTATTCATTGTAGCTTTTTTTTTTTTTAAACACTCAGGCATATAAGGAGCTCTGGTAGCACAGTGGTTACGAATCAGGTTGCAAATATTAAGGTCAGCAGTTCGAAACTACCAGCTGTTCTTACCAGCTGTTCCGTGGGAGAAAGATGAGGCTTTTTGCTCCCGTAAAGATTTACAGCCTCAGAAACCCTGTATAAAGTCACTATGAATTGGTTCTGACTCCACGGCACATAACCACCACCACCAGGCATATATAATAATTTAAACCACCAAAGGGCACATTCTGCAAGTCTGCCTCCTGGCCACCAGCTCTCAGTCCCTCTCGTTCCATGAATCTTGAGTCCTCAGCTCCTCTCTGTCTCTATGTCCCCATCTCTGCCTCTATCTTTGGTGTTACTACTTTTCTGGATAGGGTTTCACATTATGCTTGTGCTTGTCTCCCTTGATGGTCCTAGGGTCCTCGGTTCATGGACTGTAAGATTAATCACTCCCCTGTTTATGTATAAAACTTCTGCCTTTACAATTGGGAGAGTTGCAATTAGTCATGATAACAATTACTCACTATTGAATGCAGATTTTCTTGGACATTATTTTTTTGGCAAGGGTTTTATCGGGTTTCATTCAAGTATTCCCATGACTACAGAAAGCACCAGTTCTATTCAGAATTTTGTGAAGTAAAATTTGATCTCTACCTTTAATTTCTGCACAGACTTAATTCTTTTTTTTTTTTTTTTTTTTAACTTACTGGGTCTCTAGTCATTTTATCATTCAACCTCGTGCAAACAGTTCATCAGGTCTCTAACAAGAACACAATGACACAAAAAATGGAAATCTATATTAAGAACAGGTCCTAAATCAACTCTTTCTGATTAATTTTCCCTTTATTTTCAACATCTAACTCATCCTGACTGAATCAATCAAAAAGCTATTACTTTCATACTTGGAAATGCTCCTTTCAAAATCAATAAAAACACAGTTCATTTGTAATATATAATATATTACAAGAATGAAAATTCCCAGTTACTTGAAGTGGAAATTTATGAAAAAAGTATGGTAGTTGGAGAACTCTTCTTGGCTATGTGCTCTCAGAGACACACATTGTTGTTGTTGTTGTTGTTGATATGTGCCGTGGAGTCAGTTCCAACTCATAGCGACCCTGTACAGGGTTTCTGAGGCTGTAAATCTTTACGGGAGCAGAAAGCCTCATCTTTCTTCTGCGGAACAGCTGGTAGTTTCAAACTGCTGACCTTGAGGTTCACAGTCCGATTCGTAACCACTACGCTACCAGAGTTCCTTTATGGACACATAATTCCTCGTTTCAGACTTTGTGTTTCATCACTATTTAGATTTTCATCACTATTAACATTTAGTAAGTTTATATGTCATTTTAATTTACACTAAAACAAGGAATTAATTTACACTAAATTGTTGCTCTTGCTTTATTAATCCATATCATAAGCACTGAATGAATCAGTAGTTTTCTAAAGCTCTAGACAAAAGAGATATACGAAAAAATTACAATAGCTATCCAAAGATATTTTTTAAATTTTTGTGCTATGTTCTTCTTACGAGATTTTAATGACATCCAGCTATATAACTGGCCATTTGTATCATTCATTAATAAAGAATTAATAGGAACTCTGACTACTACCGTCTGAGAATGATTATTGAATTGTACACCTTTACTCAGGATATCTATTTTCTGATATGTTTTAATCAACATTCATCTATGCTTCTACAATAATTGTTGCTATTATTGTTAAGTTCCGTCGAGTCAGTTCTGACTCACAGCGACCCAGTATAGGGTTTCCAATGAGCGACTGATGTTTATCCTATAGCTAGGCATGTTTATAATATTGAACTTGAGAGAAAGTTTAAATTCTTGTATTCCTCTATGCTGTTTTTTTTATTTCATCTGAAAATATAAAATGTTGCCATGAGATGTATAATAATATATGAAGTGGATATTGGCCTAACAGAAAAGCAATATAAGATGAGTAAAGTCAGTGTTTATTATAAGTTATTTTGTTATTTTAAATAGAAGTTTATTATATTACTGCAACCATGAACTTTCTCAATTCTTTCTTCCAATCTGATCACATGGTCATGGAAGAGAAGTTTCGAGATCATAAGTTGGCAGTTTTCAGTGTTGTGTGTGCGTACTGTGAGATAGAATTGAGTTTGGTATGGGGTGATGGATGGTTTTTTCTGGAGTGACGGATAGCTGTTCATTCTGTTAATGGCATTTCATCTATCATGTACTTTTGATGTGGGTGATCACAGGATGTTGCTGACTCAATTTCGTGCATTAACTGAGGTGAAAGTGATACCTTTTGGAAGTTTCTTTGATACAGATTTTCATATCTTGGGAATAGGGTGGATTATATTATCTGTCAAGATGTTACTCCATATGAGTCCTTTACTGTCAACTTTCTTGTTCTTTGAACCATATCTCTTTGGCATTAGCAGCTGAAATATAATTTTTATGTGTCATGAAAAATTCGTGTCTCTAAATCTACATTATTTTCTATAAATTAGATGTAGGACTGAAAATAAGTAGAAACTGATGAATTATGAAGTGTAGTTAAAATTTGAAGAAGTAATCTCTAGTGATGTGGATGTCTTATTGTTGCTTCTGTGTATCAAGAAACAAAACCACTGGAATTCTGTAATCATAAAAAGATTTAAAAAGTAAGAAATTTAAATGCTCAAGAAAAATAAGGATTATGATAGAAATAGCAGAAACAATACGATACAGATTCCTTACCACAAATGTTAAAATAATCATAAAATAAATAAGCAAACAAAAATCTGATTGGCATCAAGTTGATTCCATCCCATAGGGACCGTCTAGCACAAAGTAGAGTGGCTTTATGAGGTTTCTAAGACTCAATCTTTCCAAAAGCAGACTGTCTCATCTTTCTCCTGAGAGTTCATTAGCGTTGGGTCTGAATTACTGACTTTGTATGCTTAGCTCACTGCATCACCAGGACTCTTTAATCATAAAAAGAATGAAAAAATAATAAATTTAAAAATAAACAAAAGCTTGTAAAAGACATTAGTAAGCATGAGTAAAGAGCAAAGATAATTCATTTTCATCCCTTTTTTGTTAATATTTGAATCTTTTGGTATTAGTGTACTTCTGATATATATCAGAATATTTCTTTCTCATGTAGTTAATTTTTTTCTTTTAATAAATGACTTAAAAATTGTTTCATGTATTGAATATTACTTTCCTATTTCTTTTGACACTATCCCTAGTATGAGTGACAATAACATGAGCTTCTATGCTCTTCTAACTTCTTCACTATTCATACGCAATTAGATTTTTATAACAGGAAGTATCTTAATGCTTGTCTTTGTACTATTGAATGTGTTTATATTAGCATTTCTGAATTGTGATCTGAAAATACCCATTTCTTCTCAGTCACTGGAGACGAAGCAATCAAGAAGCTAACTGTATTTCCACATTCTTTTTTCTCCTCCTAATTTTTATAATTAAATCCCACATAATGTCAATATTGTCAGTAAAATGTAATTTTACAATTTCTACACCAATTTCTCCCTTAAATGTATAGGTACATATTCTCAATCGTGACCTCTAGTCTTACTGCAAGTGTATCATCACTCATCATCAGTTAGCCTGAAGTTTCTCATCTGCTATTTCCTCAAGAAGGCAATGAAAACATTCTTTCCTGAATGTATGGATGTTCAAAACGGTAGACTTTATTGTTGATAAATATCTTGGGAGAATAAAGTTAAAGTCATTGGCTTCTTTCACTTCATTTTGTAAATAAGTTCATCAGTCTTCTAGGGTCAGCTGTCTCTATAGGAAACTCTTGATTCCAAATTGGTTTATTGTTTTATAGATGACTTGACATTATTGCCTAATCTCTTTAAAATCTTTCTTAATTATTCCTAATCTTTAAAGACCAATTATACAAGGTTGTATCTCCACTGAAATATTCTGATTCCATTTTCCTGGAATAGGATTTTACATGATTTGAGCTATAGATAGAAATATAAATGTAGACTAGTTTGTTTCTTAAAGCTCTAGTTTTCATTGTCTTTTAAAATATGCAGTATTATTTTATTTATTTATTTTTTCAACATCTCTGGTTATCTCTGTCATGGACTAAGTTGGCCTACCTACCATGTGCCATGTCCAGCTTCCTGTCACTCTGCTTTACCTTCCACAGTCTGCTTTTTGTTATTGTTGTTCTTAATGCTTGATTTTGTTTTTTGAGGGGAAAGACAGGATTTTTTGTTTTGTTGTGTTTTTTCTTCACCTCCTTTATTATTTTTACTTTCTGTGGGATTTGACTTTCTTTGTTCTCTTTTTGGAAATGATTTTTGACTTTAAGTTACATTTCTTTCATGAATTTTGCCAGTTTGTATTTAACTTTCTGCTGCCTATCTTTTCCCCAAGTTCTTGTCTTTCATTTCAGGATCTCTTTCTAGGTCTTGCTAGGTTGTTAAAATGTTCATTACAATTTTATGAATGTTCCTGAATTCTTTCATGTTTGGTAGCAGTGCTTTGTGGTGATTAGAAGAGTTCATATGTCCCTTTTTATTTTTAATCTCATAGGATCTTCCTATGGATCTCAGCAAATTACTTCAGTACTTCTCATATTTGAACGTTCAATTTCCCTGTCTCATCATTCACATGAGATTTCTGTCAGAGGTGAAGAAAAGGTTAATTTGTCCAAACATTATGCCTCTAGGACTCTCTCATTTTTGCTGCAGTAACAGCCTTATGTTTGGGAATATTTTACAGTAATTCCTGTTCTGCCTCCCAGGACCCAACCTAGCTCCAGCTTCTAACTCTAGTAATACGCATTTTATTGAGTAGTCTTTATCTCCCTGAGGACTCCCATCCTATTAGCTGTGGATGGGAATCTCTATTTCTAGGATCATATATGCAGAGGGCTGTGTGCTGACGATGGGTGGACAGACTTGCGGGATATACCCTTTGACTGTTTGATGATGCATGGAGGGGATTGTAATCATGGCAATGAAACAATATTTGATAGGATGAATGTAAAGCTAATATTCTCACATGAAAACTATCACATAACTCAGTAAAAACTTTAAAAATAAAAAGTTTATGGAAAAATGAAATAGAAAATAATGGCGTTTCCCCACAAACTACTTGAAGTTCCCTCATATTTGCTTTTAAGAGGCTTGGTGTAGCACTGTCGGATAAGCACTGTACCACAAGGTCAGTTTCAACAGCAAGGTCACTGGTTCAAACATACCAGTCACTCCTTGGAATCCCTATACAGTGTCACTATTAGTCAGAACCAACTGGACTGCACTCATCAGCAATTCCCTTTTGAAGTCCCTTCACAGTTCTATCTGCTACCAAAACATGCCTTCCTTCAGGTACTTCCCGCTCAGTTCAATATTGTTCTTGACACCAAATTACATGATTTGGAGTTAGGGTTCACTCTTTATATTTTAGGGTTCAAAGTTGTCTCACAATTTTGATAAAAATAAAGTTTATAGTGTTTTGTCTTTCTGGGTTTTGTTTTTCTTTTCTGGTTTCAGGAGAAGTAAGATATATTTGTTGTTGTGAAGTGCCTTCGAGTCGGTTCTGACCCATAGCGACCCTCTACAGGGTTTCCGAGGGTGTAAATCCTTACGGGAGTAGAAAGCCTCATCTTTCTCCCGCGGAGCGGCTGGTAGTTTCGAACCACTGACCTTAAGGTTAAAAAATATAGCACTTCTACTTACCATTATTCTATATACTCAACCTTATCTCTTTTCAGAAAATTTAGTCCATTGACTCTTTTGGGTTTTACTCTTTAAACCAATTGTATATAAAACCCAATTGTAAAAATAATAAATGCTTTTTCATGTAAACTCTTTTTCAGAAAAATTATTAAGCTCAGCACAGCCAGAAATATTATCACCTTAGTCTTTATTTATGAACATCTCCCTGTCAAATAAATTAGACTGTCACCTGTCTTACCCACTCACTCTCAATTTTGTGTAGGGTTTCTGAGGCTGTAAATCTTTATGGGACTCATTTTTCTCCTGTGGAGTGACTGGTGAATTTGAACTGCTGATGATCTGGTTAGCAGTCCAATGCTTACCGACAGAGCTGACAGAACTTCTATTGCATGTATGTTGTTGTTGTTAAGTACTGTCCAGTTGGTTTCCATTCATAGAAACACTCTATAGGGTTTCTGAGAAGTGGTTGGTGGGTTTGAACTTCTAGCTTTGGGTTGCAGTCCAATGCTTATCCTACAGCACCACTCCAGGACTCTTCAAGTGCCTCTGATTGTGTTTCATGCAAGCTTGGTAAATCTATTGAATGGACAGCAGATGGCACTGTTGGTTGAAATGAGCCTTCAGCTAATTCCACTGTCTCACATGCAAATTTCTCTCCAGGCTCCAGATCCTGGGGTTTACTGATAAAGAAAAAAAAAAGTAAAAATTAAACTCAAAACCCTGAGTCAATTTCATTCCTTGGTCTGGCACCTAAGAGCATGGAATGTAATCCACTTTTGCAATTAACTGAATGTTTTCGCTTGAAATTAAAACATATGTTTTCAGATTTTACTGTACATGGTGGAGTCCTGGTGTGGTGCTGTGAGTTAATGCACTGGACTGCAGTGTTGGTTTAAACTGCAAGGTCGGTGGTTCAAGCTCACCAGTCACTCCTCGGAAACCCTATACAGGGTTGGTATGAGTCTGAACTGACTCAACAATACTTAACAACAACAACACTGCATTATTGAAGACCCTTTACATTACAGTAATGAGTGTTGTCTCCCATCTTTTCAACATGTACGTACAGATGTACTCCCGACAGTACTCCCAACAGCATCCCATCTCTTCACACACAGTGATTTTAAAAAGTGAAATTGATAAACAGAACATACAGATGAGCCTCTTAATATTAAAAGGTAGTCTTGCGCAAGGTAAGAGTGCTTCATTTTACTACTTTATCTCTTAAATTCTACCTTCTAATATCTTTTGTTGGACTCCTAGTGTAGTGCTGTATGATCAGCATTGCAATGCAAACTACAAGATCAGCAGTTCAAAGCTACTGGTGCTCCTTGAACACCCTCTACAAGGTCACTCTGAGCTGGAACCGACTAGGCCGCACTTATCAACAAGAATATCTTTGGTTGTGCAATGTTACATTTTGCAGGTGACTAGATTTCAGTCTGTTGTCACAACTTGAGGATTCAAATACTTGTTTCAACTAGCTTCTATTTCTTGTAAGAAAGAGAAAAGAAATACTAGCATTTCTTGAATACATCTAAGATATTTAGATTCTCAGTAGTTTCTTGCTGACTCCATCTACTAACTTTTTTGAGTGGTTTTCTCACTTTTGGACTAAGGAATTCTTCTGGGTTATGACTGTGTCCACCTAGTGTACTGCTACTTTATTAATTAAGTTCAGTTTTGATCTTGAATTTTCAATTATGTAATTTATTATCAAACCAAAAATGCAATCCGTTGCTGTGGAATCAATTCTGATTCATAGCTATAAGTTATTTTATAGGAGACAGTTAAAGCATGCCAGAGAGTTTTCAAGTCTGTAAATCTTCAGAGAAGCAGACTGGGACATCTTTCTCCCATATAACAGCTTGTGTGTTCAAACTGCCAGTCTTTCAGATCTTTTAGAGCTTAATGATTTAACATTGCACCAGTGTTATTGTTGTTGTTGTAAAGTGCCATAGAGTTGGTTAAGACTCATAACGATCCTGCTTAGGGTTTCGAAGGAGTGACTGGTGGGTTTAAACATCCAACCATGTGGTTCATAAAGACCTTGTGGCCTAGAGCTTTATCCTACAACACCACATCTGGACTCCATTGCACCAGTGTTGTTGTTGTTAAGTGCCATTGAGTCATTTCTGATTTATAGCAACCCTGTATAGAGTTTCAGAGTTGAGGCTGGTGAGTCTGAACCACTGACCTTGTGGTTCTAACCGACCTCGCAGTCTAGTGCTTATCCTACAGTACCTCTCTAGGACTCCATTGAACCAATAGATCATAATTTATTTCCACTCAACAATATTCAATTTTGTTTTACATTCTCTTAATAGAGGAAAACCCAATACAAAAAAATGACATATTAATCTTTATTTCATTATTTCTTAAATAGCAAATTCATCTAATCATTAGTGCCTAATATGCCAATATGGGAAACACAGTGGCTCTGCAGGATAAACCCTGGTTTCAAACCACAAGTTTGATAGTTCGTGATCAACAGGAGAAAGATGAGGTTTTTCCTTCTGCAAAGATTTTGTTACTGTTGTTAGGTTCTGTTGAGTCAGTTCTGACTCTCAGCAATGCTGCACTGCTCACTCTACTCCACTCACACAATCACTGTTAGGCCAGAGCCTATTGTTGCTGCTACTGTGCCAATCTGTCTTGTTGATGGTCTTCGTCGTTTTTGTTGACCCTTCATTTTACCAAACATGATGTCCACTGGAAGCACAGGTCCCTCCTGATAACATATGTGAAATATGAGATATGAAGTCTGGCCATCCTGTCTCCAAAGGAGCTTCTGACCATGTTTCTTCCAACACAAATTTGTTTATTCTTCTGGCAGTACTTGGTACTTTCCATATTCTTCTCCAGGATCATGACCCAAATGCATCAATCTTCTATAGTCTTCCTGAATCACTGTCCAACTTTCATTGTATATGTTGTTGTTGTTGTCAGGTGCCATTGAGTCAGAACCGACTCATAGTGACCCCATGCACAGCATAACGAAACAATATCCGATCCTGGGCCAATCTCAGTACCGCTGCCACACTTGAGTCCATCAATGATGCCACCTGGCTGATCCATCTCATTAAGGGTCTTTGTATATGAGGCAACTAAAAATGTCATGACTTGGATCAGGTGCGCCTGAGTCCTCAAACTGATAGCTTTGTTCTTGAACACTTAAAAGAGGTCTTTGCAGCAGGTTTATCTCTTGCTATATGTTGTTCAAGTTCTTGAATGCTGCTCACATGAGCACTGGTTTTCATTGCAAGCAAAAAGTCTTGGACAACTTCAAACTTTTCTCCATTTATCATGATGTTATTTATTTTTCCATTTGTGAAGATTTTTGTTTTCTTTATGTTGAGTTATAATGTCGTCTTTGGACTGTGGTCTTTGACCCTTATCAGTAAGTATTTTAAGTCTTTTTGGCTTTCAGCAAGCAAGGTTTTATCATCTACATGTTGAGAGTTGTCAAGGATCCTTCCTCCAATCTTAATGTAATATTCTTCTTCATATAATCCACCTTCTTGGATTATTTTCTCACAAAGATTTACAGCCTTGGAAATCTTATTCTGGGTTGCTATGAGTGGGAAACAACTCAAAGGCACTTTACAACAACAACAATATGCCAATGGAGTAGTTGAGGAAATGACTGGAAAAAGTCAAATATAACGTATATTCTGTCTTTGGAAAACATTGCAGTTAGAAATATGTAATGAATTTTTGTTACTCTATTTTGAGACTAACTCTGCATTTGCACTTTGCAAGTTCTTATTAGGATGGAATGAGCTCAGTGAAGGGCCCACAGTAATTTCTCCAAAACCCAAACACACTGTCATGGAGCTTATTCCAATTGATAGCAACTCTGTAGAACTCACAGAGTAGAACTCACCAGAGGGTTTGCAGGCTGTAAATTTTTAAGGAATTACAATGCTGCATCTTTCTCCTGTCTAGTGCCTGGTGCGTTTGAAACACCAATTATTTGATTGGCCCCTGAGTACTTTAATCAGTGTGTTGCCATGGCTCCTTAGAGCAGGTCCTCAGCAGTTATTAAGTTAATGAAGGAATTATTGAGTTGATACATGGTACTTGCAATTCTTGTTGGCAACAGCAGTCAAGACATCAAACACCATATTGCATTTGGCAAATCTGCTATAGAATACCTCTTCAAAGTGTTCAAGAGCACATCGTCCAATACACTGGGTTATAAGAAGAAAAGCTGACATCAAAATTGGAGGAAGACTCATTAACAACCTGTGATATGAAGATAGTACAACCTTGTTTTCTGGAAGTGAAACTTACTGATGAAGTTTGAGTTGCACCTCAATATAAAGAAAACAAAAGTCCCCAACACTAGACCAATAAATAATATCATGATAAGTGGAGAAAGTTGTCAAAGACTTCATTTTGGGGGGATCTAATATCAACACTCTTGGAAGCAGCAGCTAAGAAATCAAATGACAGATTGCATTAGGCAGTTTTGCTGCACAAGAGCTTGTTAAAGCGTTTAATAATAAAGATGTCAGTTTGATGACTAAGGTGCATCTGATCCAAACCATGGTATTTTCAGTAACCTCATATGCATGTAAAAGTTGGACAGTGAATAAAGAAAGTAGTAGATGAACTGATACACTTGTGTTATGGTGTTAAAGTAGAATATTGAATGCACCATGGACTTCCAGAAGAACAAACTTGTCTGTTTTGGAAGAATTATAGCCACAATGCTATTTGGAAGCCAGGGTGGACAGACTTCATTTCTCATAATTTGGTCATGTTGTCTGGAGGGTTAATCCCTAGAAAAGGACATCATGCATGGTAGTAAGAGGATCAATGAAAAAGAGGACGATGACCTCTTTTAGGCCTGTTGCAGCAGCAAGGGCTTTAAGCCTAACAGTTGTGAGGACAGTACAGGACTGGTCAGTGTTTCATTCTGTTGTGTATACGGTTGGGACACTATCATTCAGACTCAACAAGACGGTACCTAACAGCAATGCTTATTCTGGAAATTACTATTTTTAAGCTAATGATATGAAGGAAACAAAAGCATATCTGAAAAAAAGAGAAGGTTTTATTAATTAATTAAGATAATAGGATAGAGATTTACTCATTAATTCATTAAGTGGTTATTTATTGAACTTTCCTGTACAATGTGAAATTAGAAATAGGATCTAGTGAATTTTTTGTTATGATGTTTTTTTACATGTAAGATACAATCAACTAAGATATTGCTCCAAAGTAATCATTTGCTCAGGGCATAATAAAATATCAAAATTTTCTAAAAATATGTGTTTAGGATGTATCAATGCCCTCTTTAATAATTTCAGAATTTATATGCACCTTAACTAGTTCTGGCAGTTTAGTTTGGTTTGTTTATTTATTTATTTTTTTCTGGCAGTTTAGTTTTAGCAGACTTAGATCCACATGGTACCAAATTGGGTAACATTGGAGTTTTAACATATATTAAAATACCCACCAAATTGGAATGCTGCAAAGTCAAAAGTAAATTATCCATGTAGTTGCACAAATGCAATTGTAGTACGCCTTGTTAGTATACATGTCAGCTATGTTGTGGCTTTCCTTTTTACAGTTATTATCATCTAGGAGAGACATATGGGATGTCAGTGGTACAGCTTATTAAGGTGTTTGAGGAGGAAGTATTAAGAATGTGCACCAGATGGTATTTAGCTCTGGAAGAGCACAAATGATTACCAGGTAGTTGCTACTGTCTCCTCATCATGATACTTATATATATAACTCATAGTACCTGTGAAAACAGCATTTAAAATTGCCAATGCATTGCAGTGGGAAAGCTCTTTATATGTAGCTGTCCATTTGTTTGATGTTAACTGATTGCCTAGGTTTTCCCAGCTGTACAGAGTAGAAGGGAAGTTCACGCATTTCCATGTGTTTCCAGAACATCTGATTAAAACAAAAATGTAATGCTCTCTTCCAATTTAAATTAGTCTTCATTCATCTGTGTGTTTTTTTGGTTGGTTGGTTATATGCCGTGGAGTCGTTTCCGAATCATAGCAACCCTGTTTAGGGTTTCTGAGGCTGTAAGTTTTTACAGTAGCAGAAAGCCTCATCTTTCTCCCACGGAACAGCTGGTAGTTTCCAACTGCTAACCTTGAGGTTAGCATCCCAACTCATAACCACTACACTACCAGAGTTCCTTTCATGTGTGTATATCCAATCAAATTATGAACATTATAAATTCTTCCTACTAGTTTAAATATGTCTAACTACTAACTATTATAAGCCCTGATGCGGCACTGTAGGATAAGTGCTGGATCACAGGGTTAGTTTGAACAGCAAGGTTAGCAGTTCAAACCCACCAGCTGTTCCTCAGAATCTCTATACAGGAACTGACTTGACAGTGCTAATCAACAAAAAGTAACTGTAGAAATGTGAAAAATGAGTGAGACCAAAAAAAAAAAAAAGGAAAGAAAAAAATATAAAATACAAAATCTACTTTAGAAAGTTACATGATGAAAGCTTAACAACAAAAAAAGAAAGAAAGAAAAAAATATATACTGATAAACCATATGGTTTAGGAAAGAGAGTTTTATATGAAAAATCACCTGAAATAATGTTGAAGGTAGTAGCAAGCCTTGACGTGTGTTAGCAGAAGTTAGTAGAGATAAAATCTATTCTATCCCCGTTATATGATGGGGAAGAGTCAAAGAATAATAGAGCGTAACTGGAATGCTTAGTATAAGCACTTAAACTACTAAATTAGATTTGTGAAAATGCGCAAGGCAAATACATTAGATTAAACGCTGGTATAAAAACAGCAAATCAGAGGGCAACCTAATCATATTTTAAATGTAAAACTAATGTAACTGCATTGCAAGCAATATATGGTCTATTTTTGAGATGGGAAGAAAAAGTTCCTGCATTATTCTACCATAAACTCAAGACTACTTTGTTGTATGAGATTCCCATGTCATTATTGCCACCCTTTCACTTTGTCTTTGGAAAAAAAGAACCACTTCAACTCCACTTTTGGAGACTTTTGTAGTGAGTTTTTGTGTGGTGCTATAAAGTGTAAAGTAGAATAAACACTGGACACCAAGGATGGTTTGAACTACCAGGTCAGTGGTTCAAACTCACCAGTTGCTCCTCAGAAACAATATATAGGTCACTATAAGGTAGAACCGCCTTAACAACACTTAACAGCAACATCACATTTGGACAGATCTAGTGGAAAACCTTTTGTTTAATACACATACTAATGTGAGGTAGCTTTAATGGAAGAAATCTAAATACTTAATCTACAAGCATTAGAAATTCAGTCTACCCACCAACAAATTAAAAACTTGGGCCCCATTTATTTCATAGAAGTTGGGATCAGCTGATTCTCTGAATTTTCATTATGAGTGTCTGACACCACATCTCTTGTTGTTTTTATTTTTTAAACCTTGCTATTAATGCAGAGGTGAAATGATACCTCATTGTTGTTTTAGTTTTCATCTCTCTAATGACAAGCTATGGCCAACATTGCAAAGTATGAGTATTCCGGAACACTTAATTGTGCTATGAGGAATCTGTACCTGGACCAAGAGGCAGTTGTTCAAATAGAACATGGGAACACTGAATGGTTTCAAATTAAGAAAGGTGTGTGACAAGGTTATATTCTTTCACCATACTTATTCAACCTGTATGCTGAGCAAGTAGTCTGAAAAGCTGGGTTCTTTGAAGAAAAACGTGGCATCAGGATTGGAGGAAGACTCATTAACAACCTGTGATATGTAGATGATACAACCGTGCTTGCTTAATGTGAAGAGGACTTAAACATTTACTGATGAAGATCAAGGAGCACAGCCTTCAGTATGGATTGCATCTCAATGTAAAGAAAACAAAAATCCTCACCACTGGACCAATAAACAGCATTCTTATCAACGGAGAAAAGATTGAAGTTGTCAAGGACTTCATTCTTCTTGGATCAACTATCAACACTCATGGAATCAGCAGTCAAGAAATCAAACGACGTATTGCATTTGGCAATCTGCTGCACAAGACCTTTTTAAAGTGTTGAAGAGCAAAGATGTCAGCTAGAGGACTAAGGTACGCCTGACCCAAGCCATGGTATTTTTAATAACCTCATATACATGTGAAAGCTGGACAGTGAATAAGGAAGACTGCAGAAGAATTGATGCCTTTGCGTTATGGTGTTGGAGGAGAATACTGAAAGTGCCATGGGCTGCCAAAAGAACCAATATGAAGAAGTGCAGCCAGAGTGCTCCTTGGAGGCCAAGATGGCCAAACTTCATCTCTCATACTTCGGACATATTGTCAGGAGGGACCCGTCACGATAGAATGATATCATGTTTGGTAAGGTGGAGGGTCAGAGAAAAAGAGGAAGACCCCCAGTGAGATCAGTTGGCCAAGTGGCAGCATTGATGGACTTAAGCATAGCAACAGTAGTGAGGTTGGTGTAGGATCGGGCAGTGTTTCATTCTGATGTGCATAAGGTCATTATGAGTTGGTATCTACTTGATGGACACCTAACAATAACAATAACAATGATTATGAGTACTGGTGTGGCAATGTGGGTTAATGTGCTGGACTTCAAAGTCAGTTTGAACCACAAGGTCACCAGCTGAAGCTCACCAACTGCTCCTTGGAAACCCTATACACGGTCACTATGGGAACCAACTCGACAGCACTTAACAATAATAACAACAACAAAAAGTGCTTTCAAGTTGATTCCAATCTACAGCGACCCTGTGTAAGATTTCAGAGACGTGACTAATGGGCTTGAACTGTTGATCTTGAAATTAGTAGTCCAGTACTTATCCTACAGTGCCACAACAAGCTCTTACTACATGTGCTGGTTAATAATTGTTGTGCTTTCTATACATATGGGTGGAGTCCTGGTGATTAGTGTGCTGGACTGGAAGGTTGTTTTTAACCAAAAGGTCGGTGGTTCAAGCTCACCAGCTTTTCCTCGGAAACCCTATATAGAGTCGCTATGGGTCAGAACTGACTCAAGAGCACTTTACAATAACAACTAAAAGGGGGCTTCAAAAGTTCATTAAAAAGTACCATAAGCCTTTAATTCAATTTTCTGCAAATATTTTGGAGCCCCTGTGTTCCAATACTCCTATGGTGGTGGTGGTAGTGATTATGTGCTGTGGAGTTGGCTCTGACTCATAGTGATCCTGCATAGGGTTTCTGAGCCTGCAAGTCTTTACAAGAGCAGAAAGCCTCTCCTTTCTCCTGCTGAGCTCCTTGTAGGTTAGAACCTCTGAACTTCAGTTAGCAACTAAGTTCATAATCAACTATGCTACCAGAATTCCAACATGCCTATTGTTGTTGTTGTTGTGAAGTGCTGTCAAGTTGGTTCTGACCCATAGAGACCCTGTATAGGGTTTCCAAGATTCAAAAAATTACTCTTGAACTTTGAAAGGCTAAAGTCACTGGAAGAAATGATGAAGTGAAATTGCTGAAGAGAAATTCTAAAAGGCAACTTAAGAAGATGAAGTCAAGGATTATAATGAAATGTACAAAGGTCTGGAATGGAAAAACACAAGGGAAGAATATGCTCAGTATTTCTCAAGCTGAATGACTAAAGAAAACCATAAAGCTGGACTTATAAAATTGAAGAATTCCCTGAGCAAACTACTGAATGATGCAGACAAGTGGACTTGAAGTACTTACTGATGAAGATCAAAGACAACAGCCTTCAGTATAGATTGCACATCCATTAAAAGAAAACAAAAATCTTCACAATTGGATCAGTAAATGGAGAAAAGATTGACATTGTCAAAGACTTCGTTTTGCTTGGATCTGCAATCAATGCTCTTGGAAGCAGCAATCAAGAAATCAAATGTCGTATTGTGTTAGGCAAATCTGCAGAAGATCTCTTTAAAGTGTTAAAGAGTAAAGATGTTATTTTGAGGTCTAAAGTGCAGCTGACCCAAGGCATGATCTTTTCAATTGTCTCGTATGAATACAAAATCTGGGCAATGAATAAGAAAGATTGGAGAAGAATTAATGTGTGTGAATTATGTTGTAGGAAAAAATATTGAATATACCATAGACTTCCAGAAGAATTAACAAGTCTGTTTTGGAATAAGAAAGTCTGGATTACTCCCTGAGAGTGAGGATGGAGACTTTGCTTCTCATACTTTGGATATATTATGAGGAAAGTCCAGTTCATGGAGAAGGACATAATGCTGGTAAAGTGTAGGGTCAGTGAAAAATAGGATGACCTCTAATGAGATGGACTAATACAGTGGCAGCAAAAAATGGATCATACTTAACAACAATTGTGAGAAAGGTGTAAAAGAGTAGTGTTTTATTTTACATACAATTACTATGAGTTGAAACTGGCTTGAAATCACTTAGCAACAATACCAATTGCCTTACAACTAGTTTAAGAACTCCTTAAAAATGGCCTTATTTACTTTTTTTCTTCCCATCTAACCATGCTTGACCCACATTAAAAGCTCATTAAATGTTTACTGATGAATGAATTACGAAGCTCGATAGCATGTGGTACATTCATAATTACAAATGATTCTGTTTTATAACCCAGTATATGCCTCTATCAAGGTACCCTAGTGGTGTAGTAGGTTACACACTGGACTGCTAATTACAAGGTCAGAAGTTTGAATCTAGTTGTCACTTTACAGGTGAAAGATGAACCATTCTGATCGTATAAAGATACAGCCTCAGAAACCCTGTACAGGATCACAATGGATCAGAATCCACTCAGCAGCAAATAACCACCACAACTACCACCATAGACCTCTCTACTAGTGGTGCTTTATATTGTGAATATGCACAGTCTCAGGGTTATGAACAAGATGGATTGCTATGCACATCTTTAAGTAGAATTTGTTAAATCAGACCACTGCATTTGATTCACACTTAGTCTTACTTTAGTTCAAGTAAAGTAGTTATATGGCACAATGCTTTCAGCATTGGGCTACTTGCTGCTCTGTGGTAGCAAGATGAAGCTGTCTGCTGCCATGAAGATTTGTAGTCTCAAAATCCTGTGGAGCAATTCTACCCTGCCCTATATGGTGTTTATAAGTCGGAATCAACACGACGGCAGCTGGTTTAGTGCAAGAAAGTCTCAAAGATTTTTCAGTGATTTAAAAGGCTCCATGTGTAGGAAATGAAGGTGGTTGTGATGGAAAATTTGTTATTAACATGGTTGTTCCCTTGTTTCAAAATGGGTGCAAATTTACATAACAAAGCAAGTTATTTTGTGCGTGCAAGTGAGAGGCAGTCCTTTAAGCATTGGGCTTCTAACCACCAGGTCAGCAGTTCAAACCTAGAAGTCAGTCCTTCATAGCCCGTGGACAGCCTGAATATAAATATCAAGAATGACTAATAGTGGCAAAATCTGTGTGTGTTTATATATTTAAGGGAACTTCAAAAAACTTGCACAAAATTCCCATTAATTTTTTATTCCATTTTTTCCAAAAACTTTTTGAAGCATCCTCCTACATAGATGATGGTGGTGGTGGTTATGTGCCGTGGAGTCGGTTCCGACTCATATCGACCCTGTACGGTGTTTCAGAGGCTGTAAATCTTTACGGGAGCAGAAAGCCTTATTTTTCTCCTGCGGTACAGCTGATAGTTTCGAATTGCTGACCTTGCGGTTTGCAGCCCTATTCGTAACCACTACACTATCAGAATACCTGTTTGTTCATTCTCCTGTTTGTGCGGCAAGTCTTCACTATTAAAGTTTATTGATGATTTTAATCCATTTAGCTCAGTCAGTTTTCAGCATGTCTGAAAGTTGTGTCAAAGGAGATAAACCTTGTGAATACCTAAATGAGAATTTGGTGACATTTTTATAGCACTGATACTGGAGAAGAAGAGGACTTTTTCATGTATTAATTTTCTGTCAACTAATTTCTTTTTTTTTTCAAATACTAAAACGTTTTGTCATACAAGGACCATATAGTTGAATATATTAGAATTAAGAGGTAAGATTAGAAGGTGAGTTTTAGAGTCTCACTTTATGATTTTTCAAATGCTATGATTAGGGGTGCATTACCCAATACTTGGCGTATTCTCATCATATTACCAAGTTTAGGAAGGATAGACATCAAAATGTTTGTAACTGTAGAACAATAGTTTAGTTATAATCTAAAAACATGTATATTGTTGAATTAATTTGTGTTGTTTTATTGTTGTTGGTAAGTGCTGTCGAATTTTTTCTGACCCATAGTGACCCTATTTCCAAGGGTTTCCAAGGAGTGACTGGTGAGCTTGAACCACCAACCTTGTGGTTCTAACTGACTTTGCAGTCCAGCATATTAACCCACAGTACCACACCAATAGAAATTAATATGTTGCTGAATTAATCAGGGTAGACCTGGTCAAATCAACAGTATGAAGTTTATCTTACTAGAAATGTATATTTATTAACTTTTTTGCGTGTGAAATTTTGAGTGATTGCACATAAGCAGAAAAAAAAAAAAAATTGTCTTTCTTGAGAAAGAGATTTTGCCAGAGTCAAAATGAGGACTAAGTGAGTTCTTGATTTAAAAAACGTAAGGTATATTATAGATAATTATCCAATTGAGTAAAATAAACTCTTTGGATGTCTACTCTTGGCAGATGTCCTATTACTTATCACCAATATGTAGACAACTCATGTAATTAAGTGCTGTCAAGACAGTTCAAAGTCATAGTGGGCCTGTGTAAGGTTTTCGAGGAGTATCTGGTGGGTTTGAACCATCAACCTTGTGGGTAGAAAGTCCAGTGTTTAACCTAGAGTGCCACACCAGGACATTAATACTTAGCAATAATTGCCAATTTGTATCATTTCGGTGTATGGGTGTAGGAGTGCACTGAGATAAGTTCTTTATGTAGATTTCTTCTAATATTCAAATCAGATTTGCAACAGTCACTTATTATCATTTGAAAGGTGAGAAAACAGAGAATAAGTAACATTACATAATATACATAACTTTATAGAGTAAATAAATCTCAAAATCAGAATTCAATCCCAGATTGATCTGTTTCCAAAGTACATGCTTTCATCTCAATTGTTGTTGTGAAGTGCTCTCTAGTTGGCTGTGACCCATAGTATAAGGTTTCCGAGGAGCTGCTGGTGAGCTTGAACCTCCGACCTTGCAGTTCAAATGGCTTTGCAGTGTGGCGCATTAACCCACAGTGCCAAACCAGGACTCCAGTCACTAGGCCCTCCGAAATATGTGCAGGTTTTCATAAGACCATAGTTTATAATGAGAGCTAGACATGAATGGCAATGAAAGAATGTAATAAACAGAGATCTGGAAATGAACTGGGGTCCGGGATTTGTGCCAAGAAGAGTCTCTGAGAGTAACAGTGACATCATTATGTATAGTTAAGTCGGTTCAGACTCACAGTGACCCTGTATAGAACCCTAGAAGCAGCTGAGGGGTTTCAGCGGCCGAACAGTGCTTATTCTACAGCGCCACACCAGGATTCCAAGAGTGACGTTAGGGTCCATCTAAGGAGCTCTGGTAGTGTAGTAGTTACATGTCGGGCTGCTAACCTCAAGGTCAGTAGTTTGAAACTACCAGCCATTGTATGGGAGACAGATGAGGCGTTTTCCTTTTGTAAATATTTATAACCTTGGAAACCCTATGTAGGGTTGCTATGAGTCAGAACTGACTTCAGGTCACACCAGCAGCACCAATGAAGGAATATGCTTGAGAAAGACTTAAAAAGGAGTCATAGACAAAGCTGAGACCAAGGAGATGTTCTGATTTACTGAAGATCATGAACAAAGGATTAGAAGCCTATTACTGTAGGGCACATTCAAGGAAATCTACATAATTTGTTGGCTACAGAATAAGATATATGAAAAGAGGTGTATAGAAGTAGAAAGGCTAAAATGAGATTATATATGCCATGCTAAGGGTTTGAACTTTTTTCCTTTGGAGAATGGATAATATTTAATGATACATTTTGTTTGGTATTTCAGATTTTTCCTCTAAATATTCTAACCTAGAGGATCAATTGGATCATATGGGTTTAATTTGAAAAGTGATTGGTTTGCTCCAAGAAAAAGACAACATGTGGCACAAATAATAGAAAAGAGAAAAATGATATGAGAGATTTGTGAACATAATCTAAAGGCTTTGACACAAACTAGATGGAGGTTGAAGGCCATTTGTATTGAAACTTGAACCTAAAATTATATCTTGAATATCAAGGTGTCATTCATTGCCAGTGACAAGACACAGGATAACAGTCAGATTTTGTTATCAGGATAATTAGTAATATTTTTAGGCATTTTTAATACCTTGAGCATGATCCATGGAATATTCAGAAGCCTGTTGTTGGTGCTAGGTAATGTTGAGTTGATTCCAACTCATGCCTTAGGAGGCTAAAGGTATTCATTAGGAGTTATATAACTTCTATTGATATTTAATATTAGCTACTGTGTTGGAGGCCAAGATGGCCAAACTTCATCTCTCATACTTTGGACATATTGCCAGGCGGGACCAGTCACTAGAGAAGGATATCATGTTTGGTAAGGTGGAGGGTCAGAGAAAAAGAGGAAAACCTCAACAAGATGGTTTGTCCAAGTGGCAGCATCGAAAGACTCAAGCATGGCAACATTAGTGAGGTTGGCCCAGGATCAGGCAGTGTTTCATTCTGCTGTGCACAAGGTCACTATGAACTGGTACCAACTTGATGTTACCTAAGAACAACAACAACAACTGTATTGAAGGAGTCCTGGTGTGGTGCTGTGGGTTAATGCACCAGACTACAAAGTCATTTGAACAGCAAGGTCGGCAGTTCAAGCTCACCAGCCGCTCCTCAGAAACAATATACAGGGGTCACTGTGGGTTGGAATTGACTCGTTGGCACTTAACAACAACAACAACTGTATTGAAAGGGTGAAAATCTGAGAAGTATACATCCCTGAGTCCTATAATAGGAGAGCTTGAGTTATATTTATAAACTGTGTCTTGCTATTAACTGGATATCATGTGTATTCATTCTGGGGCTAAAACTGAAAGGATATTAGCTGAATTACACATAAGCCAAATTTTGGTTCTCTGAAAAAACAAAGTAAAATGAGCAAATCCCTAGTAAAACTGATTTAGGTAAAATGCATAATGAACAAATTAGTTACTTCAGAAATAAAAAGTTTTATTGATAAAACAATGTGAACATTAAAATCATAAGAGTATATGATGTCCACCAGTTTGTTATACTGTGATGGCTTGGGTGTTGTTGGAAGCTATGCTACTGGTATTTTAAACACCAGCATGGTTACCCATAATGCACAGGTATCAGCAGAGCTTCCAGACTAAGACAGACTAGGAAGAAGGAGAGGCAGATCACTTCTGAATGGTTATTCAATGTGCCTCAGGAATAGCAGTGGGATACTGTCAGATATAGTGTTTGAAGATGAGTCCCTCACGTTGGAAGGCACTCAAAATACCAGTGGGGAAGTCCTGCCTCCTCAAAGTAAAGTTGACTTTAATGATGTGAATGGTGCAAAGATTTTGGGACCTTCATTTGCTGATGTGGCCCAACTCAAAATGAGAAGAGAGAGCTGCAAGCATTCATTTATAGCCAAAACATGGAATGTACCAATATGCATCTAGGAAAAGTGGAAGTTGTCAATAATGAAATGTAACACATTAAAAAAAATCAATATTTTAGGTGTTACTAAGCTGAAATGGACTGATCTCGGCCATTTCTAATTGGACAGTTATACAAGTTACTATGCCTGGAATGACAAATTGAAGAGGAATGGCATCTCAGTCATCATCAAAAATAGCATTTCAAGATCTTATCTTGAAGTACAATTCTGTCTATGGCAGTATACACCTACAAGACCAGTTAATACCACTATTATTCAAATTTATGCAATAACCACTAATGCCAGTAATAATTAAATTTAAGAATTCTACCAACTTCTTCAGTCTGAAATGTATTAAATGTACAACCAAGATGCATAGATTATTACTGGTGATTAGAATGTGAAAGGTGGAAACAAAGAGGAAGGAGCAGTAGTTTGAAAATATGGCCTTATGATTGAAATGGTATTGGAGATCCCATGAAAAAGATTGCAAGAATAATTACTTGTTTATTTAAACACCTTTTTCAGTAACATAAAAGGTGATCATACATATGTGGATGTCACCAAATGTAATACATGGGAATCAAATTGACTATATCTGTGGGAAGAGACAATGGGAGAGCTCAATATCATTAGCCAACACAAGGCCAGGGGACAAATGTGGAACAGCTTATCAATTGCTTATATGTCAGTTCAGGCTAAAGCCAAAGAAAATTAAAACAATCTTATGAGAACAAAAGGATTGTCTTGAGTATATCTCGCCTGAATTTAGAACCAATATCAAGAATAAATATAATGCATTAGACACTAATAACCAAAGACCCACATAGTTGTAGGATGACATCAAGAATATCATACATGAATAAAGTAAAAGATCATTTAAAAGACAGGAAAGAAAGAAAATGCCAAAATGAATATCAGAAGAGACTCTGAAACTTGCTCTGGAGTGTAGAGTAGCTAAAGCAACTGGAAGCAATGAGGAAGTAAAGAGCTGAATAGAAAGTCTCAAAGGGTAGTTTGAGAAGAAGAAGTCAAATATTATAATGAAATATGCAAAGACCTAGTATTGGAAAACCAAAAGAAAGAACATACTCAGCACTTCTCAATCTGAAATAACTGAAGAAAAACTTCATACCTGAAGTTGCAGTGTTGAAGAATTTTATGGGCATTATATTGAATAATGTGGGAAGCATCAAAGGGAGATGGAAAGAATATAGAGAGCCACTGTACCAAAAAAGAACTGGTAGATCTTCAGTCATTTCAAGAGGTAGCATATGACCAAGAGTCAATGGTATTGAAGGAAGAAGTTCAAGTTTCATGGGAGGCAATGACAATAAACAAGGCTCCAGGAAATAACAGAAAACTGATTGAAATATTTGAACAAACTGACGCAATATTGGAGGCATATACTCATCTATATTAAGAATTTTGGAAGAGGCTACCTGGCCAACAGATTGAAAGAGATCTAGGTTTATGCCTGTTCCAAAGAACGGTGACCCAATGGAATGTGAACTAATCAAACAATACTATTAATATTACATATAAGTAAAATTTTGATGATGATAATTTGAAAATGGTTATGCAGTTCATGGCAGTAATTCGAGCTGGATTCTGAAGAAGATGTGGAATTGGAGATATCATTGCTGACGTCAGATGAATCTTAATTGAAAGCAGAGAATAATACCAGAAAGATGCTTACTTGTGTTTTATTTAGTATGCAAAGGAATTCTACTGTGTGGATCATAAGGAAATATAACATTGCAAAGAATGGATATTCCAGAACACTTCATAATGCTCATGAGAAACACATATGTAGAATAATGTTGTTGTTGTTATGTGCTGTGGAGTTGGTACCGACTCATAGCGACCCTATACAGGGTTTCTGAGGCTGTAAATCTTTATGGGAGCAGAAAGCCTCATCTTTCTCCCGCGGAACAGCTGGTAGTTTCAAACTGCTGACCTTGAGGCTCGCAGACCGATTCGTAACCACTACGCTAGCAATTGTTATTAGAATAATGAGTTAATGAGTTAATGAGAAAAATTGTATGCCAGGATTGTATCCTTTCATCATACTTATTTAATCAGTATGCTGAGCATGTAATTGGAGATACTGGATTATATGAAGAACAATACGGCATCAGAATTGGAGGAAGACTCATTAACATCCTGAGATATACAGATGACTCAACTTGCTTAATGGATGTGAAGAGTAGTTTAAGTACTTACTCATGAAAATCAAAGACGATTTATTTCCTTCACTATGGATTACAACTCAATGTAATGAAAACAAAATTCACAACTGGATTAAGAAACAACATTCATGATAAATTGAGAAATAATTGAAGTTGTCAAGGATTTCATTTCAGTTGGATCCACAATCAATGCACAGGAAGGTAGCAGTTAAGAAATTAAATGACATATTTCATTGGATAAGTCTGGCCATCTTGACTTCCAAGAGGCATTCTGGCTACACTTCTTCCAACACAGCTTGGTTTATTCTTTTGGCAATCCATGGTACTTTTAATATTCTTCTCCAACACTATAACTTAAATTCATCAATTCTTCCACTGTCTTCTTTATTCACCATGCAACTTTTGCTTGCATATGAGGTTATTGAAAATATCGTGGCTTGGGTCAGGCTCACCTTAGTCCTCAATCTGATATCTTTGCTCTTCAACACTTTTAAAAAGTCTCATGTAGTAGATGCCTAATACAATACGTCATTCAGTTTCCTGACTGCTGCTTCCATAAGTGCTGATGGTTGATCTGAGCAAAATGAAATCTTTGACAACGTTAATCTTTTCTCCATTTATATGGATGCTATTTATTGATACAGTGGTGAGGATTTTTGTTTTCTTTACATTGAGGTGCAACCTACACCAAAAACTTGATTTTTATCACTAAGTATTTTAAGACCTCTTTACTTTGACCAAGCAAGATTGTATCATCTGCATATTGCAGGTTGTTAATGAGTCTTCCTCCAATTTTGATATCATGTTTTTCTTTATATAATTGAACTTCCTGGATTATTTGCTCAGCATACAAATCGAGCTGTGAACCACAAGGTCAGTAGTTTAAAATTACAATCTGTTCTGCAGGAGAAAGATGAGGCCTCTGCTCCCGTAAAGAGTTACAGCTTCGGAAGCCCTGTTCAGGGTTGCTATGAATTGGAACCCACTCCATGCACATAACCACCACCACCATACAGATTGACAATTATGGTGAAAGGATATAACCCTGACGCACACCTTTGCTAATTTTTAACCACTTACTTTTCACTTGTTCTATTTGAAAAAAAATGCCTCTTGGCCTATGTCCAGGTTCCTCATGAGCACAATTAAGTCTTCTAGAATACTAATTCTTTGCAATGTTGTCAATAGGTTTTCATGATCTACACAATTGAAAGCCTTTGCATAGTGCATTAAGCACAGGTAAACATATTTCTGGTATTCTCTGCTTTCAGCCCAAATCCATTTGACATCAGCAATGATATCCCTAGCTCCATGTCCTCGTCTGAATCTGGGGTTCTGGTAGATGACATAAATACACTATCAAATATAACTGAAAACATACCAACAGAGGAGCATGAAATAATTGACTGGAACCAACATTATAAAAATTAGACACTTTTGTTCATCAAAAGTTTTCACCTAAGAGTAAGACAAGAACCCATTGACTGGCAAAAAAATTAGCAATGACACATCAGACAAGAGATTAGTCTCTAAAATTTATGGAAGACTTCAATGCCTCAACAAGAAGTCAAACAATCTAACTTAAAAATTGGTAGAGTACATTACCAGACATGTCACCAAAAATACATTAGATATTAGAGAGATGCAAATCAATTTAACAGTGAGATGCCATCTTACCCCAGCATTACTGCCAAAGTTTAAAAAAAAAAAAAAAAAGCCAGAAAACAATGAATGTTAGAGAGGATGTATAGAGTAGAACCATCCTACACTGTTGGTAGGACTGTGAAGTGACAGTTTTTGAGAGAGTTGGAAATGGAAATACTGTATTACCCAGTAATTTCTTTACTTGGCATATATCCTTAAAACATAAGAGCTGTGACAGAAATATTCACATCCATGTTCATTGCATACTATTTACAATATATGCTTACTGCATAGTATTTATAATACATGTACATCCATATTCATTGAAGTTTTATTCACAATAACAAAAATATGGAGACTGTCTAGATGCCCATCAGAAGAGGAATGGTTGAACAAACTGTTGTACATACGTACAATGGACTATTATGCGACTCTGAAGAATAATGGTGAATCTCCAAACAGCTCATAGTATGGAAGAACCTGGAGGACCTTATGCTAAGTGAAATTCGTCATAAAGGGAAAGATGTTGTTTGAGACTAGTACCATAAAAAGTCTTGAAAAAGTTTTTGTGCTATAAAAAACATTAGACACTTACTCTTATCATGAGATTTTTTTTTTTTTTAATACATGAGTGTCTAATTTCAAGGAAGGAAGAGTTATTCACTGGGTAGCGTGTAGACACATGATAGCTTGGGTGACTGGGGAGACAGTTATAAAGAACAAATAGGAAATTGTTTTCTTTATCTTTTGTTGTCTGGTTTTTTGTGTTTTTTCCCCAAGTACTTAAAGGGAAACAATGTATATTTACTTTGTTGTTAAGACCAACAAATGGAAACTTTCACACAAAGAAAAAATTACAAAAGGAAAGGGGAAAAAAAAACATAAGCAGTGAGAGAAAAAATAGATTTGAAAATGGTTAGTGGTGATGGTTGTGTACAAGGGGAGATGAGTTGGAATGGCTAGGGAAAAAGAGGAAGACCCATAACAAGGTGGATTGACTCATTGGAAGCAACAATGGGCTAAAAAATCACAATTGTTTGTTGTGTTTGAGGATGACACAGGACTGGACGGTGTTTCGTCTATTGTGTGTAGACTCTCTACAAGTTCAAGCCAACATTTAAGGCGTCTAATAACAATGGTGTAATATTTTTATGCAAACATATACACAAAATTAGATAAAACTAGCAAATAGCTAGGAGAAAAAGAAACATTGATACTGATAAAAGAAAGGAAACTGTGAAAATCCTGTTTTATTAAACAAATTAAGTGGAGGATATTAAATCTTCCTGTAGAGAAATATTCAGCCCCATATGGTTTTCACCTGTAATGTTTGTCAAACAATTTAGAAATATCTGTCAACATTCTTGCACAACTTTCCTAGAAGCTAAACAATATAACAGCTCTCTCAACATGTTTAAATCAATCCGGCAAATATTGTTTATCATAAAATAACATATTGTTTATCATAAATATTGCATTACAAGAAAAAATAAGCTCAACTCATTTTCTCCCATGAATGTAGATTTAAGAATCCTAAACAAAATATTTTCATTTGGAATCCAGTGGTATATCTAAATAATAAGGCATCCAGATCAATATTGTTTTACTCCAAGAATGGAAGTTTATTGCAACATTCAGAAGTAAATTAATATAAATAAAGTAGAAGATACAATTCATATATTCATCAAAATAAATACAGAGAGGACTTGACATAGTTTAATTGTTGTTGTTATGTGCCGTAGAGTCAATTGTTACTCAAAACATGTATAGGGTTTCCAAGGAGCGACTGCCCTTGCAGTTCAAACCAACCTTGCAGTCCAGTGCATTATCTTATAGTGCACACCAAGACTCCATATAATTATAACTCATACATAATTTATATAATTAAATAGCCATATGATAAAAGTTCTTAATAAAAGAAAATTCTTAATATAAAAAAATTACTTAAAATATCACATATAATATCATGTTTTTATTGTTAAGTGATGTCAAGTCAGTTTTCACTCATAGTGACCTTGTATAGCATTTCCAAGGAGTGGCTGGTGGGTTTAAACTGCCAGCCTTGTGGTTAGCAGCCCAATGCTTATCCAACAACACCACACCAGGACTCAAAGGAAGTGGATATTTGTACATGGGTTTTTACCTTTGTGAGTCCTGGCGTGGGGCTGTGTGTTAAATGTGCTGGACTGCAAAGTCACTTAAACCACAAGCTCACCAGCTGCTCCTCAGAAACTCTATACATGGTTGCTATGGGTCGGAACGGACTCAATGTCATGTAACAACAACAACAACAACAATTTACTTTTGCTGCAAAAACACCTTGAAAGTGATGGATCTTATTGGAGGCAGTAGTGAGGTTGGCCCGGGATCAGGCAGTGTTTCATTCTGCTGTGCATAAGGTCGCTATGGGTCGGTACCGACTCGATGGTACCTAACAACAACAACAACAAATTGGAAAAGATATTTTCAACTTAAATTGCTTGTTTATACAAATTATCACGAGAACTGACTATGTATAAAATTTCTATTTCTTCTTATGCCTTTGTTTGACCAGCTCTCCTCTCCTTACTTTTCTTAAAAGCATTTCAGGTACACATATAATCATATACTTCTTTAGATGCATTGCAAGAATAAAAAAAATCACATTTGCTTAGCACATAAGGGACCTTAGCCAAAGTAAATGAATCAGAGTTTTAATTCACAAGGGTTCAAATTCATTTAAGTCTGTCATATCCTACAAAGGAAAATCATCAACCAGAAAGGAGCAGTCAGGCATGATATTAAACAGCTGAATGTGTCAAAATAAGCACTCTGTTGTTATGAAGTTCCTTTCACTACATCTGCATTTCAGCTGTTGCCATTGTGTTGGATTTTTACCCTCTTAATAAATTGATCTGTTTTTCTTAATATAATTATTACTAAGCTTTCTCTGAAATGCAAATTTAACCTGAATAAATCCATTTAGGTATAACTCTTTGAATATTTTATTTAAACATTAAATACATTTAACTTGCAAACTGTATTACTATATGGGTGGAAGGATCTTGGTTTTGGGGGGTTTGGTTTTTATTTTTGCTCTTTATTTTGATATACTTATTAAAGCATAGCAGTTTGATTCCTTACAGCCTGAACTTCTAAATAGAAATAATTAGACAAGTATAAGGTGCATTCCTCAGGGGGATATGTGAAAGCTCATGTTTTTTTTAAAGCCCAGCAGTATGTTCAAAAAAGGTTCATTTTCCGGTCATTCAGTAGCCTGTCATTGGTTAACGGAAGAATTCACTAAATTATTAATAAAGAACAATTTACTTTAATATTTCCCTTTAGAATTAGTGCAGAAAAGGCAGAGAAGAAGTAATTAATTTCTATTATATAATCAAAGAGATATAACAGAAGAAGTAAATGATTAGAAAAGAGATCCACTGTTGATTTTCACAGGGCACAAGTCTTTTGTCAAGAGACATGGAACAATGTTATGTCTTATGTCAACAAATTAAAAGAAAAATGGACTATATAGATAAAAATAGATTCTCAATGAACTTTCATAGTCTGAGTACTAGATAAAAGATTTGCAGGTAGTTATTAAGTCTATATTGTAGTTGTTAGGTGTCATCGAATCAGTTCCAATTCATAGCAACTCTCTGCACAACAGAATGAAACATTGCCTATCTTGAGCCATCCTCTTAATTGTTACATTTGAGCCCACCTTGGCTACCTTTGTGCCAATCCATCTCATTGAGGGTCTTCTTTTTTTTTTTTTTTTTCTGACCCTCCACTTTACCAAGCATGATGTCCTTCTCTAGGGACTGGTTCCTTCTGATAACATGCCCAAAGTGTAAGAGAGCAACTCTCACCAACACAGATTTGTTTGTTCCTCTGGCAGTCCATGGCACTTTCAATATTCTTTTGCAACACTATCTCAAATGCATCAACACTTCTACAGTCTTCCATATTCCTTGTCTATCTTTCACAAGCATATGAGGCAATTGAAAATACTTTGGCTTGGGTCAGGTGCACGTAAGTCCTCAAACTGGTATCTTTATTATTGAACACTTTAAAGAGGTCTTGTGCAACAAATTTACCTGATGCAATACATTGATTGATTTCATGGCTGCAACTTCCATGACTGTTGATTGTAGATCCAAGCAAAATGAATTATTTACAATTTCAATCTTCTCTCCATTTATAAAGATGTTATTTTTTGTTCCCATACTGAGGATTTTTGTTTTCTTTACAATGAGGTGCAATCCATATTGAAGACTGTAGTCTTTGATCTTCATCAGTAAGTATTTTAAATTCTCTGCACTTCCAGTAAGCAAAGTTGCATCATCTGTAGATCACAGGTTGTTCATCATCCACCAGTCTTGATGCTACATTCTTCTTCATATAATACAGTTTTTTTGAATAATTGCTCAACGTGCAGATTGAATACAGAAAGAACACAACTCAGGCACTCATTTTTCCTGATTTTTAGCCATTTGGCATTCCCTTGTTCTGTTCAAACAACTGCCTTTTGGTATGTATGTACAGGTTCCTCATGAACAAAAGTGTTCTGGAATATCTGCTCTTCACAATGTTCTCCATAGTTTGCTATGATCCATTAAGACAAAAACTTTACCATAAATGAGAGAGAGAAGAAAAAGGTCTGGTTGGTCCAAAATATGGTGAGACCTGGGGTCTCCTGGGCCCATGGACAAGGACATAGTCACAGAGGATAGAGCTGAGAGTAGAGTGTATAGCTGATATGAAGTGAGGGGAGACTCCCAAGAATGCCCAAACTTGCAGATAGTACCCATTTAACCTAACTTTGATGGCTTGAAGATCAAAACTCGACCAAAAGAAGATTAAAAAAATTTATATAGGAAACAATTGTCAATTGATGAACTTGACCTATATTTGTGGATGTAGTAGCTCAAAATACCAACGGAGATGGTGTTGCTCTTGTTGTTAGGTGCCATCGAGTCGGTACTGACTCATAGCCACCTTATGCACAGCAGAACAAAACACTGCCGATCCTGGGCCAACCTCACTATTGTTGCCATGCTTGAGTCCATCGATGCTGCCACTTGGCCAATCCATCTCATTGGGGGTCTTCCTCTTTTTTTCTGACCCTCCAACTTACCAAACATGATATCCTTCTCCAGTGACTGGTCCCTCCTGACAATATGCCCAAAGTACGAGAGATGAAGTTTCCATAATTTAATAGTAATAATTTCTTATATTATTTTAAATTTTATAAACATATTCATATCCAAAATGGCATTTTCTTGAATTATGGACATATCTAAGGACATTTTTTAATCTTCAGTAGTGCATTGTCTAACTTTGTTTAAAATATTTTACTCCACAAGAAACTTAAAGTAAGTACCACTTTCATCAAATATTTGTCATTGTCTTTTTTTTTTTTTTTCAATCTTTTATTGTGAATTAGGTGATAGTTTACATGGGAGAACATTAGCTTTACATTCACCTTATCGTTTTTCATTTCATTGCCGTGGTTATAATCCCATTCATGCATCATCAACCAACCAAAGGGTATATCCTGCAAGCCTGTCCCCCAGTCGTCAGCACACAGCCCATCTCCCTTTCTTGGTGTAAAGTCTCCAAGTGCTCCATCTCTCCATGTCATCATCTCTGCCTCCATCTTTGGCATCACTGCTTCTCTAGGGTCCTGTATTCTGCTCTTTTCCCTTGATGGTCCCAGGGACCATGCTCCTGGACTGCAAAGTCAATCACTACCCTCCTTTTGCTACAAAACATCTACCTTTACATTTCCAACCCTCACAATCAGTCCTGATAACAGCTATTCACTATTGTACCACAAGAGACCTATCCCCATCTCCTTTCATCAGCCTCACCCAGACAGATTGGATACTACTCAGTGGAGATCCTACCTTTCTCCAAGCCCTCTGGATGTAGGCTCCCTCTTGAAAGCTTGTAAATCCAGTCACTTTGTAGCGCCCCCCCCCCCATTTTGGGTAGGCAATGTCCAAGTTGCCCATCCCTGTCTACTCTGTGTATGGAGTGGGTGGGAATGATCCTCACTGTGAAGTTTTGTTCCCTCTTTTGAGCGACTTCATCCATAGGTGTAGTAGGTCAGGTTCATCAAATTGTCTCAGATTACTCTTTTTTCCCTCTTCTTTCTTCTTCTAGTTGAGCTGTGGTCATCCAGTCATTGAAGCCAGGTCGAGTGGGTATTATCTGCAAATGTGGGTGTTCTTGTGCATATGCCCTCTCTTCTTATCAGTTGGATGCTTCTCATCACTCTAGTCCTCTGTGGCTATGTCACTGATTCTGGGCTCAAGAGCCCCCAGGTCTTGCCACACTGCTGGCCAAGCAGGTTTCCACCCAGGTTCACAGGAGTCTATTGAACTCAACATTGTCTTTTTAATTTTATATATTTTTAAAGGTTTTATTGTTCATTGAGTGAGAGTTTACATGGGAGAACATCAGTTTTGCATTCATCCTATCATATTTCTTATCATTGAAATGATTACAATCCCCTCCATATATCACCATTCAACAGTATTTGTTTCTGTTCCTTCTGTTTTTGTTTGTTTGTTTTTTGATGTACTCAAAAACACTCAGGAATATATAATCATTTAAACAACACAAGGACACATTCTGCAAGCCTGCCTCCTGGCCACCAGCACACAGCCTTTCTCTTTCCATGGGTCTGTAGTCCTCAGCTGCTCTTTGCCTCCATCTCTGGTGTCGCTGCTTCTCTGGATAGGGTCCCACATTCTGCTCAGGCTCCTTTCCCTTGATGGTCATAGGTATGTAAGTTTAACTACTCCCCACCATTAGGCTATGAAACTTCTACCTTTATAGTTGTGACAATGGTAATTAGTCATGATAACAGTTACTCACTAGTGAATCAAAAGTCTTATTCCCATCTCCTTTCATCACATCTGTGTAGACAAGATGAAAACTATTCAGTGGGAATTCTACCTTCCCCCACACATTCTGAAACTAAACTCCCTTTTGAAAACTTATAAGCCAGCCACTTCCTGCCTTTATAGCCCTGCCTCTCCTCCTTTTAGGTATATTTTTGAAAAGTTTTATTTTAATTTCTGTAATTCCTACTGAAATTCAATGTTTTCTGTCACATATTGATTAGTTTCTAAGTTTCCCGTATCATACTGTGCACTTACTCATTAAGGCCTAGGCATTTTTTCACAAATTTGAATATGTCCCTCATATTAACAATATTAATTTTTTTTTTGTATTTATAGAGAGTATTGTGTTCATTTATTTACCTTTTAATTTCTTAGCAATATTTTTTGTCATTAGAAATTTATCTTTTATTTAGTTATAAGTAATGGGGGATTTCTTATTTGTTTGTCTTGACTGTTTATACACTTGTAAAATCATTTTACATTTCAATATTAAACTAATATTTCATCATTGTTGTTCAGTGTCATTGAGTTGTTTCTGATGTATAGCAACCTTGGATAGGGGTTTCAAAGAATGGCTGGTGACTTTGAACTGCCAACCTTCCTATTCAAACCAACCTTTTGGTCCATGACTTATTTCTACAGTGCCACAACAGGACTCCAGTATTTAAATATGTTGTTTTTGAAACACTTAAGCAATTGTTTTTTGTGTTTTTTTTTAAATAATGAATTCATCAATTTTTCTAGACTTAATTCAGGGAAAAAAAAAAAGTTAGGCATTTTTCCACACTGATAAATATTATAAGAGACTGCATATACAATTTAATATTAATATAGGCTTTTGTTGATAGATGTATTTACATCTTTAATGGCCTTAAAAGGAAGCTCTGGTAGTGTAGTGGTTACCAATCGAGCTGCAAACCGCAAGGTCAGCAGTTCGAAACTACCAACTCTTCCGTGGAGAAAGATGAGGCGTTCTGCTCCTGGAAAGATTTACAGCCTCAGAAACCCCATACAGGGTCGCTCTGAGTCGTTTCCGATTCCATGGCACATAACCACCACCACCACCTAATTGTCTTAAAACTATTCTTTCCACAGTAGTACACTGTTGTAATGATTGAGGTTACAATAGATTAATATATTGTTGAACCTGCTCCCATCATCACTTTTACTTTCTTTCCTTTTTCTTTGTTTTCTCCTTTTCCATCTTTTCTTTATACTCTTTCTCATTCTCTTTATACTTTTATGCCACTTTTTCCCCATTTTCTCTCTTCTTTTTTTTTGCTCTTCTTACTTTTTATTGTTTACTTTTTTCTATTCTTACATTTTTCTACTTCTCCTTTTATTGCTAGACTTTTGTTACAATTTTTAATATCAGTGAAATTTTCTCCTTAAAATGTAAGTCATTGTTATATCCCATATTCCTTCAGATGGTACATGTAGATGTGAGATTTATTTTATATATTCCCATTTATCTATTTTACAAAGTCATCACTTCAGTGGGACATCCATGTGAAAATTGGTGCTTAAGCTTGGGCACTGTAAAAATAACTTAATAGTCTTTTAACATCTTAAGTATATAAATGAGGAGAAATCCATCCATTTTCATAAAACAGTTGGAAAAATTAATTCTGTAGACAGGTACTGCTCTTCCTAGTCAATCTCTTCTTTAATGCTGCCTAGTGCATTGCCTCCACAAAATCTCATCCACAGTAACGGTGCATTGACATATTCTAATTGTTACTACATGTGTGTTTTTTGTGTAGGTCTCTTCTGTCCACTCAAATACTGCACAAAGTGTATTCAGTAAGTATTTATACAATGAGTGAGTAAGTGAATGTGCACTTAAAAATTTAGACAGACCACTCCTGGAAATACAATTTAAAAAATTGTAGGGTAAGTAAACAAATATTTCTGTTAGGGTTCCAGGTTATGCTTACCTGGGTTTATTCAGAGCAGAACGCATCTCTGCAATCAGTAGATGGCTGCAGACAAGTTATTACAGCAATAGGAAGTACCCTATGTCTTAGTCTCACAGGGTACCCTGAAAAAAATCAAAGGAAATTTTCTGTGTCATTGTAAAAACCAACTTTGAGATCAGGGCTAATATCAATATTTTATCAAAACACAGTGGACATTTTTAGAAATCATGGAAGTTGTCCCAAGTTTATGGAATGCTACCTCACATAAAACAATAGTTTTAAGATGGACAAACATTTTAAGAAAGTGCAGATGTTCTCAAAGTTGAGTCAAGAGAGTAAAGACTGTTTCTTACATGGCTGTTTCAGTTTTGAGTGAACATCTTTGCTTCAGTAAATTTGCAGCTCAGTGGGAGCCAAAAGTGTGCAAAATCACCTAATTCTGAGTGCTGACCTTTTCATCATTCGCTTAAGCAAGATCGAAACTAATGAAGATGATTTTATGGAACTAATTATAAGTGGGAATCAATCATGGATTTACCAATACAATCCAGAGAACAAGATCCAATCAAAACAATAACTTCCAAATGGGTTTTCTAGGCTTGCTAAATTCAATACAGAAGGTCAGCTCAGAAATTTATGTTGACTGTTTTTTGGGGACGCCAAAGGAGTCCTGGTGTGGTGCTGTCGGTTAATGTGCTGGAGAGTAAGGTCGGTTTGAACCATGAGGTCGGTGTTTCAAGCTCACCAGCCACTCTTCAGAAATCCTTATACAGGTCACTATGGGTCAAAACTGCCATGACAGCACATAATAATGATAACAACAAAAAATGAGTATCTTGAGAGACGTTCTCAAGGGTCACAGAATGATCATGAGACTTCATATGAAGATATTTTCAGAAAATAAAATCTGCATTGGTGAGAAAAGGCCAGAAAATTGTGTGATTGTTTTAATCATGGCATTGAGCCCGCTCATTCTTCAAGGGTAGCATGAGCTGCCCTATGTGAATTTCGTTAGAAAACATTACTCCATCCTCCTACAGTCATTATCTTGCCCCTTCAAACTTTTTTTTGATCCCCAAACTAAAAGAATATTTTAAAAGAACATAGTTTGACTTCCTTGAGGATGCCAAAACTGCTGTTTTAATTTGGTGTAAGTCAAAAAGCACAGACTTCTTTAAGGGATGGTTTTTGTTGTTATTGTTGTGAAGTGCCGTCGAGTCAGTTCTGACCCATAGTGATCCTATATAGGGTTTCTGAGGAGCAACTGGTCAGCTTGAACCACCGTCTTTGCAGTTTAAACGGCTTTTCAGTCTAGCGCATTAACCCATAGCACCACACCAGGACTCCAAAGGAGGGCTAGAGAGACAAAAATATTACTTTTAGAAGTGTATAGACCTAGACGGAGGATATGTTGAGAAATAATAGCTTCACATTTTGATTTTTTGTTTTATAAAGATTTCTATGATTTTGTAGTAATGCTTTTTGTCTTACCCTTATATGTTGTTTATGAGAAAAGAAAGAAGGAACAGGGAAGTTTTTTAATGACTTGACCACAGCACACCGTAGAATTCTGTGTTAATATAAAAGGAGTCAAGGGAGAGGAAATACTAGGCAAACAGAACATTATGGATTCAATTGTGTTCTCCAAAAATATATGTTGAAGTCCTAACCCTTGTGCCTATGGCTATAACACTATTTGGAAATACAGTCTTTGAAGGTGGTAGATTAATATTAGGTCTTACTGAAATAGAGTATAGATCCTAAACCATATTCATGTCCTTACTAAAGAGGAGAAGATCTATACAGATATACAAGTCTTAGAGGGAACCAACCTGTGTGACAACTTGAATATGGACTGTCAACCTCAAGAACAGTGAAGAATTTCATTTCTGTTCTTGTAGCTCACAAGTTTATTAGACTTTGCTATAACGGCCCTAAGATGCCAATGCAGTGACTAGAAATAAAGAGGTAAATGAAAAAAAAAAAATGTAAATAGTGATCAAACAACCATAGAAGACTTTTGAGAAGGAGGAAGGAATACATGGTGTTAGATATGACAGAGAGGCAAGCCAAAAAAAGACTGAAAGTGTCCATGTGGTATAGTAATAAGGGTGTCATAGATAGTTTTGTTAATTATTCAAATAAATTAGAGTTTTAGAATTCCTTTATTTTCTTTCTTTTGGCCAAAAACGAGTTGAGCTTCTTGTCAAGATAAATTATGTTGTAATTGTTAGGGACCGTTGACTCCGTACTCATTTTGGCCCTAATATGCAATAGATTGAAACACTGTCCAGTCCTGCACCTTCCTCACAATTGTTGTTATACTTAAATCCATTGCTGCTGTCATTATGCCAACACATTTAATTAGGATCATTCTCTTTTCTCTGACCCTCCCCTTTACCAAGCATGTTGCTCCAGGAACTGGTACCTTCTGATAATATGTCCAACGTATGAGCGCTATGGGGCTATTGCATTAGACTGAAAGGTCAGTTTGAACTGCAAGCTCTCTAGCCATTCATTGCAAACCCTGTACTGACTATCTGTGAGTTGGAAGTGATTCAACGGCACTTAACAACATGAGACACAAAGTCTCACCAGCCTAGCTTCTAAGGAGCATTCTGACTATGCTTACTTGGCTTGGCTCAGGCACACGTTAGTCCTCAAATGGACATATTTGCTCTGAACACTTTAAAGAGATCTTGTACAACAGATTTGCTCATTTTCAAGCTCAGATTGAAGCTGAAGAAATTTAAAACAAGACCACCAGAGCCCAACATATGACCTTGAAAATATCCCACCTGAATTTAAAGATTATCTCAAGAACAGATTTGATGCATTAGACACTAGTGACTGAAGACCAGAAGAGCTGTGGGATGACATCAGAAATATCATACAAGACGTAAGCAAAAGGTCATTAAGAAGACCAGAAAGAAAAAACAAGACCAAAGTTGATGTCTGAAGAGACTCTGATACTTGTTCTCCAGCATCAAAATACGGAAGCAAATGGAACAAATGAGGAGGCAAAAGAGCTGAACAGAAAATTTCAAAGGGTAGTTTAAGAAGACAAAGTCAGGTATTTTAATGAAATGTGCAAAGACCTGGAGTTAGGAAACCAAAAGGGAAGAACACACTCAGCATTTCTCAAGCTGAAAGAACTGAAGAAAAAAAATCAAGGTAAACTATGTTTGTTGTTTTTGTTAAGTGCCATCAAGTCAGTCCCGTGTCGTAGCCTCATCATCTCCCTGTTTAGGGTTTCTGAGGAGCAGCTGGTAGTATGACCCACTACCCTATGATTCAAACCAACCTTTCAGTCCAGTGCTTATCCTACAGCTACACACCAGGACTCACCACCATAGCCCAGACATATCCACCACTAATACCATGCAGTGTAAGTATAAAATAAGTTTTATTGAGAGAAATTTTTATTCTCTTATATGTGAAATTTTCCTCTGACAATGTAGAGTATAGTTTAACAAATATGAAAATATTTTTCTTTTAATATAAGGATTTAATTCACTTGTATTTAAAGGAATCATTGATATGTTTGACTAGCATCTTGCTGTTTGAATTCTATTTGTTCCTTCCTTGATTCATCATTCCTTGCTTTCTGTATAATTAATTGAAATCTCTTGATTGATTTTATTTGTCTCAACTGGCTTTTTGGGTTATAAGTTATTTTATTATTATTTCTTAGTCAAATTTGTTATCAATATATATTCTCGATTTGTGATGTTGTTGTTGTTGTTGTTAAGTGCCGTTGAGTCGATTCTGACCCATAGCGGCCCTATATAGGGTTTCTGAGGAGCAACGGGGAAGCTTGAACCACTGACGTTGATGTTCACATGGCTTTGCAGTCTAGCGCATTAACCCACAGCTCCACACCAGAATGCCTATATCCTATATTAAAACAGTTTACTGTTTCCTAAACAATGCTAGAAACTTTTTATCACTCAACTTTATCTCTATATCCCCTTAGACTGTTTTGATTTTTGCCATATATTTAATTTCTACATATGTTATATACCCCACAGGGGAAGCACAGCTTGCAATGATGACTTGGAAAAAAACCCGAAACCTTATTTCTCTTACAGATAAATTCGTAAGGTGCTTCCTGAAATCTCTTGGGTGACACAGCCCAAAAGA
The DNA here is from genome assembly GCF_000296735.1 of Chrysochloris asiatica. NCBI lineage: Eukaryota > Metazoa > Chordata > Mammalia > Afrosoricida > Chrysochloridae > Chrysochloris > Chrysochloris asiatica. The sequence goes on along the minus strand of NW_006408523.1, from coordinate 22,350,987 downwards.
TGAACACAAAATTACATAGTGTCATTTTTCAGTATAGTTAGTCATTCGCATATAGTATTCTGATCCTGGCAAACCTTTCAATTGTGAAGCTGAAATTGAACACCCTTGTAATCAAGCCTCTTAAAAATGTGTCCTTCTAATATCTTCATAATCTGGAGATCCAATTTATTCCCTCTTTTTATCCTTTAAATATTTTAGTGAAGCTCAGTTATGACTATTCATTTATATGCATTGTAGTTGTCTGCTTTTCTCTCTTTCTTCTAAGAATTTCCTATTCTGAGCCCTGTGTTTTCACATTTGTGATCCATATATTTATGTGAAGTTCCCAATTTCTTTCTTTCCCTTCCAACAAGCCTTATCAGACTTCTGTGAGCATCTCATTCTTGTCTGAAGTTTAAGGATAGCTCTCTTACATTTGTATATTAGTCATATATGCATATTTATAAGGAGACCTGATAATGTAGTGGATTAAAGTTGGCTAGTAACCAAAAAGTCAGCAGTTCGAATCTGCCAGCTACTCTGTGGGAGAAAGATGACGTTTTGTGCTTAGTTAAGATTTACAGCCTGGGAAACCCTTTACAGGGTTGCTATGAGTCAGAACGACTCAACAGCACACCACCAATACCATGGACATGTATAACTTTTCTTGAATTCTTTGGGTGAAGAATATGAGTAAGCACTGAACTATCAACTGAAAGGCTGGTAATTTGAACCCATCTAGAGGTACCTTAGAAGAAAGGCCCAACTATCTGTTTCTAACAGGTTACAGCCTTGAAAACCCTGTGGTTTACAGTTCTATTCAGCAGCACATGGGTTGCAATAATTCAGAATCAACTTGATGGTAGGAGAAAAATAATTCTTGAGGTCAGATCTGCAATTATAGTTCCTTTATATATTCTCAATGTAATATGTCACAATGCTTTATTATATTGAATGAATATACAGTAAAAGATAATCAACTGAAACCTTGGCTTTACTTGCATGGTAGGCATTCATAAAAATACATTTATATTGCTTAAAACAATTTTAAGTCATAGCTAATTTCCCAGACCCTGCTTTGTCAATAGATTCTTTGTCAATAGTCATCCAAGATGACTATAGCTGAGTGCTTCAGTAAGCAAAGGAGGTTGTGTGCTAGGGGCAATATATCAGGGATTAATTGTCATTCGGTAAGTAAATTAGATAACAATCAAGGTTACACAAAAATTATACTGTCTTTAAAAAAAATGTTGTCTGGGAAGGCATAAATGAATTGATAATCAGGTGGGAAGATAATATGGCAAAGGAAGGAGTTCTCTGTTCTCTTAAACAACTTTTATAACTAACAGAATTTTAATAAGATATTACCCCAGTCAATACAAAAATCTACCGGAAAATAATGAATCCAGCAAGGGCGTTTGCTGTAATTCTGTAGACACCCACGGGGACTCGGCAGGCGTCCCTCACATGCTTCTTACCTGCCTCTCCCACTATTTACAAACATAATGAAAATGAAAATGAATATGCTGCCTGACTGCTACAGGAACAGGGAGGACTGTTAGAAGAATATTGTTTTTATCTGTCAGGGTGACCTTTATGATTTCACTGTTGCTAGAAAACTCAGACAGATTGGACAATATTCTCATTTCTAAAGGGACTAGTTAAAAGAATAAAAGCAGACTCCTTTTCTAATTGTTGTTGTTGTTAAATGCCGTCGAGTCAATTCTGACCCATAGCAACCCTGTAGAGGGTTTCCAAGGAGCAGCTGGAGAGTTTGAACCACCGATCTTGCAGTTCAAATGACTTTGCAGTCTGATACATTAGCCCACAGCGCCACTCCAGGATTCCCCTTTTCTAATTATCTCTTTCATAAATGTTGCCTTTTCATCTACAGTTAGTTTGTTATTTTGTATGTGTGTGTTTTATTACTACTTATAATTCATTTATATTTATGATAAATGAAGAACAATAAAGATAGAGTGAATACAATTTCTCAGCAACAGTTGAATGAACTTTGGAAGTTGTTGGTTCATTTATTGCTAGTCATTGGTTCACAGGTACAGTGAAAAAATATTTTGTTCACTTTCTAGTTTTTCATCATAGTGCTCTAAACCAGGTATAGAAAATAATTTTTTGGTGCATTTTTCTAATCGCGTCATCAGGTTAGAATTTGAAAAGGAGGCAGAAGCCTTCACAACCTTGGATAATTTCTCTTTTTTAAAACATTACAGAAAGCATTATGATTTCTAACACATATATCATTAAAGACTAGGTCAGGAGTGCTACAAATATTCTTGTATCTGAGAAAACCAGAAGGTCACAGAGATGTTAAGAGATAATTCAAAATTATTTCGTTTCATTTCTTAACAGTGTTGAATCTGGGCTGGAATTTTTACTTTTTCTGAAGAGATTGTGTTGGGTTAATTCACTGGACTGCAAAGTCTGTTTGAACCACAAGGTTGGTGGTTCAAGCTTACCAGCTGCTCCACGGAAACCCTATACAAGGTTATTATGAGTCAGAAATGACTAAACAGCACTTAACAACAAAAAAAAGTCTATATATAAGTCAGGAAGTCAAAAGGGAAATTAGCTCTATGCCTGACATCTTTCTTACTAAGACCTTGTTTTAACTTTTCAGAAAGGCCTTTAGATACTTACTTAAAACCTATTGACTGCCCAAGCCATCTCACTGCCATCCAATTAATTGTGACACATAGCAATCCTGTCGGACCAAGTAGAATGTCCCATAGTGATTCCAAGGATGTGGATCTTTATGAAAGTAGACTGCTACAACCTTTTCCCATGGAGTGGCTTGTAGGTACAACAGGCAACATTTCACTTACTAGCTGATCACTTAACTGCATGATCAGGGCTTGTTCTATTGACTAAGAAAGCAAAGCCACTGCTAAAATTCAATTCTGAGTTATACCAATCATAGGTAGGGTTTCAGAAACTAAATTTAATGGAGCAAAAGTTTCGTCTTTCTCCCACAGAGGGACTGGTTTGTCTAAACCACTGACCTTGCCAACAGCAGTCCAGTGCCCAATACCTAACCCACAGTGCAACCCTTTGACTAAATAGAAGTCTAAATTGTTAAATTGGTTTGTCAGACAAAAATTCGTTTGAAGAAATACATTGAAAGAGACTGCCACATAGGCATGCAAGACATAGCCACCCAATGTCCTGAGGTCCTGATACCAAGAAATAGTAATCAAATCTCTCCTAAATTCCAGCCTTCCATGATGTGGAGCTGTGGGATACAGCACTGGACTGTAAGATCAGTTTGAACCACAAAGTCAGTGGCTCAAACTTATCAGCCACTCCTTGGAAACCCTATACAGGTTCACTATGAGTCAGAACCGACTCCACTTAACAACAACAATGATTACTGATGGCCACACTTAGGACTTTAGTTATCATGAAAGAATTAAAATATGCTCAGTATGTCAGAGAAATGAAAACGCTGGGACCCACAAACAATAGTTCCTTTTAGAGACACATTTCCATAAAAGCTTAAAGTCTGTTATCCGGATATCCCATTTCTGGGGAACATTCTCATGATGGTGAAGATGATCTGCTCCCTGATTACTTAGCACTTGATCAAAGTCTCCATGCTGAGTGCTGTACAAGATTTTGTGGAACGTCCTGTTCATTATCTTATTTGAGATCTGAAATCATCACAGGAGGTACAAAATGTTGGCATCCTTGTACCCATTTTATAGATAGGACAATTGAAGTTCTGAGTATTTGAAAGACATTTCTCAGATCACAAAACAGTAAGAGGGAAGGCAAACATAAAGCCAAGGCTCCCATTAAAAACTAGCAATTTGGTCCTCCACTGATTGGCTCCATTTTAGAACTTGTTAAAGTGCAGCTTCAATGCCCTTACTTCTCCCTATCCAGAAGCTTCACAAAATAGGTTTTTCAGTGGGTCCTGTCAATACTATCGTTATCTTAAGAACAGTGAGAATTTGTTTTAAAAAATGTTATACATTAATTTAAGAAATACTTTCTGGATTTGTGGACGTCCATTTTTACATTCCATGTTTGAGCACTGCAATCCTAGATGCATAAGATGCTGCGGAGTTGGTTCTGACTCATAGCGACCCCGTATAGGGTTCCCAAGGAATGGCTGGTGTGTTTGAACTATCACTTTGTGGTTCAGCTCGATCTTGTGGTATTGTGCTGATCCTACATTGCCTTACCAGGACTCTATTGACTTATAAGGCTGTGATATAAGAAGAAATAGAATTTATACAACTGGCATGAAGACAGTATATCTTTTTATATAAAAACTCATACTTTTAACTGAATGGTGATTTTAAACATAAGTCACATCCTAAAAGACATAGTTTTAATGAATGCATGGTTATTGCTTTTGGGAAACACTTGTGCTCCAGGATTATTTATAATTTGAGTGTCTTTGAGGGCCTATTATGTACTGCTGTCATAGTTGCTGTTGAGTGAAGTCTGACTAATGTGTGCAGAGCAGAACTAGTCCTTGGGGTTTGCAAGTCTGGGGATTTTTGGAAGCAAATCTTCACATTTGTCTTTTGTGATGCCTCTGAATGGGTTCCAACTATTAACTTTTTGGTTACTATTGAAGCCCTTAACTATTTTCTCCACCCATAGACTCCTTATTACAAGAAAGGTCTTCTCAAAGTTTATGGAAAAATTCCATTATCTTTTTATTTCATGTTTCCATGGACTTTTTGAAGCCCCTGTGTGTGTTAGGTTCTAGGAATAGTATGGTACATAGCAAAAGCTTGTCACCTGTTCTATTAGAGCTTAAAAAGATAGAAGCCTGATTCAACAGTGATCGTTAGATAGTATACATTTAACAATCTGCATCAATGTTGTTGTTGTTAAGTACCATGGAGTTGGTTCTGACATAGTGACCCTGCACAGGGTTTCCGAGGTTATAAATCTTTACGGGAGCAAAAAGCCTCATCTTTCTCCCGCAGAACAGCTGGTAGTTTCAAACTGCTGACCTTGAGATTGGCAGTTATTAATTATATCTATTGCCTCTACACAGATATTGATTTATAAGCCACCTAATTATGAATGGTGTTTCTACTAATATAAAATTAGTAATGCTGAGTTTATTATTATTATTATTATTAATACAATTTGATAGTGTGATGAAGTGGGTTGACAGTGGATGCCAAAGACAATATGAGATGAATTGGAGGTTGAGGACCTTCGTTATGTAAAACATATTATATTCTGTCTTACTTCTCTATAGAACTAATTTTTAAAGAACTAAGTTATAAGCACTTCTTTATTTAACGGAATATCAACAAAATGTCAGTGTTTCTACTTTTAGTGTAACCATAAAACTAAATTTCCATTTTTATGATTTTCAGAGGTTCAGATTCAAGGCGAAATGACTATTTCTGTATAAACCTGACTCCAACAACTACCATACTACTAGGGCTACAAGCTAAACCTTAAATAATGACTGGCTTCAAAAATAGTCACAATTCTTAAATTTTGGTAAAAATGTACAAAGCATTAGGAGAGTCAGCCTTATGCATTTGCATCTAAGATCTGGATTTGGAATTCAACCCCAGGATTTCCAGAGTATGTGGCAATCAGAAACTTAATCATATTTTCTAAGTCTCATTATATATTCTCTCATCTCAGTTTATCATTTCTCAGTATTGAAAATGGTGGGTTTCAATGTGAGAAATGCTGCTATTTGGGTGCAGTTGAGTCAGTTCTCATAACTAACCCTATCCCCTCCCCCCACGCACTCAGAAAGAAACTGTCTCAACCTGCACTGTCCTCAGATTCCCTCCTAAGTCTGAGCCAATTGTTGCAGCCACCGTGGCAATTCATCTCACTATGTGTTTTTTCTTTTTGCTGACCCTCCAATTTACGATGCATTCCATTTCATTGTTGACAACTTTTGATTTCCCTAAATGATATCCTAGTCATTATAAAGTTGAAATGGACTTGCATTGGCCATTTTGAATCTGACAATCACATGATTTACTGTGCTGGGAATGACAAATTGAGGAGGAATGGTGTCACATTCACCATCAAAAAAGACATATTAACATCCTCTGTCTGGGATAGGGTAATATCCATACGCCTACAAAGAAGACCAGTTAATACCACTATTATTCAAATTTACCAACCACTAAAGCCAGTGAAGATGAAATTAAAGAATTCTACCAACTTTTTCAGTGTAAAATTGATCAAACATGCAATAAAAATGTATTGATAATCACTGGTGATTGGAATGCAAAAGTTGGAAACAAAGAGGAAGGATCAGTAGTTGGAAAATATGGCCTTGGTGATAGAAATTGTGCTGGAGGTTGCATTATAGAATTCTGCAAGACCGATGAATTCTTTATTGCAAATACCTTTTTTAAACAGCTTAACAGACCACTATACACATGGACCTCATCAGACTGAATACCCAGAAATCAAATTGACTACATCTGTGCAAAGAGATGGAACAAAAGCTCCATGTTGTTGTGAAGTGCCGTTGAGTCGATTCTGACCCATAGCGGCCCTGCATAGGCTTTCTGAGGACCAACTGGTGAGCTTGAACTGCCAACCGTGCAGTTCAAATGGCTTTGCAGTCTGGTGCATTAACCCACAGCGCCACACCAGGAGCCAAAACAAGGCCAGGTGCAATCTGTGGAACAGACTATCAGTTGCTCATATGCGAATTCTTGTTTTCAGAAAATGAAAACAAGTCCATGAGAGCCAAAATATGACCTTGAGTATATCTCACCTGAATTTAGAGATCATCTGAAGAGCAAAATTGAAGTATTAGACACTAAAGACCAAAGACCGGAAGAGTGGTGGGATGGCATATGAATATTCCCTTTTTTCATTGAGATGTGTAGTTGAATGCCTTTGTGGGGTGCAAACAACTTTCTCATGGATTTGTTGGCAGTTAGAACCAACCCTATGGCATGATGGAAGAAAAGTTTGGTGATCTACTTCTGTATAATTTATAGCCAACAAACCCTGATGGAGTTCTAATGCATGACATGCCATGAATTGAAAACAATCTGATAGCAATGCATTTTGTTGCTGTTAACATTAAGATGTTTAACATACTTTAAAATATTTTTATCTCTTATTTTATACTTAGCTTTAGAAATTGACCACCAAGCCAATATCCATTTATCAAGTAGCTGCTTTGCACAATATATTGTGTGCAGTGCGTTTCAGAGATGAGGAGGCATGGACTGTGATCCCCACATTCACAGAGCTGTCATGATGATAAAGCATTCTCCTTGACTGTTCAGCAACTGAAATGTTTCCACTAAGGGAAAATGTTTTAACAAAATGAAAGGATTGAAATATATAAGGCTACTGAATTGAATACATGATTTACATTTCAAATTTGCCTCTTGTATAGTTGTACTCATGAATTAATAAGATTTCCCCCTAGTGTAACTTACTTAATCACTATGTCCATGCTTATTAAAACTGGTGGGAAAAGTGGGGTTTTATGAATGAAAACATCATACCACCTAAGTTGCTCCTTTGGGTAAGCACTGGACTGTGAACCACATGCTCAGCAGTTCGAGTCCACTAGACACTCTGTGGTAGAAAGACGATTTCTGCTCCTGCAAAGGTTACAACCTTGGAAATCCTAGACAAACTCCCTATGAATTGGAATCACTTAACACCAATAAGAACAAGTTGCACTTGGAAACTGATCATTGCAAAACGTTCCACACGTAGCTACTAACTGAAAGATATTGGAGGTTTCACTGCTCCTAAAGTTATATTGGAGAAAAGGCCTGATGATTAGCTTCTGTCAAGTCAACCACTAAAAACCTCAGGGAGCAAAGGTCTCCTCTGACACACATGTGATTATCATCAGTCAGATTTGACTCCACAGCAACTGGCAGTTTTTGTAATTTGTGTGTAATATTCATATTACGTGCAGTGCTATTGGCTCAGGTTCACATTTGTAAAAAGCAATTAAGTCTAATGAAGGCATAGTTGCTGAGCAATATAAGTTGTAGCTTTGTGGGGCTATTTAACTGTCAAATATGGAGTTTACAAAGCTCATACTACTTCTCACATCCACCTAGTAATTGTACTTTCTTACTTTCCTCATATTTAAAGTGAAGAAGAAAGATAAGAAGATTTCTTCAGTTTGGTAATTCTATTTCTCTTGGCTGAAAGGTTATAATTTCCTGTTGTCAAAGATACATTATTAATTTTATACAGCATTATTAATTTTGCATATTTCATATGCTCAGTAAATGAGAAATGAATGATATTTAAATATATACCTCATTTTGGGAAACAGAATCCAAACAGCGAAAGCATTATTGAAAAAGAAGAACAAAAGTAGGAGGCCTCATAGTCCCTGCTCTCAAAATACAGCTGCAGTAATCAAAATGATTCAGTGACAGACACATAGACCAATATCATAGAATTGAGAACCTAGAAATAAATCCATCCACCTATGGACAACTGATTTTCAGCAAGGGGATAAAATCCACTCAAGGGGAAGAAACAGTCCCTTTAACAAATGGTGCTGGAAAAATTAAATATCCACTTGAAGAAAAATGAATAGGACCTATCCCTCACAGCATACACAAACACTAACTCAAAATGGGCCAAGGACCTACGTGTTACACTTAAAGTCATAAAGTTCTTAGAAGAAAACATAGGGACAAAACTATGGGATCTAATTTTTGGTATAGATAGATTATCAAACAAAAACACATCTACAAATATACAAACATTAGAAGACAAATTAGATAACTGAAACCTAATGAGAAATAAATACTTATCAACAGAGTGAAAAGACAATCTACAGACTGGGAATAAATATTCACAAATGATATATCCAATGAGAGTCTAATTTCTTAAGTAAATAGAAGACTTCAAAAACTACAACAAATAAACCGAACAAAAGTCATGAACAAACATCTCACCAAAGAAGACATTTAAGTGACCAAAAACTCATGAAAAGACATTCATGATCATTAGCTATTGTTGTTGTTGTTAGGTACTGTCGACTTGACTTTGACTAAGAGAGAGCCTAAGTACAGCAGAAGAGAACCCTGCCCTGTACTTGGCCATTCTCACAATCAAGTTTGAGCCCACTGTGTCTGTCACTATCATTTTCAGACTTTCTCTTTTTCACCGATCCTCAGCTTTACTAAACACTTTGTTTTTGTCTCCAGAGATTGTTCCCTCCTGATAACATGTCCAAAATATGTTTCACCATCCTCATTTCTAAGGCGCATTCTGGCTGTACTTCTTACAAGACAGATTTGTTCATTTTTCTGGTAGTCTATGCAATAGTCAGTTGTTGTTGTTAGGTACCATCAAGTAGGTACTGACTCATAGCGACCCTATGAGTCAGTACCTGACTCAGTGACTCACAGCACAACAGAATGAAACACCACCCAATCCTGGGCTAACCTCACAATTGTTGCCACACTTGAGCCCATTGACGCTGCCACTTTGCCAATCCAGCTCCCTGGGAGTCTTCCTCTTTTTCTCTGACCCTCCACCATACCAAACATGATATTCTTCTCCAGTGACTGGTCCCTCCTGATAATATGTCCGAAGTATGAGAGACAAAGTTTGGCCATCCGGGCCTCCAAGAAGCACTCTGGCTGCACTACTTCCAACAGAGATCTGTTGGTTCTTTTGGCAGCCCTTGGCACTTTCAATATTCTCCTTCAACACCATAACTCAAAAGCATCAATTCTTCTACTGTCTTCCTTATTCACTCTCCAGCTTTCACATGTATATGAGGTTTTTGAAAATACCATGGCTTGGGTCAGGCGCACTTTAGTCCTCAAGCTGACATCTCTGCTCTTCAACCCTTTAAAAATGGAATAGTCAGTAGTCAATATTGTTTGCCATAACACAATGGAAAAAATTCTTGAACACAAGAAAAAAGGGTCTTTTAGCACTTGCTATAGCGTAAAGTATTCCATTAGGCAAATCTGCTGCACAAGACCTTTTTAAAGTGTTGAAGAGCAAAGATGTCACCACTTGTAACCTGTAGCCTGACTTGTAACCACTACGCTACCAGAGCTCCTTATAGTTGTGTGTAGGTATATACATATGAGTATGTTGTTGTTGTTCAGTGCCTATGAGTCAATTCTGACTCATGGCAGCACTGTATAGGGCTTCCGAGGAGCAGCCTGATGAGTTTGAATTGCCAACCTTGTGGTTCTAACCAACATTGGTCTAGTGTTTATCCTACGGCGCCATAACAAGACTCAATAGATGGGAGTATATTATGAGTATAAATGCATGTGTACTTATGTGTGTTCATGCATGTGTTGCTGTGTTGTTGTTAGGTACCCTTGAGTCAATTCCAACTCATAGCAACTCTATGCACAATTCAACTAAACACTGCCCATTCTCACAATTGTTCTGTTTGAGCCCATTGCTGCTGCCACAGTGTCAGTTCATCTTTTTGGGGTCTTTCTTTTTCTCAATGACCCTATGCTTAACCAAGCATGATGTCTTTCTTTAGGGTTTGGTCCCTCTTTATAACATGGCCAAAGTATGAGAGATGAAATCTCACCATACTGACTTTTGAAGAGCATTCTGGCTTTACTTCTTCCAATTCAGATTTGTTTGTTCTTATAGCAGCAGTTCATGGTACTTTTAGTATGGTGATATTTACCATAATTCAAGTGTACTGATTCTCCTATGGTCTTCCTTATTTTCTCATGCACCTGTATGCATGTGTATAATAAAGAACTTAGGGAGTACATTTATGCATGCTTCTTATACATAACTAATCACCTTATAGAATTGGTTTCTGGAGTTTGAATATTTAACACCATAGCATTTTAGAAAAAAAAACAGTTAATTGGCATACTGTAGTTCAAAAATTTCATGTCATACATTTTAATTTGTTGAGTAGTGTCTGGTGTCTTAAAGCTTGTTCAGTGTCAATAAGACACAGCTATTTGTCTCTAATCCTTCTAAATAAAAGAGAAAGAAAAAAAGTCTAGACTCAGAGAAGCGAGGAGACTAACTATACAAACCACGACCTTGTCTACTTTGAAGTCAAAAGAACTAGACAGTGCCCAGCTACTACTTCTGATCATTGTGAAGGATAAAATAAAATGGCAGAAGAATGAGAAACAGAACATCAATATCTTAACAACAGCAACAACAAAATCCAAATTTATAATACTACTTGAGATTAGAGATTCCCTGAGAATATTGCCCTGAGACAGTTCCTAAGTTTTAAACAAAAATGATCCTCTTTTGTCTAAATAAAAAATGTCTCTCAAAATAAAGATCATTAGCCTTGAGTACAGCACTCCTTTGGAAAAACAAAACAAAACATCTATAAGAGACTAAATGGTCAACAATTCTTTTGAAACAAAGCTGAGTAGCAATGATGAGAAAGTTCATGCATTGTGAAGAATTTAAACCACATCACTGAATGAATTGTTTACAAATTGTTAATTGATAAACTCTAGACTGTTAACCACGAGGTTGTCAGTCCAAACCCACCAGCTGTTCTGAGGGAGAAAGCTGAGGCTTCCTGCTCCTGTGAAGATTGACAACCTTAGAAACCCTATGCAGGATTGCTGTGCGTTGGAATTGACACAATGGCAGTGGGTTTATGATTTTTAACTTTATCTGCTATGTACAATTTCACTGTAGACATAATAAAGTATTAAGTAAAAATATATATGAGGGGGTTTTAACGAGTTCATGGAGTAATGGAAATAAAAGATATTGTAAAATTTCCATGTTGGAAGCTTCCTTGTATATCTTATTTGGCCCTCTTTTTTGCTGACCCTTTAATTTACAAAGCATTATGTCGTTTTCCAGGGATTCATCCCTCCTGATAACTGTCCAGAGTATGTAAGATTAAATCCTGCCATCCTCACTTCTAAAGAGCATACTGGTTGTACTTTTTCCAAGATTGATTGATTGATTGATTTGTTCTTCTGGTAAACCAAACCCAAATCCACTGCCATCATTATGACTCACTGTTGTGTTCTGCTGAGTCGGTTCTGACCCATAGCGACCCTGTATAGGGTTTCCAAGGAGCAGTTGGTGAGCTTGAACCGTTGACCTTGTGGTTCAAACCGACTTTGCAGACCAGCATATAAGCCCACAGTGCCACATATGTTTGGTTTCCTGTTTATGGTTTCCAAGAGTGTCAGTCTTGACGGGCGCAGACAGCCTCACCTTACAGTTTAGTTTAGCAACAAAATGACTAACTCACAGTAATTCATGGTACATTCAACATTCTTTACCAAGTTCCCAGTTCCACTGCATCAAGTTTCCTTGTTTACTAAGCAGCTTCCACATGCATTTGAGGTGACTAGAAAGACTATGTCTTGAAACATCTTAGTCTTCAAAGATTTAAAAGAGGTCTTTTGCAATAGATTTGCCCAATGCAATACATTTGATTTTTGAGTACTGCTTCAGTGTTCATTTAATTTTGATTCATATGGAATAAATCCTTGACTTCAACACTTAGCATGATGTCATTGGCCCAGTTGTGAGGATTTTTTTCCCCATGTTCTAGTGTAATCCATATTAAAAGCTGCAGTTTTTACCTGCATAAGTAAATGCTGCAAGTCATCTTCATTTTTGCCAAGTATGCTATCTGTATGTCACAGGTTGCTAATGAGTCTTCTTTCAATCTTGATGCCTTTTTCATAGGCCAGCATCTGCATCTTATTTAGTGTTTTACTAAAATTAGTTTCTTTTTAATACATTTCAATGTAATTATTTCCACATAAACCTTAATAAGCGCTTCACTACTTGATCAATGTTCTTAATGGAAATTACAATGGTATTTGTAAAACAGAAGGATCCTGATTGTAGTTCTAAGGAAATGTCATTGTCATGGCCATCTAGAGAAGCAATGTTGTCTCCGCTAGTAGGATAAATTAAACTGTAGTGACATGAAGTAAATGAATGAGCTGATATTTAGCCAGTCTTAACCATGTTTTGTGATTTAGCTTTAGCATCAGAAGTAACCATGTTAGAATTCAATTAATTTTGTTTTTACTTTCCTCAAGTTTTCCACACTTGCATTACTACATCCCACTTTCAAAAGAAAATTAGTGCTGTTGGTGAACCTTTAAACTAGTAGAAATATGAGGAAGCTTCAAAAGCTCATTCAAAATTCTATTAGCTTTTAATTCCATTTTTTTCATGAACCTTTGGAAGGCCCCTTGTATACCAATATTGTTTGAATTTCTTTAATCATATTTTAATGCTATTCTTGTATCTTGATATTTTTTCTGAATTTCCATAAAATAGCTTACCTTTATTATTTCATTCTCATAATTCCCAGGTACCTTTGCTCTTGGCAATTTGAGCAAACACTTATTCGAAATAGATGATTTTTTGCCGAAGGACACGTCTCTACTGGGTATCTTCATTTCTGATTCTGTTTAAACTACTCAGCTCAGCCTTTTCCTACCTGAAATCCTTCTTTTAGTTTCTCTGCAGATCACCAAACTGCCATCCTGCATCTTAAATGCTTCATGTGTTATGCATTTTACAATAATTTTTTTATTGCATAAAATCTTTCTTGAAATATGGTCCTATTTTTAATTCTTCCCTATGGAGTTGCAATTCAAAGGGCACATATAATAATCAAGATTTTTCATGGGCTTAAATGAAGTAACTTGAATTAATGATGATTTTATCCAAATTTATCAATATATAAGTAACATTGTAAGTTTTTTCATAACACTTTTCTTATTTTGAAAAATATTAGGTGGGGAAGTTTTTTTTTTGTTTTTTTTTTTTTTTTTGGTGTGTGTGTGTATATTTGTACTAATGATGCTTCAAAGTTTACCCCAATATTCACAACATAGACTGCTCCTTTCATGAAAATGAAATTCCTTTTATTCATAGGTAGAAGAAAGCCTGATGCCTTTCTGTTTTATTTCATTTGAAAATATCTTGAACATTTAAAAGTAGGTTCCACTGCACTTGAGATTGTCAGCTGTAACCTCAATCAGATAGTCACCTAAGTTCTCAGCAAGGAAATCAGAAAATGACCAGAATGTCTGTAACAATAATATATCAAGTGATAGTTTGGTACAGTTAGAAGTAAAAGAGCACTCAGGACTGTCCAGAGAGAATAAGCCAATTTAATAAAAGAAGAGAATGAAATGCAATGACATAAATCCCAGAAGCAATTCTATAGTCAGTGTGCTGTTTGCACAGAACCCAGGATAATGTCTACAAGCTGAGAATGTTTTACTGAATCACTCAACAGTATATGTCACTTCTGGCTCGACTGCCAAGATGTTGCCCATGAATTAATGGTGGGTTCAGAGGAATAAAAGATAACAGTAAGAAAAGGTCAGTGCCTTCTAAATGGAAAAATGAAAATGAATATACAATTATACCTTAAAGGAGGGAAAATTTTATTAGATGAGTTGGTCTCTGAAAGGGCAAATCTTCATTATATTATCTAACACATTCATTCACAACCCTCTCCATTGCATTTATTCTTACATGTGCCTGACATATTGCTAATGCATCATCTAAGCTACAAGTAAATATGTCATTTAGGGAGACTATGTTAGACCATCAGAGATTTCCCTTCGTTTATTCAAAATCCAGCAAATGTTTATCGAATGATTTTATATGCTGAGATTAAACAGAGAATCAATCATACAACATTAATTGATGATTATCAATTGTTAATGATTCTTAAACTCTGAGATCAGCCTTTCAGTCATGTAAAGCCCCTAATGCTCTTTCATCAAGACCACAGGGTTTCTATCCAGGATACAGTGGTGGTGGTGGTGGTGGGGTATGATGGCAGGAGGCTTGCTTAGCCTAGATCCTGGTGCTCAGCACTCTACCTATGGTATTTCACTGAGTTTCTAATCTAGATAACCTACCAGAGGGAACAGAATAGGGTTCTTAGCAAAGTATAGTCCCTCATTCCATTTGTAATTACATAAAATTCATATGTTTAATAATCTGTTCTAGTATTGTGCCTGGGATCCACCTTTATCTTATTTTTAGCAACTATCTTTTCTATATTAAAAATAAATAATAATAATTTAAAAAAACACAGTAGTGACTAGTTTCTGGAACTTCTTTCATTCTCCAAGAGACTTTGAATTTATTTATTTGTTTGCTTATTTGTTTAACTAACAATCACCTTAAGGCATATCTACCTTTAATACCTTGCAGTCTCCTATTTCATTACGAAGTTCACTCATCTCTCCCCCACATTTTTTTTCTGTCTTTACTATGGTTCTCCTGAGCCAAAAGAAAAGGCGAAGAAGAAAATAAGAGTTAACTGTTGAATCAGAGACCTGGATTGAAACATTTATTTCACTCCAAGAAGCTTGATATTGACAAATCAGTTACTTAAGCTCAAATGTGTTCTGTTTCCTTATCTGTAAAATGGGAAATATAATAATAGTACCTTACCTGAAGGATTATTGTGAAAATTTCAAAAGTTGATTTTTGTAAGGAACTGAATGTAATGCCTTGCAATTAAAAAGCAAGGAGTCCCAGTAAAGTGTTCGACTACTAACCGAAAGATCAGCAGTTGGAATCCACAATGAGAAAGATGAGTATTTCTGCTCCAGTAAAGATTTGCAGCCTCAGAAACCCTATAATCATCTCTATGAATCAGAACTGACTAGATGACCCATAGCAACAGCAGCAACAACAGTTATCAAACATTATAAAAGGTTAGCTCATTCTTTCATTACTAATAATACCTTTATTGAGTATATACTTTTTAAATTAATTAAACAATTTAAAAACATTTTCTTTCACTACTAAGATTTGCAGGAACATCTTCCTCTTCTAAGGGACCTCTCTATCCCAGAACTGGTACATCCTCAACAATGCCATCATTGGTCCTGCACACTTACTTTTTGACTCTTCAGTGGGAAATGATGCTATTGTTGTTTTTATTATGTGCCATTAAGTTGGTTCTGATTCACAACAATTCTGTAGAGGGATTCTGAGAGTAACTGGTGGGTTTGAACTGCCGACCTTGCATTTACCAGTCCAGTACTCATCTTACGCACCACACTAGGGCTCAGTGTAGTAATATATCAACACATTTCAGAAAATTGTCAATAGTTCTAATAATTCCTTTGGAAAGTGAATCTGGCTAATGTAATAGTATCCTCTACTGATGTTGTTATTGTTAAGTGCTGTCAAGTCAGTGCCAACTCACAGATACTCTGTATAGGGTTTCTGAGGAGCGATTGGTGGGTTTGAACCACTGATCTTCCGATTAGCAATCCAGTCCTTATCCTATAAAATCACACCAGGATCTGCCATCTTTATCATGTTATATCCTGGTTCTGTGGTTCTGTTCTGGTGTGGGAAATGGAGCTGAGTCTACTGGCTTGAAATGGTTGTTTTTCTCATTCATATGTAAATGTAAAGTTGTAGCATTTTAAAATTGTGTTTTAGTTTGTGGTAGACATGACAATTAATTTTATTTACTCCTCTTGTTTATCTAGATGCATTTTAGAGGATGGATAATGAAATTTGAACTGATGTGGCCCCATTACTTTGAGAACTCAGAAGTCCTTCACTTTTGTTTATTTAACAGTTTTTATTGTGAGATGAGTGATAGCTTACATGGGAGAACATCAGTTTTACCCTCATTCTATTTTATTTTGTTTCCATTGCAATCCCCTCCATGCATCATCATTCAACAGTATTTGCTTCTATTCTGTCTGGGTTTGTTTATTTATTTATTTATTTATACATACATACATACATACATACATACATACATACATACATACATACATACCAAAACACTCAGGAACATACAGTCATTCAAACAACCAAAGGGCACACCCTGCAAGCCTGCCCCCTGACCGCCAGCACACATCCCCTCTTCCTCCATGAGTCTGAGTCTCATTCCTCAGTTGCTCTATCTCTCCACATCATCATCTTTGCCTCCATTTCTGGATAAGATCCCACACACCACTCTCACTCTTCTCTCTTGATGGTCCCAGTGGCCTCCATTACTGGACTGTAAGATCAACCACTCCCCCCTTTTTGGTACAAAACTTCTACCTTTACAGTTGTGACAATCGCAATTAGTTATGATAACAGTTACTCACTATTGAATCATAAGAGTCTTATCCCCATCTCCTTTCTCTAGACCTGTCTAGACAGGATGAAAACCACTCAGTGGGGATTCTACCTTCTCCTGCACACTTTGAAACTAAATTCCTTCTTGAAAACTTCTAAGCCAGTCACTTCCTGCTTTTATAGTCCTCCCATTTTAGGTAGCCAATGTCTAATTTGCCCATCCCTATCAACCCTGTAAGGAGCTCTGGTAGTGTAGTTGTTACGAATCGGGCTGTGAACCATAAGGTCAGCGGTTCGAAACTACCAGCCGTTCCGTGGGAGAAAGATAAGGCTTTCTACTCCCGTAAAGATTTACACCCTCGGAAACCCTGTTACAGGGTCGCTATGGGTCGGAACCGACTCGATGGCACTTAACAACAACAACAACAACAACAACATCAACCCTGTAAGGAGCTCTGGTAGTGTAGTGGTTACGAATCGGGCTGTGAACCGCAAGGTCAGCAGTTCGAAACTACCAGCTGCTCTGTGGGAGAAAGATGAGGCTTTCTGCTCCCGTTAAGATTTACAGCCTCGGAAACCCTGCACAGGGTCGCTGTGAGTCGGAACCAACTCCACGGCACATAACAACAACAATCAACCCTGTGTGCAGAGGGCATGGGAATGATGATTCCTTCCCTCTTGGTTGGTGTGCTAAGCTACTACATCCATAAGTATAGGTCAAGTTCATCAAAATGTAGTGATTTACACTTGTTTATCTTTTTTTTTTTTTTTTTTTAATAATCTTCCTCTAGTCAAGTTCTGATCATCTAGCCATGGAAGCTAGTTCAATTGGGTACTATCTGCAAGTTTGGGTGTTCTTGTGTAACTCCCCTCACTTCATATCAGCTGGACACTTCACTCTCAGCTCTAGTCCTCGGTTGCTATGTCCTTGTGTGTGGGCTCAGGAGCCCCCAGGTCTCATTATACTTCAGGCCAACTAGGTCTCACCATAATCCAGGTCAACGGGAGTCTATGCAATTTGGTCAGATTCAGCCCATGTCTTCATTGCTGCTTTTCCCCCACTTCTACTCACCAGTACACCAACATGGTTGCCAGCAAGCTTACATGCCTGCGTGTGTATTCCTTTTGAGTTTCAGTCTTGGAGGGGGGTTTTTCCTGAGGGGACTTGAGTGCTTTCCTTGATGACTTCCCGGCAAACAACTTGCTTGTTCTTGTGGTAGCCACTCTGACTGCCATGTTTGTTCTTGATTTTTTCCTGCTGGTCTTTCTTTCAAGAAGTATCTTCTGTTCCTCTAGCTGTTCCAGGCTGGTCTACTTGACTTTTCAAGTGAGAATTTCTCACCTCAGAAGGTTCTAGATGAGGAGCAGGATTCTAAGGTCTTATACACTACAAAGGCTCCACAAGAATCCTCTTTCACTCAACAAGTTCTAGCACCCTTTTTAGGTATGCCATTCATTTATAGGCTAAAGGTAGGCTTACAAGCTCTCTATAATCATGTTTACGGATATTCTTTTCTATCCCTTTCAAGTGTCTATTTTACAATAGTATGCAGGGGAAACCAAGATTCATAAAACAGTCAAGCATCTTAACATTATTTTTCCTCTTTTACTCAATCAGACTATGGCTCAATCCCTGTATCACAGAACCCTGTTGTTGCAAGGTTGAGCATACATCACTATTTACTCTGCTACTTAACCCATGCAAACCTGCTTAAATGTTCTCCTATCTACCTTGTGTTTCCATCTCTCTCCCTCTTCTTGTATATTGCCCACCCCAACACCTGTACTATTTTGTATTTGTCCCCTACCCTGCATTCTACAATCTCTTACCTTCCTGCCCCCCTCCATCCCCCTGGAAACAAACTTTTTTTTTTTTTCCCCTATTAGTGTGAGTATCATTTCTTAAGCATTTACAATAATGGCTTTATGCAATATTTGTCCTTTTATGACTGACTAATTTCATGAACATATTGCCCTCAAGGTTCATCCATGTTATGTGGTGGCTTACAGCTTCCTTGCAAGGTAGCATATCCTTCAAGGTAGCATACTTCCATTGATGGGCACTTAGACTGTCTCCATCTTTTTGCTGTTGTGAACAGTGCTGGTATGAAAATTCATGTGCATGTATCTACTCGTGTTATGGGTCATATTTCTTATAGATATATACCAAGTAGAGGGATTGTTGGATCATAAGGTGTTTTCATTGCCAATTTTCCGAGTAAGCGCCATACTGCTTTCCAGAGTGGTTGGACTGTTTTGCAATCCCACCAGCAATGTAGGAGGGTCCCAGTCTCTTCACAGCCTCACCAGCATTTATGGTCCTTTCCTTTTTCGAACTTCGCTGTTACTGCTGGTATGAGATGATATCTCATTGTTGTTTTGATTTGCATCTCTCTGGAGTTCTGATGTGGTACTGTGGGCTAATACGTCAGACTGCAAAGTTGTTTGAACTTCAAGGTCGGTGGTGAAACTCACCATCTGCTTCTTGGAAACCCTATACAGGGTTGCCATGGGCAGGAATTGACTCAATGGCACTTAACAACAACAACAATGGCTAATGATCATGAACATTTCTTCATATATTTGTCAGTTGCCCAAATGTCTTCCTTGGTGAAGTGTCTGTTCATGTCCTGTACCCATTTTTTAAATTGGGTTATTTATCTTTTTTTCTTGGAGAGGTATTTTAGTTTCCTATATATTTTAGAAATTAGTACCTTGTCTGATGAACACACTCAGCATTTCTCAAGCTTGGGGAACTGAAGAACTGAAGAAAAATTCAAGCCTTGACTTATGTTATTGAAAGATTCTCTGTGCAAATCATTGAATGATGCAGAAAACATCAAGAGAAGATGGAAGGAATACACAGAGTCACCGTACCAAAAGGAAATGGTTAATGTTCAACCG
>NW_006408523.1:22328092-22329318 GCF_000296735.1 Chrysochloris asiatica | reverse complement strand
GATTAGTGCCTTCAAATTTGCCCCTATTTTTTCATTGATGACATTAATAGTTCTGGGATTCACATTTAGGTCTTTAATCCATGCTGAGTTGGTTTTTGTATTTGGCGTGAGATAAAGATCTTGTTACAATCTTTTGCATATCAATTTCCAGGTTGGCCAGCACTATGTCTTCCCCATTCAATGTACTTTGGCCCTTTGTCAAAGATCATTTGACTTTATGTGGATGGTTTAATTTCTGGATTCTCAATATTGTTCCACTGA
Organism: Chrysochloris asiatica; assembly: GCF_000296735.1. Taxonomy (NCBI): domain Eukaryota; kingdom Metazoa; phylum Chordata; class Mammalia; order Afrosoricida; family Chrysochloridae; genus Chrysochloris; species Chrysochloris asiatica. The sequence goes on along the minus strand of NW_006408523.1, from coordinate 22,329,057 downwards.
TGTTTGTATCTTTCAGTACCATGCTGTTTTGACCACTGTAGCCATGTAGTAAAATTTGAAGTCAGGGAGTGACTTCTTAAGCAGCACTTTGCTTATCTTGGGTCTCTTTCCTTTCTGTATAAAAATTTGTAATTGTTTTTTCCATGTCTTGGAAGAATGTCATTGGAATCTGGATTGGGATTGCATTGTATGTGTAGATTGCTTTAGGTAATATTGACATTTTCACCACGTTAAGTCTTCCTATCCAGGAGCATGGCATATTCTTCCATTTTTGTAAGACTCTTTTGTTTTCTTGTAGTATTGTTTTGTACTTTTCTTTGTATAGGTCCTTTGTTTCTCTGGTTACATTTATTCCTAAATATTTCAACCTTTGGGTGGATATTGTAAATGATGTTGCTTTCCTGATTTCCTTTTTAGCATTGTCATTATTAGTATAGAAGAATCCAACCAATTTTAGTATGTTGATCTTGTACTCTACCATGTTACTGAATCTTCCAATAAATGGTATTGCTTTCCTAATTTCCCTTTCAGTTCTGTCATTATTAATATTGAAGAATCCAACTGATATTTATATGTTGATCTTGTACTCTGCCACTTTGCTGAATCTTCCAATGAGTTCCAGTTTTTTTTTTTTTTTTTTTTGCTAAGTCTTAGGAGTTTTGTATGTATAGTATCATATCATGTGCAAATAGAGTTTTACTTTTTCTTTGCCAATTTGGATGCCTTTAACTTCCTTTATCTTGCCTAATATCCCTGGCTAAGATTTCCAACACAATTTTTAATAGGCATGGTGGCAAAGACATCCTTGTCTAGTTTCTGTTCTCAAAGGGAAGGCTTTCAATTTCTCTCCATTGAGAGTGATGTTGGCTATTGGTTTGTATAGATGCTCTTGATTATGTTGAGGAGTTTCCCATCAGGTCCTACACTGTTAAATGTTTTTATAAGGAATGGCTGTTGGATTTTGT
>NW_006408523.1:22319718-22327682 GCF_000296735.1 Chrysochloris asiatica | reverse complement strand
TGACAGCTCTTTCTTGAATGTTTGATAAAACTCACCCAGTGAAGCTATCTGGACCTGGACTTTTTTGCTTGGGAGTTTTTTGATGACTTGATCTTACCTTTTAATTTTTATAGATATTTTCACTGGTGTAAAAGGCTAAGTTGACCACCCCTATATTTTAGCAAATTGAAAATATTCCACTGTGAGCGAGTGTCCATTGTTTATGTTGAGGTGTAATCTATAGCCTTACAGCTTCTCCTTTAAGGTTATCTGTATTTATTTCTTCTTGTCTTTATAACTCAACAGCTTTCCTACAAAAAGCTAAAGTCAAATTTCCTTTTATATAGCCTTGTGTAGATTAGGATAAGCATCAGCCACAAGGATGACAGTTCAAGCCCATCAGCCACTTCACAGGGAAAAAAAAAACAAAAACGATGCTTTTGATTCCTGTAAAGATTAGTGACTTTGAATCCCAGATCCTACTCAATGGCAAACAACAACAAAAATATGTAGACTGTAAAACATCTTAAAACTGTGACTTAATTTTTAATTTGGAACATTTTCTTCAGTCTGATTCCCTCACTTTCCTTCTCCTAGAGATCTTAGGAGATCTTTGGGGCTTAAAAAATTCATAGAAAAGTTCCATTATCTTTTAATTCCATATTTCCATGAAACTTTTGAACCTCCCTCACATAGTAGACATTATCACTGGTTTCTTTTGACATCCTTTATTCTTCCATACTTGATTATGGCGAGTTTCTTCAGACCGACGTACCAGTTCACTAATTCTCTGTTCAGTCGTATTGAATTTTCTATTTAACCATTTCACTGAGAACTTTAGTTTTTGGTCAAATATTTTCCAGGCTAAACTTAATTTCTTAATTCATATGGTGTATTTTTTGTTTTCTATTCTTTACCAAACTTTTCATTTTCACTTTTGTCTTTTGGAATGTTATACATAATATGTCAGAGTCTGTTTCCAAGAACTATGTTATCTTGAGTCTGCTTTAATTGCATATTATTTCTGGTTTTTGTTTTTTTTTTTTTGGTTCCAACTCATAGTGACCTTATACAGAGTTTCCAAGGCTGTAAATCTTTATGGGAGCAGAAAGCCTCATCTCTTTCCCGCAGAACAGCTGGTAGTTTTGAACTGCTGACTGTGAGATTAGCAGCCCGATTCGTAACCACTATGCTTATTTATAGGAATTATTTTGAACTGCTTTGAACCTGAGGGTAATTTTTTCTTCTTCACGAGAGTATTTCTGTATCCTTCTATAAGACACCTCTATCCATCTCTATCCATAGGTCTTATAAAAGAATACATGATGAAAAGTATTAAATACACACACACAAATACAACAACCCACTGCCATCTGACTCATAGTGACTCTGTATAGGGGAGCAGCTAGCCTCATCTTTCTCCCATGTACCCACTGGTGGGTTTGAACTGACTTTTATTTCCATATGGTTTCAAACCAAACATTTGGTTGTTTTCCTCACTCCTTTATAGCCCTATTTTGATTTTTTTGTTTCAAGCCCACGAAGCAGTCAAAAAGTGATGCTTACCTCTTCCAGTATTCAGTTACCTTTTGTTGTTGTTGTTATGTGCCTTTGAGTCGGTTCGACTCATAACGACCCTGTAGAGTTTTCATTGAGCACATTGTGGGTTGAACTAATTCTTGTGTTTTTCAGTCCAGTGCTGATCCTATAGCACCCCACCAAGATTCCATACAGCTACCTTTTAGGAAATCAGACACTTCTCCTTGTAGAAAAGCAACCCGCAAACCAGACTCATTTCTTTCAGTTTATTTCTGTTTCCAGATCTTGCTCAATATTCTAATATTTCTTTCCTTTTTTTTTTTTTTTTTTGTAACATTCAGATATCTTACAACGGCCTTTTTAAAAAACAATCAATCTGGTTTTCTCGTTTTTTCTCAGAAAAGTTGTTCATCTGAATTAGCTAGTCCTAGAAATGAGGTGCTACATGAGAGTTCTATTCTGTTCTGCCAGGTCACTATGTGTTGGATTTGACTGGATGTCATAGAACGACATATGACATGACAACACATAAACAGGAATAAGACTTAAATTGAGTTCTGTGATACATAAACTTATATAAGGTATGTCACTGTCAGTTCCATAAATTGACTTTATTAATCAAGTATCTCAATATTCTGTTATATAGTCTGATATATAGCTAGAATCATGTTAATTTGACTATAAATTTTATGGAAACCACATATAATAAATTAGTAACACCTGAGATTACCTTCTATCATTATTCTTTGCTGCTCTTGGTTAAAGTAAAAATATGCTCAAGGTCCTATTTTATCTCTAGTGGACTTGTTTTAAGTTTCTTCAGCTTCAGCCTGAAATTGCATATGAGCAACTGATGATCTGTTCCACAGTCTGTGGCTAGCCTTGTTTTTTAACAGATAATACTGAGCTTTTCCACAGTCTTTTCACACAAATATACTCAATTTGATTCCTGTGTATTCCACATTCCATAGTATTTCATATGCCTAGTCACCTTTTATGGAGTCCTGGTGTGGCACTGTGGGTTAATGCGCCAGACTGCAAAGCCGTTTGAACTGCAAGGTCGGCAGTTCAAGCTCACCAGTTGCTCCTCGGAAACCCTATATAGGGTTGCTATGGGTCAGAACTGACTTGATGACACTTAACAGCAACAACAATAGTCTTCTTTTATATTGTTTTAAAAAGGTATTTGTAATGAATAAGTCATTAGTCTTCCAAAATCCTATCATGTGATCTCCAATATCACTTATATCATCAAGGCCATATTTTCCAACCTTTTCATTTCAGTTACCAGTAATTATCAAAATATCTTGCTTGCATGTTTGATCAATTTCATATTGAAGGAATTGGTAAAATTCATCAATTTCATCATCACTGGCTTTACTGGTAGGTGTGTAAATTTGAATAATGGTAGTATTAACTAGTCTTCATAGGTAGGTGGGTATTATTCTATTACAGACAGTGTTGTACTTTAACATAAATTTAAAAATATTCTTTTTGATAATAAATAGTACTTCATTTCTCTTGAATTTGTTGTTCTGGCACAGTAAACCCTATGATTGTAAGATTGAAAATGGCAAACCCTAGCGCATTTCAGATCATTAAAGCTTATAATACCAATATTTATGTTTTTCATTTAATTTTTGACAGCTTCCAGTTTTCCTAGATTTGTATTTCTTACATTAAACGTTCTGATGCTTAATGGATATTTGCAGCTGTTTCTCTTCATTTTGCATTGTGCCCTATCAGCAAATGAAGGTCATAGAAACTTTAATCCCTTCCCATCTTTATGGTCAACTCTACCAATAAGAGGAGGCAGCCCTTCCCCAACTGGGTTTTGAGGGCCTTCCAGTCTGACGGGCTCATCCTTGGACAGAATATCTGACAATTTTCTGGTGCTGTCCATAATTTTTTTATCTTTTGGCAGTATATCTGACAATGTTCTGCTGTTATTCATAAGCTTTACATTGGCTAAACATTCAGAAGTAATCCATCTCTCCTTCTTCATAGTCATTGTTGTCTGTTGTTTATTGGTCCAGTGGTGAAGATTTTTGTTTTCTTTACATTGAGATGTAATCCATACTGAAAGATGTGCTCTTTGATTTTCATCCGTAAATATTTTAAGTCCTCTTCACTTTCAGCATTCAAGTTCAGAACGTGAGAAAGTTATATCTTTTCAAAAGAGGTGTGTACAAAAAATGCAAATTAATGCATGCACATTTGCATCATTAACTTCAAGTGTATTTTAACTTACTGAAACAATTGTATTTTCCTTAGTTGACTTGATCACATCTTTCCCTGTTCCTCAAGGCTCAAAGTTGTTTGCTTTTGTGTATCTGTGACATTTTTCCATTTCAAATAGATTGGATGTTGACTCAAACCTTCACCAACCAAAATGAATACCCAGGCAGCATAATCAATATATGATATGGTCTCTTTTTATGCATTGTTTCTGAATATTCATCCCAAGCTACTAATTCAGTTAACCACAGGACTCGTCCTTATATTCACAATTTCACCGTATTTAACGAAATTCACTTCTGACATTGTAATTGTTGTTGTTATATACCATCCAGTCAATTCTAACTCATGGAGACCCTGTACAGCATTTCCAAGGAGGAGGTGGTGCGTTTGAACGATTGACCTTATCCCAAGGTGGTGGTTATGTGCTGTGGAGTCAGTTCTGACTCAAAGTGACCCTGTACAGGGCTTCCGAGGCTGTAAATCTTTACGGGAGCAGAAAACCTCATCTTTCTCCTGCAGAACAGCTGGTGGTTTCAAATTGCTGACCTTGCTGATTCGTAACCACTACACTACCAGAGCTCCTGCTACCAGAGGTCCTGGTGTGGCACTGTGGGTTAATGTGTCAGACTGCAAAACTGTTTGAACTGCAAGGTTGGCAGTTCAAGCTCACCAGCTGTTCCTCAGAAACCCTTTCAGGCTCACTATGGGTCAGAACTGATTTAACTTATAGCAAGATTTTAATTATGGGTGTCTTTATGTATAAATTAAAAGGCATGATCATAGCGTCAATAATATAGATTAAATACGTGCTCTATTTTTTACTGCAGTAATATTAAGATAAATTAAAACTTTTAATAAATATTTCTTCCTGCATTTTTACATAAGAAAAATTCAGTAAGTTATTTTTTGAATTAAGCAATGAGATTCATGGATTCACTTAATGAGCTGAAAAAATATGTATCTAAATGCAAATCCTTTTAACTGAATTGAACACTGGCCAGTGATCTTTATTAAGCAAACTTGTTCTCCAGGTAGTCATAATTTTCAAGATCCCAAAAAACCTAACATTTTCAAGAATGTAATCCGTGAGAAAGACAATAGCAACCATCTGTTCCGATTTGGTTGCAGCCTGCTTAGGTACTCTGCTGATCTCCTCATAGAGTCATTTTCATTTCTTTTACGCCAAAATCCAATGTCTTAAGAACCTGTGCTCACATGAAAGATATAGATTTTCTAAGCACAGACACTGGTGTACATAAATGAGATTTTAAAAACTGGCTTTATATCTGTTAGAAAACAAAATAGGCAATAATATATACAGGATTTATCCTTATATTTTTGAGATTCAACTATATTTCAAATTGGAATTGATATTATTTTTTAATGAAGAAGGACTCATATTTTCCTAATTTTATCTAAATTGGAATATGTTACTATAGTAGCTTACTTTACATAAGTTTACAGTCACTGTTTGGAAGATTCCAGTTATTTTCAATATTTCTGGCAATACTGTGTTTACTTAGACCTCAAATGATTTTACATATGTTCTTTTTTCTTAATGGAATACTTTATAATTGAATTTTCTTTAAAGCTCAAACAGATGTGCTGTCTACTTAATCTTTCTGCTACAATCCTCTGGGTAGCAAGCACATTGTTTCTAGCCAAAGGGAGGTGGTTAGCACATCTGCAGACCTGCGCATGTAGCAGGAATATTAAGCAGCAGGAATTCCTGGCATTTCGCAGGAGCTAAGAAGCACAAATTTCACAATTTTTGAAATTGAGCGATATCGAGCAACACATCTAATCCTGGGTGAAGCTACATACACACTGTGCAATTTCAAAATGTTCCCAGAATGTCCACATCTTATTCAGGCCACATTCAAAATGTCCACAGAAAGGAATGAATGGCAACCACACAGTTAAGAGGCAACATCATTTGCATTAGCTCTACTTGTCACACTCAACACAGTGCCTACCACATACCGCACATTTAATATATGTTTCCCTTTTGATACCAAAATATAACTCCTATTTAATCATATTTCAGTCCAATGCATATTAGTATTTTAAGAAATGGCAACAAAGTGAGATTGTCAGGAGTGTTGTATGATTTATTTTCAGTCTTATGAATAGCATTCCTTGATTACACAAAGGTGAGCTACTTGCAAAAGTATGTCTTGGAAAGCTTGCATGATTCTATTACTGCAGCAGAGATTTTGCTTATTCTTTGAAAGATTCCTTTGTTTTGACTTTGTCCAAAAGAACACAGAGTTCCAAGAATTATTTGAAGGCCAATATTGATAGTTCACCATGAGATTGCAGTCATTATTCCAGAATACTGTTAGAGCACTTTAAGATAAGCACTAGACTGCTAACCACAAGATCTGTGGTCAAATACAACAGTCACTTTTTGGAAACCCTAAAGAGGGTCACTATGAGTCAGAGCCGACTCAAGAGGACTTAGCAACAATAACAACTTTAATAATTAAGAATTTTACAAATGTTATTATTTGTAGATTTTTCCTAAATCCCTGTTTTTAAAGGATTAACCCCAATGTTCTCACTAATATGAATAATGATATGCTGATATTAATAAAGATACGTTGAGAGAGCTATTTAAACTAAATATTTAGAAAAAATGGACATTTTGATAGTGAAAAGTAAAAGCATTTAAAACTGGATAATAAGAGAATTGAATTTAAATGTATAAACTATAAAAATTAATCTAATTTAACTGATTTTATTTTAACTTTTATAACTATAGTAAAAATACCTTAATGAAAGGTACATCGTTCTTTAAAACAATCATATCTTTTTATTGCAATGATGATCAGTTAAGTAAAATTAATTTAAAGAGGCATCCAAGCATTGAATTCTAATAACATATTGTTTTTCTACCAAAGGCTTAACATGTAGCTCATTTTTCAAATTTGGCCATGATGAACTTGAAATCGCATGGTCCAGCTGATGATCATAATACTTAAAAAAAAAAAATTATGACTATAACATACCAAAATTCAATTACCTTTACAAAAAATACATGTCTTCCTTTGAAACATTCCCAACTTTTATCTTTGCCTTCCAAGTTTAGATATCTATTTTATATTTCTGTGGCATTTCAAAGATAGGTCTTAAATATTTGCATAATTCAAAACCTGGCACAAATTGTGAACAATAAAGAATAAACTTCTCTGGTACCCTCTGAGTGCCTCCTCCTGCCTCTTCTTCTGAAGTTTTAGCATTGATAAAAGAGGCAACCATTCTTAAACCATTGACAAAAATCTGATTACGGTGCCTAAACATGAGATGTTTTCCCTAGAAACATAGTCCCACAGTTTGTCAATTTGTACTATAGTGACTTGCATATTGTGATGCTGGAAACTTTGCCACTGGTGTTTTTAATATAAGTAGGGTTATCCTTGGTGGAAAGGTTTCAGAGAAGCTTCCAGACCAAGAAATACTAGGATAAAGGAAAGGCAGACTAATAATAAATGTTTAGTCACTGAAAACCTTATGAAGAGCAGTAAAACATTATCAGATATACTACCATAATATGAAAACATTATGAATAGCACCATAATATTGTCAGTTATGTGGCATGAGATGAACCCTTCTGGCTGGAAGGCAATGAAAATACAACTGGAGAGGAGCTACCTCAAAGTACAGTTGACCTTGATGACAAGAATCAAATAAAGTTTTCAGAACCTTCATCTGCTCATGGGAAACAAATCAAAATGAGAACCAGCTTCAAACACCCATGAATAATTGGGAATAAGGAATGTAAGAAGTATGAATTTAGGAAAAGTGGAAGTTGTGAAAAATGAAATACAATGAATACAAATCAATAGACTAGACATTGGTGAGCTGAAATGGAGCAGGATTAGCAATTTTAAATCTGACAATTGCTTGGTTTAATACATTATTGTTGTTAAATGCTGTTGAGTCAGTTCTGACCCATAGCGACCCTGTACAGGGTTTCTTAAGAGTGGCTGGTGAACATGAATGGGCAACCTTGTGGTTCAAACTAACTTTTGCAATCCAACACATTAAACCACAGCACAACACCAGGACTTCATTTGCTACATTGTTGTTGTTAAGTGCCTTAGAGTTCGTTGTGACCCTGTATAGGGTTTCTGAGGAGCAGCTGGTGAGCTTGAACCACCGATCTTGTGGTTCAGTACAACCTGCGGTCCAATACTATATTA
>NW_006408523.1:22310460-22319323 GCF_000296735.1 Chrysochloris asiatica | reverse complement strand
GCTACCAGAGCTTATTATATGTGTTGCTGTTAAGTGCCATTGAGTCATTTCCTACTCATAGTGACCCTGTATAGAGTTTCCAAGGAGCATCTGGTGGGTTTGAACCACCAACCTTGTGGTTCAAACTGACCTTTCAGGTCACTGCTTATCCTACAGCACTACACCAGTACTCCAGCCACGGTGGTGGTTGTGGTTATATGTCATGATGTCGTTTACAACTCCTAGTGACCCTATTTAGGGTTTCTAAAGCTATAAATCTCTAGGGGAGCAGAAAGCCTCATCTTTCTTAGGGGGAGCGACTGGTAAATTCAAACTGCTGACCTTGCAGTTAGCAGTCCCGCTCATAATCCACTACACTTTCAGTAAGCCATGTTGTTGTTGTTGTGAAATGCCATCAAGTCGGTTCCAACCCATAGCAACCCTGTATAGGGTTTCCGAGGAGCAGCTTGTGAGCTTGAACCACTGACCTTGCAGTTCAAACGGCTTTGCAGTCTGGGACATTAACCCACAATGCTACACCAGGTCTCCATACCAGGGCTCAGTAAGCCATAGTATACCAAAAAAAAAGAAAAAGAAGCCATTGTAAGGTGATGAGCAAAGCAGATGCCACTAACATTTCTTAATGGTTTGGGATGGGAAAAATTCTTCATAACATTGTATGATAAAGACTGGAAATATAAAGATACACACCTAGAAAATGGTTGACGTTGTTAAGGATTTCTTTTAACTGGATCTGAATTCAGCACCAATGGAAGCAGATGTGAAAAATAAAACAATGCATTGCATTGCTTAAATCTGCTGCAAAGGAACTCTTTAAAGTGTTATAAAGCAAATATGTCACTTGGAAGACTAAGATGTGACAGACCCAAGCTTACGGTGTTTTCAATTGCATCACATGCATGGGAAAATTGGATAAAGAATAAAGAAGACCATAGAAGAATTGATGCTTTTGAATTTGGGTGTTAGTCAAGAATATTGATTATTTCAGAAGAATAAACAAATCTGTATTGGAAGTAAAGCCAGACTGCTCCTTAGAAGCAAGGAGAGTAAGATGTTGTCCCATGTACCTTGGACGTGTCATCAGGAGGTACTAGTCCCTGGAGAAGGACATCATTCTTGGTAAAGTAGAGGGTTAGCAAAACAGAGAAATACCTTTAATGGGATGACACCATCACTGCAACAATGGGTTCATTGTTTCATTCTGTTGTATAAAGGATCCTATGAGTCAGAATCAACTCCAGACTACCTATCAACAAAGAATGTGTGATAAGACTAGAAAAAAGAAAAATGTAGATTGTTGTTTTTAAGTGCATTTGAGTTGGTTCCGACCCATAGCAACTCTGTATAGGGTTTCTGAGAAGCAGTTGCTGAGCTTGAACCGCCAACCTTATGGTTTAAAGTGACTTTGCAGTCCAGTGCATTAATCTATATTGCCACACCAGGACTCTAGGGTAAGATTTGTTGTTGTTGTTGTTGTTGTTGTTAGGTGCTATCGAGTTGGTACCAACTCATAGCGACCCTATGCACAAGATAATGAAACACTGCCTGATCCTGGGCCAACCTCACAATTGTTGCCACACCTGAGTGCATTGATGCTGCCACTTTGCCAGTCCATCTCACTAGGGGTCTTCCTCTTTTTCTCTGACCCTCCACCTTACCATATATAATCTCCTTCTCCAGTGACTAGTCACTCCTGACAATATGTTTGAAGTATAAGAGACAAAATTTGGCCATCCTGACTTTCAAGGAGCACTCTGGCTGCACTTACTCCAACACAGATCTGTTGGTTCTTTTGGTAGCCCATGGCACTTTCAGTATTCTTCTCCAACATCATAACTCAAATGCATCAATTCTTCTACAGTCTTCCTTATTCACTGTCCGGATTTCGCATGCATGTGAGTCTTGAAAATACCATGGCTTGGGTCAGGTGCACCTTAGTCCTCGAGCTGACATCTTTGCTCTTCAACACTTTAAAAAGGTCTTGTGCAGAAGATTTGTCTAATGCAATATGTCGTTTGATTTCCTGACTGCTGCTTCCATGAGTGTTGATAGTTGATCCAAGAAGAATAAAGTCCTTGACAACTTCAATCTTTTCTCCATTGATAAGAGTGTTGTTTATTGGTCCAGTGGTGAGCATTTTTGTTTTCTTTTCCTAGGAATAGAACATCTAAAAAATAAAAAACAAATCAGACAAACGAGTAGAAAGAGCCAAACTAGAGACAATTCCAGTAGGCGAGCGCCTCTTTCAATTTCTATAAAAGCAAAGATGGACCATTTTTCTGCTCAGACAGCAACTCTCTCTGTCACCAGTCCCTTAACCATCCAGGGCAGAACTTGCTGGGCAGACGAATGGTGTCTCCCATGCAACCGCAGTTGTCTGCTATGCTATTGCTTAGTTACCAACAGTAAAGCACTTAAGAACTTTGATGTAAAGTAGAGTGAAATCTGATATGGTTAAGACAATTTAAAATTGGTAGGCAATATTATAAAATTTTACATTGTTGGAAAAGACAAAACCTGGTGCCGTGGAGTCAGTACTGCCCCATGTTCTACCAAGTAGAACTGCTCCCTAGAGTTTTCTTGGCTTTTATCTTATGGAAACCATTTCAGGCCGACCTTTCATGACGTCATTGGGTGAGTTCAAACCACCAACCTTTAGGTTAATAGTACAGTGTAGAAAACCACCTATTTTCCTCAAATTTAAAAAAATTACAGAAACGTCAAATCTGATACTAAAAATTTTTTTTAATGTAACAACGCTAGTTTCCCTCAAAAAAAAAAAAAAAAAAAAAGGAGTTGAATTATATATTACAGAAGTTTGGAACCAAATATAACATCTGACAAAGTATCGTCTGCCAGGTTTTCAACTCCAATAAGGCTACCATGTGCATTAATTAAATACATATAAAAAGTTTGGTTCAATTGTTTCAGGTATTTGAATCTTTATTTCAATAGTACACATAAAAATCTGTATCTTGTTACTATTTTTGCTAAATCCCATTTACTTAGTGATTTGGTTACTAGGAAAGAAGGAAAAAAAATACATCTCTTTTTCACATTTGCTGTGAACAATAAAGCAAAAAGTCATGAGCACCCTTGATCCATATTGATGAAATGTTACACCTCAGAATTCAGGCAATACGACCACAGAGTGAGAGAAAATTAAAATCACTAAATCTGATCAGTGAGAAGATTAAAAACAAGTCTCTGATAATCTCTCACTGCTGCCAGAAGTGGATTAAAAAATTAAAAGGTCCTCTTACCCTATTACCAGACGTTTCATGAAGTGTATACCACAAACATCACTAGAATTTTGAACAAGGAACGGGTAGGATAATTTAGCTGAACCTATTTTTCTTGTAGAGCACATTCTCCTCAGGATTCCCTTAATAGAAAAGCACTTTGACTTTATTTTCTCAAAGCTTTTTACATTTAGAAATAATATTATAGCTTGCCATGCAAATGTAACTGCTTTTCCACAAACATGTGTCTGTCTGTTCATACTATTATAGAGTCATGGATTAAGACAAGGTTGATAATAGGAAAAATGGAATGAAAAATTTAGCACTTGTGAAAATCTTTAGCACCTATGGGTTGAGATCCTCTTCCCTGATTTCCAAGTCCTTTAATAGGATGAATGCAAAGGGAGTCCCAGAAATTTCTTGTACTTCACAAATTAATGTCAGCTTCACACTACAATCAGCCTTGAGACAATAAGGACAATTCTAATTGTCTTTTACTCATGTTTAAATCTGTCACAATTTACCTCCCTTACTCCAGGTGTGACTCCTCTGCCCATCATTGTCCCATCATAAAATTCTTTCAGCCTGAAATCTTCTTACTTCTGATTTTCCTTTCTTGCTCAGCCTTGCTTTCAGATATGTATACCAACATCACATTCTCAATGGCATTTTACAGTGTTGTTAGGTGCCATGAAGTCATTTCCAACACGTAGTGACGTTATGCACAACAGAACAAAACACTGCCTGATCTTGCACCATCCTCACAATTGTTAAACTTGAGCCCGTTGCTGTTGCCATGGTGCTAGTTCATTACATTGGAGGTGTTTCATTTTTTCGTTGACCCTCCTCTTTACCAAGCATTGTGTCCCTCTCCAGGGATTGATCACTCCTGATAATATGTCTAAAGTATGAGAAAGGAAGTCTCACCATCGTGATGTCTAAGGAGCATTCTGTCTGTACTTTTTCCTACACAAATGAGTTTGTTCTTCTGAAAGTCCCTGGTACTTTCAATATTCTTCTCCAACACCATAACACAATTGCATCAATTCTTTTATAGTCTTCCTTATTCGTTGTCCAGCTTTCAAATGAACAGGAAGTTATTGAAAATACCATGGTTTGGGCAAGATACACGTCAGTCCTCAAACTGACATCTGTGCACTTGAACACTTTAAAGAGGTTTTGTACAGCAGATTTATCTAATGCAATTCATCATTCTTTTCTTAACCACTGCTTCCATGACAGTTGTTTGGATATCCAAGTAATGAAGTTTTTGACAGCTTCAATCTTTTATCCGTTTATCATTATGCTTTTTACTGGTCCAGGTGTGAGGATTTTCTTTTTCTTTACATTGAGGTGCAACCCATCATCAGTAAGTATTATCAGACCCCTTTGCTTTCAAAAGCAAGGTTGTATCAACTGCATATCACAGTTCATTAATAAGTCTTCCTCCAGGCTTGTTGCCATGTTCTTCTTCGTATAGTCCACCTTCTTGGATTAGTTGCTCAGATTGAACAAATATGATGAAAGAATACAACTTGGCACACACCTTTCCTAATTTTAAACCATTCAGTGTCCTCTAGTTCTGTTTGAATGACTGCCTCTTGGTCTATGTACAGGTTCTTCATGAGCACAATTAAGTGTTCTGAAAAACTCATTCTTTGCAATGCTGTCCATAGCTTGTCATGATCCACACTATATAAAGCATTTGCATAGTCAATAAAGAACAGGTGGACAGACATCTTTCTGGTATTATCTGATTTTAGCAAAGATCTAGCTGATGTCAACAGTAATATCCCTACTTCCATGTCCCTGTATGAATCTGGCTTGAACCTCTAGCAATTCCCTGTCAATGCTCTGTTGCAGTCGTTTTTTAATTGTCTTTAGAAAAAATTTACTTGCATGCGATATTAATAATATTGTCTGATGATTTCCACATTCTGTTGGGTCACCTTTCTTTGGAATGGACACAAATATGGATGGCTTCCAATCAGTTGGCCAGGTTTCTGTCTTCCAAATTTCTTGGCATGAATGAATGAGTGCTTCATCAGTTTGTTGAAAGATTTCAATTTGAACTGCATCAATTTCAGAGCCTTATTCTATGCCAATGCCTTCAGGGCCCCTTGAACTTCTTCCTTCAATCCATTGGCTCTTGATTTTATGCTATCTTTTTAAAATGTTAATGAGAAAAGATATCTCTTTGAGGACTAAGATGCACCTGCCCCAAGCCAAGGTATTTTAAATTACCTTATGTTGTTGTTGTTGTTAAGTGCCTTCGAGTCGATTCCGACCTATAGCGACCTTGTATAGGGTTTCCAGGGAACATCTGGTGAGCTTAAACCACCGACCTTGCAGTTCAAATGACTTTGCAGTCTGCCACATTAGCCCACAGTGCCACACCAGGACTCCACCTTATATGCATCTGAAAACTTGACCATGAATAAGGAAGGCTGGAGAAGAATGGAGACATTTGAATTATAGTGTTGGTGAAAAATATCAAAAGTACCATGGACTGCCAGAAGAACAAATTAATCTGTCTTGGAGTAAATACAGCCAGAATGCTCCATAGAACTGGGATTGGCGAATCTTTACCTGTAGTACTTTGGATGTGTTCTCAGGAGGGATCAAGAGAAGAATGCTCCATAGAACTGGGATTGGCGAATCTTTACCTGTAGTACTTTGGATGTGTTCTCAGGAGAAGAAAGACATCAGTGGAGAGTCAGCAAAAAAGAAAAGATCCTTAATGAGATCAACTGATACAGTGGCAGCAACAATGTTCTCAGACATAACACAATTGTCAGAATGGCGAGGGACTAGGCAGTGTTCTGTTCTGTTATACATAGGTTCGCTATGTGTTGGAACTAACTTGGTTGTAGCTAACAACAATAGCAAGATGTAAGCACTAAGAATGCAAGAACATTATCTGTTTTATTCCTTGCTTTATCTCCTGTACCTAGAATAGTGCCTGCTGTTGTGTTGTTATTGTTAAGTGCTCTCAGATTGGTTCTGACCCATAGAAAACCTGTATAGGGTTTCCAAGGAGCAGCTGGTGAACTTGAACCTCCAACTGTGAAGTTCAAACCGTTTGACTTTGCAGGGCAGCACATTAACGCACAGTGCCACACCAGGACTCCGCTGACTCATAGCAACCCTGGATAGGGTCTCTGAGGATCAGCTGATAGGTTTGAACTGATGACCTTGTGGTTTGCAGTCCAGCACTGATCCTATAGTGCCATACCAGGAGTCCCTACTCTATAATTAAGTTGGTTTTAGCTGCTGTCTAGATGACCTTCAACTCCTGGCAACCAATGCACATGATGGAAAGAAATCCTGCTTTCTTGCACAATATCTTCATCCACAGTTGCGGATTGGATGACTGTGATCCATGGGAATTTTTATTGTCTGTTTTTTTGGAAGTAGATCACCAGGCCTTTCTTCCTAGTCTGTCTTGGTCTGGAAGCTCCATTGAAACCTGTTGAGCAACATAGAAACTTACGAGCCTCCTCTGACAGACAGATGGGCAATGACTGTGCATGAGCTGCACTTACAGAGACTCAAACCTGGATTTCCTGAACAGAAGAATTCTAGCACTGAATAGCTTGTTGTTGTTGTTAAGTGTTGTGGAGTCGGTCCTAACTCATAGCGACCCTGCTGCACAGGGTTTACGAGGCTGTAAATCTTTACGGGAGCAGAACGCCTCATCTTTCTCCCGTGGAACCGCTGGTAGTTTCGAACTGCTGACCTTGTGGTTCTCAGTCTGATTCGTAACCAGTACGCTAGCAGAGCTCCTTTAGCACTGAATAGCTACTGCCCCTGTAATTAAACTCATATGGAGCAAGTATCTGTTGACTGAATGAATGAGTGATGATATTGGAATGTTTTCTGATTTTGCATTGTACTTGGGAAAGAAGGATTTTTAAATGCCAGTGAATTAATTACTAGTAATTAATAGGAAAAAAAAATTCCCATCAAAGTGATCAACCTACTGTGAACCTTCAAAGAAACTTATTATTGTTGTGAAGTGCCGTCGAGTCGATACCGACCCATAGCGACCCTGTATAGGGTTTCCAAGGAGCAACTGGTGAGCTTGAACCACCGACCTTGCAGTTCAAACGGCTTTACAGTCTGATGCATTAACCTCAAAGAAACTAGTAGTCTGCAAACGTCTTTTTGTAACTATGAAAAACACTCAAACTGAGCCCACTGCCACAGAGTCTGTTCTGACACGTAGTGACCCTTATGTAGGGCTTTGGAGATGTGGTTCTCTGTGGCAGCAGACAGCCTTGTCTTCGTCTCTCTAATCCGACAGCGCCATGAGGGCTCCTTTTGTAAATATGAAGGAACCACAAAGATCTATAATCAACTTTTATACCAAAACCTGAAGGAAAGGCATTTTTCTTTTCAATTTTGTCATTTAAATAATTTTTCAAGTTTTAACCTGTGATGAGCAGACTCTGGCCTTGCTGGTACTGTGTAATATAACTATGTAACATTATCATGGCTTATTATGACAAATGTGCTAAGAATGTGGAAAAAATTTTCTCTGCCTTCATCATCCTAGAAATGATGGCAAAGTCTGTAGCAATAATCAGAACTAAAACTTTTAAAATTACCAAAAGATTTAAGTAGATAAGTGATGATGAATCTTCATATCTAAGGGTATAAGTTTTGATTACTTGGCTGCTGAAACTGTTTTCTGTGAAATGTGACATTATTTCCTAAACAAATGCTGGTTGGTTTATTGGAAAAAAGTTGTACTTCTGTGATAAGCAATTAGCACTCTCTAGAGTTAAGACATTGTGTGTTTTAAAAAAGTAAATAGGTATTGATTTCCATTTGGCTTCAAGAGTGTTTGAAACTCTATTTGTCTAGCACAAAAGTGCTTTACTACTACTTTTGTCCTACACCAGACTACACTTTCCCTACTAATATAGACCCAGACCCTGTAAATGCTTGATCTTGTGTCAAATGTAGTGGAAAGCATTTTCTTCTAAGCTACTTTCAAAGCTAACTTTCCTAGCATAGTAGAATCTCACTATCAGATATACCTGTGTATTTCAGTGGAATTTACAACACTTCAAATTGTGAAAATGAAACAAGAATCCCACACACAAACAAAGGATACATCCCTTGATTAATTTATAAGTTTCACAGTCTTTAGATTAATGAATGATTAAGCTTGCTGATTTTCATGATCTCTCATTTGTTAATTAACTTTGATATTACACAGTGTCGTTTTATTATTTCATAGCATATATAATTTTTTGTTATGATTATATTTTAATAAAACTAACTTAAATTTATTACTTAATCATAAGTATTATATAAGTGAATTAATATTAAGCATTTTCTTATGACATTTATTATGATAGTATAAATTGGTACTTACATTGTTGTTGTTGTTGTTAGGTGCCATCGAATCAGTACTGACTCATTGTGACCTTATACACAACAGAACAAAACACTTTCTGGTCCTAGGCCAACCTCACAATTGCTGCCACGCTTAAGTCCATTGATGCTGCCACTTTGCCAATCCATCTCGCTGGGGGTCTTCCTCTTTTTCTCTGACCCTCCACCTTACTAAATATGATATCCTTCTCCAGCGACTGGTCCCTCCTGACAAT
>NW_006408523.1:22303304-22309339 GCF_000296735.1 Chrysochloris asiatica | reverse complement strand
TGAGTGTCTCCAGTGCTGCCTCACTTTGTTGAAATATTTCAATTTTTATTTCATCAATTCCTGGTGCCTCGTTCTTTTCTAATTCCTTCAATGCATCTTGGAAACCTTCAGTATCATTGGCTCTTCATCATATGCTACCTCTTGAAACAGTTGAACATCAACCATTTCCTTTTGGTACAGTGACTGTGTATTCCTTCCATCTTCTTTCGATGCTTTCTGCATCATTCAGTAATTTATGGTAGTGTGTAATTTAATACTTTATACATTATAAATAGTCACCCTGGAGTATATGTACATTTCATGACACCCCAAAATATATTCTTAGTAATTTTCAGTCTACTCTCCATATCAGTATGTGTATAATTTCTGTTTTTTTCCATAATACGTAATGGTTAGGCCAGCCTACAACTTCTTAAAGTTTATGGAAAATTAAATTAAAAGACAATGGAATTTTCCATGAATTTTTTTGAAGCCCTGTTATATATGTTTTGGGAAGTTCTTATCTCTATACAGTAAACACTGGACTGCAAGCCAAATATTGGAGAACGATAAGGCTTTCTGCTCCTGTGAAGATTTAAAGCCTCAGAAACCCTATATAAGTTTGCTATGAATTGGAACTGACTCTATGGCACTTAATAAGAACATATATATTTAAAAGGGAACTATTATTCATTGTCCCTGCAATATGTATTCAGTCCAGTGCCATTGATTGCCTTTTAGTTAATAAAATTAGAAACATGGAAGTATTGAAATCATCTGAAAAAATGAGAATTTATTTTGTAATTGTTTTTCTACTCTTAATGTATTATATGTGTACATTATGTATGTACTTTAAAAAGTGAGTTGTTACTAAATTGCATATTAAAAGCAGTCTTCTGGTTTCAGTATACTATTACCTATTTTATACATATATTTAATTTTTTTTACTATAATTTTTTCCTGATGTATCTATTTTATGGAATATCACCTGACTCTTTAGAGAGTCAAATGAAGATTTAACTCCCTTACACCCGCCCTCCCAAACTTTATTTTGTACTTTTCTTCTCTTTTAATCAAATAAGTTACTGCTTTCAGGTTACATATAGGTAGTCCTAGTGGCATAATGGTTGCAAGTTGGCTGGTGAAATCCATCAGATTCTGTGGAAGACAAACATGGCAGTCAACTTTCGTAAAATTATAACAGTGAAGCCCCATGAGGCCATTCTACTTTGACCCATAAATCTATAAGTCAGAATGGACTCAATAGTCTAACTGCAAAGGGATTTTTGTTGCCTGATGATGAACCAGCTAATACTCAGAGACAGGGCTTAGAGCAAAGAGCAAAGTGTTTATTGAATATTGATACATAGAAGAGCAGAGGAATGGAAATCTCCCAAGTTTGCCTTACAGACTAGAGTGTGGACTGGGGCTTTTAGGGGACAAGAAAATCAAGATTATCAAACTTGTGGTCAGGCATTGTTGTATTTTTTAAAAATTATTATTCCAGAGGTTAGGGTGATTGTCTCAGTAGTTAGAGTGGTCATGTTCTGGACATAATGCTCCTTTCATCAGTTCCTGTTTTCTAATTTTGCCCTTTTCCTGGAGGAGAATTGCCCCCCTCTCATTTGGACCACAAGTTCTGCTTTAGGGATTAATAAAGTAGTTATTAGTTACAGAATATAGCTTCTGAGGATGTTAAACTTTAATTGTAGCTGCTGCTTAAAAATGACTATTTAGGTTTCATTTTAGTGAAACCTTCTTAATGCTTGCATTTCAATTTCCTCCTTTTGTTGTTCTTTTCTTAATCATGGGAAATGGGCATCACTGCTACTTAGCTTCTTCCTGCTGGGCAGGGGTGTTGTGAGGGTGAGAAGCTCTAATTTTTTGTGGCACAGTCAAAGGAAGGACACAAGTTATGAAAACTAGGGGCATCCTGCTGGATTAGCTGACAGACATTTCCCATTTCTGAAAAAGAGGGAGTATGTTCCTGCGGGACAAAGACCTCAGCCAAATTAAGAGTATGAACTACTCTCTGAGCCACCATTTTAGTAACCAGGGGACGAAAAGACATATTATCAGTATTTCAATTCATATAGTAATCAAGGGAGTAAGCCAAGATCTTAACGTGAGAAAGAGATTGGTAAAGCAGACCCAGATCCCTGACTCTTGGGGCTTCAGACTGGTCTACTTTGTTGCCTTGTGAAAGACAAGGATTATGAGTTTAAATTCCCCTGTGGTATTAATCCAAGCACAGCAAATCTTATTGATAACAGCCCAAATCCTTCCAAATGTAGCAAGCAGAATGTTCAAAGCAATGTGATTATCTAAGACTACTTCAAGTAATGAATTCAAGGAGGTCTGGTGAGCCCTCAAAACTGTTTGCATACCCCAAGCCTGGAGAAGAATAGATCCCTTGAATGGGGTAGGTGGTGATAACACACCCAGGATCTCTCAACTTTCTTCCTTTTGCAATGGCTTAGGTCATAGTAACTAGCCCATTATGTGACCAGTCCCACCCATCTAGGACATCTGATGACTCTTGCACTCTGACAATAAAAATTAAAATTTCCTTTTCCCAAATGACTTCTTTATCTTGATTTTAGGTTTTCTTGTATATGACACAATTGTAAGTCCCACCATCTGGGGTGGGGTGCAGGGAGTACTTTTTGAATGGAAATTCAAAGCCTTTATTATTGAGTTGATTGGTATCAACCATTGGGCCCCTCTTATTAGTCTACAAGTACTTGAAATTCCTAATGACATTTACAGCAGAACGTCTAGTTTCTGGGCCTTGCTTTATTCACTTAATAGACTCTGCTGGGTAAGAGATGATACCACACATGGAAGAGTTAGGGTACCTCTGGCTTGGAGTACAGGAGACCCCTCAGCTTGCTGGACATGAAGGGAGACTTTTCCATTTAAAAAAAAAAAAAAAAGCATGGACTGTCAGAAAAAAAAAAAAAAAAATTTGTATTGGAAGAAATACAGCAGGAATGCCCTGTAGACGCCATGGTAATGAGACTTCATCGCTCATATTTCAGACAAATTTTTAGGAGGGACCAATCTCTGGACAAGGACATTATGCTTGGTAAAGTCAGCAAAAAACAGAGACCCCCAATGAGATGGATTGGCACAGTGGCAGCAATGGGCTCAGGCATAACATTGACTGTGGTGCTGACTCAGGACTCGGCAGTGTTTTGGATCTGTTGTGCGTAAGATCTCTATGAGTTGGACCCAACTCAACTGTACCCAGCAACAACAATGGCAAACAATGTTGCACCTGTTTTCTTGTAATTATGGCCATCTGTGTATTTGTTTTGGTGAAATGTCTCTTCATGACTTTTCTTATTCTCTAATTGAATAGTTGATCATTTCACATGTAAGTTTGAGAATTTTTGTAATTCTAGACAAAACTTTTTAGTCAGATATATGGTTTGCAAATATTTTCTTCAATCTTTTCAACCTCTTAACCTCTATAAAACTTTGGGAGAGTTCATCTTATCAACTTTTTTTTTTTTTTTTGGCATTAAGTTTAATCATTCTGTCTAGCACAAGATCTCACATACTCTCTATTTCTTTATAAAAGTTTTATAGTTTTGCATTTGAGCCTGTAATTCATTTTGTGATTTTGAACTTTCTACCCACAGATCAGGTATCTGGGGTGAGCAATCATATCTGCCAAAACCAGTGTTCATGGAATTTAAATTCCAGTGGGATTTTTTTGTGTTATTTCTTGGAGAATGGAGTTATTTGATAGGCTATTTGTGTTTATAATAAAATATGTCATTTAATTTTTTTTCTAAAAATCCAGTTATGGACCCTTGATTCCACAAAATATTCATAGCATAAAGATATAAAATAAATATGTGCAGCTTTCAAAGTAAAGGTACACCTAAAAGTTTGATTCATGAATTTAGGTAGATAGGTTGTTGTTATTAAGTGCCATTGAGTTAGTTCTGACCCATAGCGAACCTCTACAGGGTTTCCTAGGTGTGGCTGATGAGCTTGAACCACCAACCTCTGGTTCAAACCAACTTTGCAATCCAGCGCCCTACCAGGACTCCATAAACACATCTTTTCTGAAGTTCAAATACATAAGGAAGAATAAAAAATTAAAGTAATATAATGTTTTTCTATTCCTCAGGACAGAAACAAATGTATAGTATGAATTGATTAAAGTATTAAACTTAATTTTTGTACTGAGAACAAAATAGCACTGATACGCTCCACATTTGTACTTGAGGGATAATAAAAAAAAAGTCAGATGACCAAATAAAAATCTCTTATCTTTTTGATCATCTGCAAATTTCCAGGAGATATCAGTTTTATATTATTATACCTTATGATGAAGATTAAGAACAAAGCCTTATACCTTAAGAATTCAAAAAATGTCATTAGAAACATATGACTACAAATCAAGATGTTTGAGTTCTCCCACATGTTTACTAGGTATGTATACTGTGTTGTTATTTTTAATGATTACTTATAACAAATAACTAATTAATTGCATATTAAATATTAATGCATATTAAATTTTGTTTACATTGAACCAAAGAATTAAGAAACACGACCTTGAGTAGACAGTAATTTTACTACAATACATGCAGTCCTAGTGTGGTGCTCTTGGATAAGTACTGGACTGCTAACCACAAGATTGGCAGTTCAAATCCCCCAGCCACTCTTTGGAAACCTTATCAGGGTCACCTGGAGTTGGAATTGACCCAGAAGCCATTACCAACAGTAACAACATATAAAATAATAGAGACAATTAAATTTTCTTAGTAGTTTGTTACTGCTTTTGGTTGAGATGAATAAAAATATTAATCTCCAATTAATATTTTTGAGGTCTAATGTATTTCATATGACTATATATAACATTTAAGGAGCTCTGGTAGTGTAGTGGTTATGAATTGGGCTACAAACCATAAGGTCAACAGTTCTGTTCCGTGGGAGAAAGATGAGGCTTTTTGCTCCCGTAAAGATTTACAGCCTCGGAAACCCTGTACAGGGTTGCTATGAGTTGGAACCAACTCCACGGTACATAACAATAACAACATATATAGCTTTTAGGAGCTCTGGTAACTTAGTGGTTACAAGTCAGGCTGCAAGCCTCAAGGTCAGCAGTTCGAAACTACCAGCCTTTCTAAGGGAGAAAGATGAGGCTTTCTGCTCCCGTAAAGATTTACAGCCTCAGAAACCCCATGTAGGATTGCTGTGAGTTGGAACTGACTTCCAGGCACGACCACCACCACCATATATAACGTTTTGAAATTATTTATATTATCTTTAATGTTGAGACATGACCCTGAATATTGGCATATAACATGAGAACCGCAGATTATCTATATGATTTTAATAACCTAATGAATAGTGTATATGTGTGTGTAAAATCTAAAGGGACACATTTTAAATCATCTCACTTTTGGTTAAACATGTAATAATAAAATATGAACTATAGGAGTTCTGGAACACTGCTGCCCTAGTGGGTAACCTCTTGTGCTGTTAAACATGAGGTTAAGTGGCCAGTGAGTCGATTCCAACTCATAGCGACCATATGTAGGGTTTCTGAGGAGAAGCTGATAAGTTTGAACCTCTGACATTGTGGTTCAAACTGACCTAGTAGTATAGTGCTTATCCTACAGCGCCTCACTAGGACTCCTAACCACAGGGTAGGCAGTTTGAATCCACTGGCTTCTCCGTGGGATAAAGATAAGGCTTTATTCTTCCTTAGAGATTGATAGCCTTGGAAACTCTACAAGATTGTTATGAGTTGAAACCAACTCGATGGCACACAAGAACAACAACTATTAAAACATAAATTCACATTGATAACCTGAAACTTTGTTGTTGTTTGTGTTTCCTAGGCCTAACTGATGATTATGCGAAGATCAGGTTAGCCCCAAAATCAGTTCTAGATTTTTCAGTATTAAAGTTGAGAGCTAGTTACATTCCTGTGATGAAAGTTTATGCCAATGAAACATCTTCTCAAAACCTAAGGTACCTAGAAAAAACCAAAAGGACTTCACATAAATAAAATAGATGGCATATTTGGACAT
>NW_006408523.1:22274795-22303134 GCF_000296735.1 Chrysochloris asiatica | reverse complement strand
TGCCATGAGTCTGTTCTGATTCATAGCAGTCCTGCATAGGGTTTCCGAGGCTGTCAATTTTTTACAGGAGCAGAAAAGCTCATCTTTCTCCTGTGCCAACAGCTGGCCATTTCGAATTGCTGAACTTGAGGTTAGCAGCCCAACTTGTAACCATTGACTAGGTTTCATTTAAATAGTGTTCATTTTGCCAGGTTGCATAGTGTATTACGTTTTTTCCGTTATCCTTATGACAAATTACCATAGATTTTTGTGACTTAAATAATGTAATATTATGTTACAGTTTTGAGGATCATAAGTTCAGCATGACTGTCACTGGACAAAGAGTCCTGGTGATCTAATGGACTGAGCTTTCAACTGCTAACCACAAGATTGGTGATTCAAATCCACCAGCTGCTCTATGGGAGAGAGCTGGGGCTGTCTGCTCCCATAAAGATTTACAGTTTCAGAAACCCTAAGGAGGTCAGTATGAGTCAGAATGAGTCAGAATCAGCTGGATGGCAATGGTTTTATTACTGGACCAAAATCAAGATGTCAGCAGGCTTTCTGAAGACCATAAATAAGAATTCATTACCTTGCCTTGTTCAGTTTCTAGATGCTTCCTATAATCCTTATTTTATGGCCTTCATCATTCTTCAACGCCAGCTATGCCTTCTTCCATAGTTACTTTTTTTTCTCTGACTCTGTTCTGTCTACCACTTCCATTTTTAAGGTTTTTCCAATAATTTACCTGGATAATATAACTTAATCTACATATTTTAAAGTTGGAGTCCTGGTATGGCGCTGTAAGAGAAGCACCAGATTGAAAGCTGTTTGAACCACAGTGTCATTGGTTGCTCCTTGGTTGCTATGCATCAGGACTGACTTGACAGCACTTAACAACAATAACAACTTTAAAGTTAGCTGATTGTTGTTGTTAAGTATCGTCGAGTTAATTCCGACCCATAGCAACCCTGTATAGGCTTTCCAAGGAGAAGCTGGTGAGCTTGAACCACTGACATTGCAGTTCATACGACTCTGCAGTCTGACGCATTAGCCCACAGAGCCACACACACAGGACTTAATTCCATCTGCAAACTTAATTTCCCTTTGCTATGTAACCTACCACATATACAAGTTCCAGTAACTAGAATATAAACATTTTTGAAAACCATGTATCTTGAAGTTTGTTTTTAAAAGTAATTCTATTGTAATCCATTAAATGATTTCATATTTCTTTATTCCTCTTTTTAAGCTACATTCACCATAAGCATATATGCTGATAGATTTAGGTTATTCAGTCCATGTTTTTGTTCATTAGTTTGTTTTTCCATAGATAAGTTTGCTATGAAAAAACTAATTGATTTATGTTGGAAAATTTTGACTATAGCAGTTGTGAGGGACACCGTGTCAAGCTCATTTCGGACCATAAGATTAACCTGTTGGTGCTGACTCTTAGCAACCCCATGTGATGCAGTTGTTGTTGTTAAGTGCCATCGAGTCGGTTCCGACCCATAGCGACCCTGTACAGGGTTTCTGAGGCTGTAAATCTTTACGGGAGCAGAAAGCCTCATCTTTCTCTCACAGAGCAGCTGGTAGTTTCGAACTGCTGACCTTGTGGTTCGCAGCCCAATTCGTAACCACTATACTACCAGAGCAGTAGAACTGCCTATAGGGTTTTCTTAGGAGTCCTTGTGTGGCACTATAGGATAAGCACTAAACTGAAGGTTGGTTTGAACTTTAAGGTTGGCATTTCAAACTCATCAGCTATTCCTTGGAAATAGCTTGTTGTGAATCAGGACCAATGTGATGGTCCTTAACAACAATAACAGCAGTCTTTGTAGAAGAAGAATGCCAGGTCTTCCTTCTCCAGAACCACTGAATGGGTTCAAAAAGTCAATGTTTTGGTAAACAGTAGAGTGCTTAATTGTTGTAAACCAGGATTCTGGCATTAGACTATTAAAAACAGAATGACTTACTGATTAAGCATAGTTTAAAAGGGTAATAATATATAAATATGTGTCATTTTTTAACTTTGAGGACAAGAAGTCTTATCTTACTCATGGATTTACATAGAGTCAGCACATAGTAACTTCTAAAAACTCTGTGTTTAATAAATGAGTACATTCATTTAAGTGTTTGGATAAATATTTTGATAGCAACAGATTTGTTAAAAAATAGAATCTTAGGGTGTTTAGTTTTTCAAGGAAATAAAACAATGGTTAGTTTATATCTTTCAGTTTTTATTACCTTAAAAAAAAATCTGATAAATTTTTCAGAATCTGAAAGCCTGTGGTATAAAACAGTAAATTTTAAAAGGCAGTGAATCCTCAGGGGTATAAGATAATCATTTCAATTTTAATTTGGATTCATTTATAGAATGTTGTAAAATACGCCCTTAATATAAATAAGGGCAAGTCAGGTCTTAAAAATAAATGCATGATAATAGTAAATGAACAAATATTTGTTGCATTACAAAGTAAATTAAAAAAATAGGAATGTTCTTCTCTGTGTTTCAATTAATTTTTAATCTAATGCCTCTTTTCCCAGAGTATAAAACTATACTTTCATAGCATAATGTTCTGTGTATTCATAGACATTAATAATATGCTAAATAAAATATTTAACTTAGGCTCTGCCAGTACCCAACGCAGTACTTAGCAACCAAGAGTGCCTCAGAATAGCTTTTGAGTGAACAAAGCAATACCAGTTTTAAGTCGGCCAATGATTTGCTATATGCTTCCACATTTGGCAGAAAAATTACAAGCCCAGATTTCATTTGCAATTTCCTTGATTTAATTAGATCTCTGGTGTAGATCTAGACTCAGTTTGGGATAGTTTCTAAAATCAAATTATATCATCCATGACCAAAATAAGTCATAAAATAATTGAAAGTCAAGGAAGAGTATCTTAAATAAATTTTCCATGTAAAAATTTAATCATTCTAAACATATATTTTTAATATGTCAAGAGAAGTAATCATATGACACAGTTCTAAGAAAAAATAATAGTATGTGTCCAATCGAAGTGTTGTTGTTGTTGTTATTAAGTGATGTAGAGTCAGTTCCGTCTCATAGTGACCTTATATAGGGTTTCCATGGAGCAGCGGGTGGGCTTGAACCCCCGCCCTTGTGGTTGAAACCAACTATTAAGTGTAGCTCATTAACCCACAGCACCACACCAAGATATGTAATATTTAATGAATGAAATGGTGCATTAGGTCGCCATGAATATTTAGTACTTGAAAGATGTCTTATTTGCAGCAATGAGAATCATGTATTCTTTAATATCATTTTTGGATTATTCAACCAATATCAAGGTTTCATGCTTGATGTGTTTATGCCTTCTTGATTTGACTACAGATCTCTTTGTCTATAGTAGTGTAACTTTATTAGGAGTACACAAACACGCACACACAGGCACAGAGCAAATTACAAATGTATTATGCTAAGGACAGAGGGACACAGAAACATCACAGCAGCACACTGGTCAGAGAGTTTGAGTGTAGGCAGCACCTCCAGGTCTTCCTTCACCCAGAATCCTTAAGGGACAGGAACACAGCTGCCAATGCATATGTAAGTTGGAATGTTGACAGATGTGGGAAAGTTAATTTTCTGCTTGCCACTTCTCTTTTATAGTTGGGCCTTATGTGACTATTAAGGAATAATTTATGCAAGCAATCTCTGTACTTCATGCCTCTATTTTAGAGAAGGCTTATAGATACAGGTTGCTTTTGGTTCTTGAATCAAATCTGTCATTGCAAAGGGTCCACATATCCCTGGGGTTGGAGCTTGGGCGAAAAGAGTAAATGTCTGAGTTTTCTGAGTAGTATTGCTCTGACTCAAGTGTTGCAAAGTTCAAGAACACCTAATTGGCCCACGGTAGCTACTTGTTGTTGTTGTTAAGTGCCATCGAGTCGGGTCCGACCCATAGCGACCCTGTACAGGGTTTCCGAGGGTGTAAATCTTTACGGGAGTAGAAAGCCTCATCTTTCTCCCGCGGAGCGGCTGGTAGTTTCGAACCGCTGACCTTAAGGTTCGCAGCCCGATTCGTAACCACTACGCTACCAGTAGCTACTAGAAGCCCACTATTTTGATAAATTGAGACTAAGTTGAATGACCTCACCTTCCCTGTGTCCTCAGCCTAAACTGCTGTTTTTAGTCCTGTGTGCCTTCAATTCTGTGTTGCAGGCCAACTCAGACTTGTTTGGGCAGCCCAGGATTTTCAACAGATTAAACAGAGACCTACAAAGGAACACACAAATACTTGTAATTTTGTGTAGAAATGGCTTTAATAAAGTACTTGTGCGGATTGTGAGTTAATAGTTAATACTTACACATATATATTAAAACCAAGAGAAAAGTAGACTACATTTACAATGATCACCACATTATTTCAAAGGAATGTGTCTTCTCAACTGTTTCTTACTACTGCCCCACCTTATCTCATTCTTAGTTCACTTATAACAATGTGTAACTACCTGCCGCTGAGGTTGGTAGATACCCACAACTGGCTACAGATCAGACCTACAGTTCACTACTTCAAAACTGCTCTACTCCCCCAATATCCTCAAATGATTTTACTCAATATTTGATTTTTAATCTTTATTTTACATAACTTATTTGAAAATTATTACCAAAATTTAAATGACTTAATTCCAAAAATTATCCTGAGATAATAGTATGATACCCATCTTATGAATTTTATTTACCCAAGTATAAACGTATATTTTATAATTGTCTAAGTTTATATATTTGGCTCGAAAACTCATGCTCCTAAGTAAGCTATAATGCATGAATGAACTAATGAATAAATATTTTTCATTTCCAAGAGAAGGTCATACTTTCTTACCTTTGACTTGGTTGCTGCAAATTTCTGTAAATACATGAATTTCTTTTTATATTAGTTCCTAGACTTATAGACAACTTTAAGCATTGTGGGTTTTAAAATGTCCATATTGATGCTGCTGCTTTTATCCAGATCCAGGGGAAAACATGAATGAAATAAGCATGATCATTTATTTCCAATTAGACTGCTTCCCCAGGGTCTGGTTTCTTGGTCATTATTGAGACTTCTCTTCTTTCATCCCCTAGCAATTTCTCAGATACTGTTCTACTTGAAAAAATAACTGAATGGCATGCCTCCTTACTTTCTTCGTCAGTTAAATCTACAAAAATCAACGTGAACTAAGATGCATTTTCTTAATGTGAAACTATTTCCACTCTTAACTGACCAATGTTTAATACCTCAGCAATGTGCAATAGTATCATGATTTTTCTTATTATTAATGTAGTACGCATTAAGATTCTTGTTTTGAGTAGAACTTTTTTTTCCCTCACCTTCATATAGGAGTTTATCTATTTTAAGTACTTTCAAGATGAAACTGTCCAGGCATATTTCATGTGGTCCAATGCGTACTTACCTGTGAGTTTTTTCCCTCTTACCTCAAAAGATTCAACCTACTGTAATATACGTAAATCATATATCTATTGCATTAGAAAAGAACCTAATACCTTTATATATTTTATGGCTGTGGGTATAAAACATAATTGTGAGTATTAGCATTTCATTTTCACTAAACAGCTGCCAGTTTATGATCCCTTAGGTTTTTATTAAAATTTTGAGTAGAGTTCAAAATCATCATGCTTACTCAGATCTAGTCTCTGTCATCGTCGATCAGAACTATCCTTTCTAAAGTGTTACCTTCAGTGGCAACGATATTAGGGACTAAGCTCTAGCCATTCCTATAATACTGTCCTTACTTATCATATTTTGTTCCTGCTATTTCCTGTAAGGTCCCTTATGACTAGACTATGGCTTCCACACTTCATTGTTTATTGTCTGCCCTTTTTGTAATATTTTATTTTTTAAATAAATTCTACTATGTTTCTTAACAATTTATTTTGTGACATTATTTCCCCAAGGTTTCATCAGGCTCAAGAACAAAAGACAGAAAAAAAGTTTCTAGAAGTGCTTTCCTAGTTCTGTTCTCTTATACAACCCTGCCCCTCAAAACACATTTACAAACCAAGAAAGAATAGAGAAGTTCATATAGAGAAATGGAACGGTCTAAATATTTTTTTGGATTTTAAAATTCATTTTCTCCCCCGTCCTTGTCTATGCCAGTTAATGGAGAAAGTCCAACCTATTGTCTCAGGCTTCTAAGCAGGACAGGGAACAGTGGTGAATAGCTTCAGAAATCCAGATTGCAAATGGTGAGTAAAGCTCACTTGACAACAGTTATTGGACAATTTGAGTCAACACTTGCCCAGTGTGTGCAGGGAAAGCTGGCTTGAACCTCTTCTGGTGTGAGGTTCATCATCCTCTTTTGCATCATCCACATCCCAATTATATTGGTTGTTTTTTTATTTATTATTATAGGTAATTATCCTTTTATGTAAATTATATCTGTATATCATGGAGTCCTAATGCGACACTGTAGGATAAGTGCAGGACTGCCTGGTTAGTTTGCACCACAAGGTTGGTGGTTCAAATTCACCAGTCGCTCCTTGAAAACCCTATACTGGATCATTATGAGTCGGAAGTGATTTGATAGCACTTGACCACAGCACTGATGATGCTTGATATTTTAGCTAATGCATTCTTTCTTCTTACTTTAGGCAGTTCACAAGCTAAACTAATATTAGATAAATAGAAATATGAAAGTAAATGCACAAATATATCTTCACAGAGTCCCTGAGTAACATAAATAGTTAATGTGCTCTACTAACCAAAAGGTTGGTGGTTGGAGTCCACTCAGCTTTCACAGAAGAAAGACCTGATGATAGACATCCAAAATATCAAGGCTTGAAAATACTATGGAGCTCAGATCTGCTCTGACACACATGTGGTTGCCATGAATCAGAATTGACTTGATGGCAATTGAGTTATATAAAATACATATTGTTGTTGTTAAGTGCCGTCGAGTCGGTTCCGACCCATAGCGACCCTGTACAGGGTTTCCGAGGGTGTCAATCTTTACGGGAGTAGAAAGCCTCATCTTTCTCCTGCGGAGCGGCTGGTAGTTTCGAACTGCTGACCTTAAGGTTTGCAGCCCGATTCATAACAACTACGCTACCAGAGCAGTATGTATATAATCGACAAGATAAACCAACTGCATCTGAGTTCCTTTTTGTGAATTTCTTGCTTTGGGCCTTATATGAATCAAGCCAATTCTAAAGATATAATTTTAAGAAATTCGTTACAATCAAAATCCTGGTTCCTCAAGATAATTTGATGATCTCAAATCACAGTATTTCCACGGAATTTCTAAAAAGTAGGTGGTGTCATATAGAAAATTGTACAAAAGTAAAACGAGTCCAAAGAATGGAAGATGTTTTCCTGATGTTCCTGACTTTCCCTCCTTTTAAAAGTTTTCTAAAGTTCTCACTCTTCTAAAAAATAATTGCTGTTATTGTTGTAGTAGAAAAAATTGTATTCTAGTATCCTCTTAATGATACTAACATGCAATTCTTATTAATGATTTATTTTCTATTTTCTTTATATAAATATCTCTATATGTTTTCACATCCTGAAAATATATGTATTAGATTGTAAGTCCTAAAGTCCAGAATCAGACTAACTTTAAAAAAGAAATTATAAAGACTTGGAAAAAAAGCAGCATTCTCCATATCACTTCTAAAGTAAAACAAAGATTCAGTTTTGAAGGTACCTTGTGAAATACTGACTTCTCTTCTCTCTTTTCTCTGTTTTTATGTGTTTAACAAAGCATGAAGCTATATGGATATTTAATTGATTTAAATAACATAAATGTTACAGGTTCTGAAGGATCATAGAGATCGTGGTTCAACTACTTCACATAAACTATTGTGTGCTGTTGAGTCGTTCCAACTCATGTTGATGTTGTTGTTAGGTGACATCAAGTTGGTACCCACTGATAGCAACCCTATACAAAACAGAACAAACGCTGTCTGGTCCTGAGCCAACCTCACAATCGTTGCTACGCCTGAGCCCACTGCTGCTGCCACTGTACCAATTCATCTTGTTGGGGGTCTTCCTCTTTTTCTCCAACTCTCCACTTTAGTAAACATTATATTCTTCTCCAGGTTCCTCCTGACAATATGTCCAAAGTACAAGAGACAAAGTCTGGCCACCCTGTCTTCCAGGGAGCATTCTGGCTGAATTTTCCCCAACTTATATTGATTTGTTATTTTGGCAATCCATGGTACTTTTTATAATCTCCTCCAATACCATAACTCAAATGCAACTATTATTCTACAGTCTTGAATATTCAGTGTCCGACTTTCACATGCATATTAAGTTACTAAAATACCATGACTTGGGTCAAGCACACCTCAGTACTCATACTGAGATTCGTAATTCCAGCTCATAGTGACCCTGAATAGGGTTTATGAGAGTAACTGGTTCATCTGAGCTCTTGACCTTGCAGTTTGCAGCCCATTGTTTATCCTATAGTGCCACACCAGGGCTTTAACAAAGTAGTATTCTATTCTGTAAGTGAATTCTATTGATATTTCAATTTACATAAACACACGTGCTCTTAAGGGTAGCAAAATAAAAACAACAAAACAGGAGACTATATTACTTTAAAAGCTCATTTTTATAAGGATTAGTGGAAACTCATTTTTGGGTAAAAACCAGTGCAAATATGTCAGACTATATTTCTGGAGTTGAAATAGTAAAACTCTCTTGGTCTATAACAAAGATTACTTCTGTTAACATGTTTTAGGACTGTGTGACTAAAGAGGTTCTGGTGGCTCCATGTCACATGATTCATGTTCTTTCCATGTATTTTTAATAATTTTGTAAGATAATAAGTCAAATAAGTATTTAAATTATGCTACATACTTATTTGAATGATTGTGTTATAGCCTGTCGATCTTCACCACTTGCTGTAATCATTTCAATAACTGAGCAGAATTGTTAGGAATTTCTAGTCATTAAGTAAATTGAATTGTAGAATAGCTCTTTGTTGATATCAAGGATTCACATAAAGCTGATTGAGAAACATATTTGGTGCTTTTATCTTGCATATTAATGAACAAAATATGGGAAATCTTCTTTGAGAGTACTTCTTGTTAAGAAAATTGAAAATAAGACAGCATAGAATTACAAGTGATAGAGAAACTTTGTGGTAAATTCAAATTCTACACATGCCTTTTTTTTAAGATGCAAATTGAATCTTGATGTTATTTCTTCAGTAATTGGTCACCACATATTAAGGGCATGCATTATACAGTGCTTAGAAAATACAGATGGATTCCACTAGCATTTTGTCGTATTATCAAATGTCACTCTACAAATATATCTAGAAAGTTGATGGCATTAGGGTTATTATAAGTATTCAACAGTTTGAGGGACTGAGTTTCAATATCTATAACGAATTTCACCTTTGAATGTGTTCCACAACTTTACAGACTGTCTCAAGGGAATTGCCACAAGCTCTCATTGTTGTTAGGTACCATTGAATCAGTAATGACTCATAGTGATCCTATGCACAACAAAATGAAGCACTGCCTGGTCCTAGGCTAACCTCACAGTTATTGCCACACTTGAGCCCATTGATGCTGCCATTGTGCCAATCCATCTTACTGGGAGCCTTCCTCTTTTTCTCTGACCCTCCACCCTACCAAACATGACATCCTTCTAAAGCCACTGGCCCCTTCTGACAATATGTTCAAAGAATGAGTGATGAAGTTTGGCCTTCCTGGCCTCCTAGGAGCTACACTTTTTCCAACACAGATCTGTTTGTTCTTTTGGAAACCCATGGTACTTTCAATATTCTCCTCCAACCCCATAACTCAAATGCCCCAATTCTTCTATGATCTTCCTTAGCCACTGTCCATCTCTCATAGCAGACACTAAAAACTCATCCATTCATTTAATAATCTATTGAATCAATTAAAACAATGAAGGGCTTCTTACCTGAGTTCTTGAGAAGGAATAGCTGCAGTTTCATTGGTGACCCTTTCTATAATGCCCCTATAAAATTCCTTTATGTCTTATCTGCTATCACTTAAGATACTACTAAAATGTGCACAACTAAGGAGAAATAAAGACAGAGCTGGGCTAATTCTCCAGTATTCTGTCAAATTATTATTGTTGTTTCTAAGTTCTGTCAAGTTGAGTCCAACTCTTAGCAACTTCGTACATGATTTTCAAGGAGCAGCTGGTAGGTTTGAACTGCCAACATTGTACTTCACAGTGCAGTGCTGATCCTACAGAGCCACACCAGAAGTCCAATACTGTTGTTGTTAAGTTCAGTCGAGTTCAATCCGATCCTTTACAAGGTTTTCAAGGATAATAAGCTGGTGAGTTTGAATAGCCACCCAGTGTTGATAAAATGATAGACATAGAAGTGGAGGGAAAACAAAATGGTGTAGCAGATTCTTTATGATATCAGAGGTGTCTGACAGACTTTCTGTTATAAACCTCTTCTCAAAACTCACCATTACACGATGATTAACTTTTAAAAGTATTTTAAGCTTACTTATATTGGAGGGAATTTCTTACTAGGAAAAAAAAAAAGAAGAAGAACTTGCATGCTTCATTAACTTAATCAAACCATTGTAACTCATAAACCTGTTATAAGGAAATTGTTTCCTATTGAAACAGCCAGTCCAGCTGTTTAAATATTATATAGCATATGGGACACAGTAATTGGACTCAAATGCTATTTTCTAGATCATATACACTTGTGTTAAGTGTTGTACTTCTGTAGGGAAGGACAAAGTTGTTCTTGAATTACTGCTAGGCGGAATATTATTCTTTATACTTTGGGTAAAAATCTCCAGAATTAATGCCTTATTGTTGAAGTCACTGTGTCTTATTTAAATTAGAATCTAAAGGATATTTGCTCTGGGCAATTTTACTGTGCCATTTATTATGGGCTTTACTTGGCTTTAGATTTTAGCCCACCATTTGCTTTAAAGTTTATTTTTATTATTTTCTTGGTTTGTATTTTGTTTGTTTTTTAACACTTAGTCTTGAAGCCTTACCTGAAAGTTCATTGTGAATTCAATCTGTTGATTTTAGCATACTCTGTGAACATCTTCA
Organism: Chrysochloris asiatica; assembly: GCF_000296735.1. NCBI lineage: Eukaryota > Metazoa > Chordata > Mammalia > Afrosoricida > Chrysochloridae > Chrysochloris > Chrysochloris asiatica. The sequence goes on along the minus strand of NW_006408523.1, from coordinate 22,292,121 downwards.
AGGTGCCCTGGTGGCACTGTAGGATAAGCACCAGACTGCTAACCATAAAGTCAGCAGTTCAAAGCCACCAGCCACTCCACTGGAGAAAGAGGATGCTTTCTGCTTCCTTAAAGATTTAGTAACAGTATCCTATATAGGTCATTTTGAGTTGAAATCAATTTGATGGCAGGATGTTTGGTTTGGGTGAGTGATTCTCTTCAGTGAACACTACTTGAGAGAAAAGGGGAAAATAAAGCAACATGATCTATTTATCAAACTGGTGTTAATACAAAGCAAAACAAAATACAAAACAAATGAAAATTGTTCTTTAATGAGAGCCAAAGTGTTGGTACTGAAATTTGAGGTGTGAGAAAGATACTCAACAGAACCAAGTCTAGGTCAATGACTTGAGTCACATCCCACGATGTTGGTGGCAAGAAATTCATATCCAGTAGGTTGGGTATATGTGGAGAGTCAATGAAAAAGAGGAAGACTCCCAATGATCTGGACTGACACAGTGGCAGCAGCGATGGCTCAATCAACAATTCTGACGAAGGCACAGCACCAGACAGTATTTCATTCTGATTTGCAGAGGATCACTAAGAGTTGGAATCGAACATAACAACAACAAAGGATGAGTTCAAAGGATGGGTTTAGACATAATTAATATTCTTTCCTTGAATATTAATTCCCTCATGTGCTGGATTGTGAACCGTTTGTTTGTGAACAGATTGTCAGCAGTTTGAGCCCACCAGTCACTCCACAGGAAAAACATGAGGCTTTCAGCCCCATAAAGATTTAAAGCTTCAGAAACCTTGTGCCCGGATGCTATGAGCTGACACCAGCTCGACAACACTTAACAACAACAACAATGCAACTGTTCATTAGAATTACCTGGTTTTGCCTTGTTTTATGTAAATTCAGATTTCTGAACTTCTGTTGGAACTCTTCAATCCAAATTCTCCCATATAACTCAGGAATCTCTATCCTTATCAAATCTTTTCAGGGAACTGTTTTTACTTTTTTGGCTCAGGATTAGCATTTGGAAACCATCATGGGTACGCAGGTAGGTGGAGTGGAATAAAATACGCCATCTTTTTGACGAAGATAAAAGAAGGTTAAAAAAATGGGATGGGGGGATTAATATTGCTTGAGCCTCTATAAAAAATGTGCGTATCTAGGTAAATTGTTTATACACAGCATGTTTTTCTATTCTCAAAGTAAATGTTAACTGACATACAGAAAATCATATAAAGTGCAAATAACCTTTGAGTTGGCATTTAGCATGTGCTGTCAGATCCATTCCTTGGCCTTCTTCTGCTGTGATCTATGTCACATGTGGACAAGGATGTTATCTCAGGCATCATAATGCAGGTTTCTGCAAGGAGGAGGAAGCGATCCTCTAAGTGATTTCTCTCACTTGGCAACTTCTATGGATACTGCTGCATGTGAATTACCTTCAGGGCTCCATCCTCTTCTGGGTAGTCCCTATATATTCAGCTTCCATTGAATGATCCTAGCACCTGACTTCTGGTCTTCCCGCCTTTATTTGTCTCTCCAGTTTAGATAAGATAGTCTTCTCTGTGCTGTTAATCTGTAGATTGATTCACCATCTGTTGTTTGGTTTCTCAGTTTTTCTTTCAATTGTGTAACCAGTTCTTTGGACTAAATTCCCTTTGCTTTAAACAGTTAGAATGGTTTCTCTTTTTCTAGATGAATCCTGACGGATATAATATTAAACATAAACTTGAAGTTTCCACAGGGATGTAGTAAAACAGATGAGGTATGGCAGTCTCCCCTCAGTTTATATATCAAATGTGACAAGCTTCAGACATCCTAATCTAATTTATAGAAAATTAACCATGAATCCCTTGCATATAAGGGAATGAAAAGTACTAGGGAAATTGGCTGGAACCATAGATTGTAGACGATGGCAAAGAACAGAAAATGGGCCATACTGCTAAAGAATCTTTACTAAAAATAGAAGTACATCTAACTTAAACACAATAAAGCAAATAATATTTTGCTGATTGAACAGCAAGATAATCTCACAAGAATAATGAAAAGAAAACAAATGTGTTTATTGAAGACATTTTTAAAAGACTTTTATAAAAGGAAAAAAATAAAGAAAACATTTAACTTAAAACTAGAAAATTGAAGTACTCACATAGGACACAGAGTCTTGCCCCATCACCTCCTTCCCTCTATCACCTTTCCATTCTCCCACACCTTTCCATGTTCAGTGTTGCTGAAAGTGTTGTCAACAAGTATTGTCTCATTCCACTTGCACACAGACCTATCCATCCAGATTTCTATTCTAGCATTCCACTAAACCACTTTCATTAAAGTCATCAGGGGCCAATTAGCAAATAACTCTAGGGAATGCTCTCAGCATTATTTCTCATGGGCTCCCATGTGCCTTTGTCCCTCCTATTGACTTCTAATGCATTCTCTTCTTTTGTCTCCTAAAAATTGCAGTTTTCTTTCTACTTTTTTCACTTCTTACCCATTCCTTTTGCAGGTTTATGCTCCATAATTAGCCTATTCCATATGTAGTTCTTCAAGATTAAGCTGCAAAATGTCCTTCTCTTCCAACTGGGTACTCTGACTCTGAGGAATCTTAGACGTCATTATCTTCTGCCTGCCTATGATTCTCAAATGATCTAATTCCTGCTCAGATTTTGCCTTAGTGACTTTGTGACTGGAGGTCTAAAAGGTAGAGAAAACCTAACTTTCCACCTCCTCCATGCATGGTTGTAGGTTTTCTTTAGTGTTCTTCAATCCAGTTAATAATACTTTCTATCCAACCAGATTCACAGGATTGAACACATCACCTCTCCCTGATCACACATAGGCTATATTTATTTTATCTCCTATATTAATTCCTTACTGTGTGTCTAAGACCTCACCTCTGTTTCCTTTACTATAAACAAAAGAAAGATTTGAACATGTCAACTATCTACTTTAACAGTTCAATGACTATCCTTTTCTCTTTTCAGAGGATAATGGGGAAACACTAAAGTGCTCCACATGGCCCAATTGGTCCACACTGTCTCTCAAGCCTCAAGATCCCAAATTCCCCAGTCTTGCCTAGATGTCATCCTGCAGGCATCAATCCTTTGATCAGGTCAGAGTTGCTTGGCCATACAATATTATCCATGCCCTTCTATCTCTCTGGAATGATCTTCATCCTTTGCTATGTTAACCCCTATCCATGCTTTTATCAAACTTCAATATTACTTCATCAGAGAAGCAGTCATTATTTCCTCCTGCCAAGTTGAAGTGTTTGCTCTTTTTTTAGCACCTCTCATTGTATTACATTAGCTTCTTTCAGAGCACTTACCTGTTTTTAATTATGTATTCCTGACTAGGGTTGTCTGGCTAATATATATCTCCTCCCCATAGCTTATCTGGCTTTTATTTATTTTTTTATTCATTAAAGTTTTTATTGTGAATTGTGTGATAGTTTACATGGGAGAACATTGGTTTTACACTCATTCTATGGGATTTCATTTCATTGCAATGATTACAGTACCCTCCGTGCATCATCATTCAACAGTACTTATTTCTGTTCCCTCTGTTATTTTTATTTGGTTTTGATTTGGATATACACAAAACCACTCAGGAATATGTAATCATTTAAACAACCAAAGGGGACATTCTGTGAGCCTGCCTCCTGGCCACCAGCACACAGCTATTTTCTTTCCATGTATCTAGAGTCCTCAGCTCCATGTCATCATAACTGGCTCCATCTCTGGTGCCATTGCTTCTCTGGACAGGGTCCTACATTCCTCTTGAGGTACTCTTCCTTGATAGTCCTAGGGCCCTCTGCTCCTGGAATGTAAGATTAACTGTTGTTGTTGTTATTAAGTGCCGTCGAGTCGATTCCGACCCATAGCGACCCAGTGGAGGGTTTCCAAGGAGCAGCTGGTGAGCTTGAACCGCTGACCTTGCAGTTCAAACGGCATTGCAGTCTTGTGCATTAACCCACAACACCACACCAGGACTCCTACTCCCCCCTTTATGTTACAAAACTTCTACCTTTACAGTTGTGACACTCACAATTAGTCATGATAACAATTACTCACTATTGAATCATAAAGAATTTATCCCCATTTTTCACCGGACCCATCTAGACAAGATGAAAACTTTTAAGTGGGGATTCTACCTTCCCCCACACACTCTGAAACTAAACTCCCTCTTGAAAAACTTGTAAGCCAGCCACTTTGTGCCTTTATAGCCCCCACCTCATTTTAGGTAGCCAATGTCTAAGTTGCCTGTCCCTATCAACTCTGTGTACAGAAAGAATAGAATTGATCCTTGATGTGAAGACTCTTTCACTTCCAGTTGGTATTTTGAGCTACTACATCCATAAATGTAGGTCAAGTTCTTTAAATTGTAGCAATTTACACTTGCTTCCTTTATCAAATTATTTTATCTTCCTATAATTGAGTACTAATCATCAAGTCATTGAAGCTAGGTTCAAATGGGTACTATCTGTAAGTATAGGTGTTCTTTTGCATCCCCCCCTCACTTCATATCAGCTAGGTGCTTCATTCTGAGCTCTAGCCCTCCATGGCTGCTTATCTGGTTTTGTTTCACCAGTACACTGGTGCTTTTCAGAGGACCTGGCATATAATCTCAATAAGCATCTGTAGAATAAATAGAGTAGAGAGAAATCTTAGAGGCATATAATACATTTTCTTAGCTAGAATCTGAATGTCAATGTTATGTGGCTCAACACATACAAGATATTTGATCTGATCACTCTGGCCAAATCCTTTCATTAAACTATGCTCTTCCCAAGAAAATGTATCATATGCTTTTAGGATCATCCAAATGGTCACTCCCGCAGAACATTTGAGGAGAAAAGATAACTGGTGAATATCATTATTTTCTAAGCAATATGCTGAAAAATTATACATGGAACATTCAATCTAATTTTTGCTGTTGTTGTTGTTAAGTGTCATGGAGTCAGTTATGATTCTTAGTGATCCTGTATAGATTTTCTGAGGAGTGGCTGGTGTATTCGAACCACCAACCTTGTGGTTCAAACTGGCACTGTAGACGAGTGTTTATCATGTAATGCCACACCAGGACTCCAATCTAATTTTTAGACAGAATTTATATCTTCTAAATATTTAGTGCTCCATCTTCCTATCCCTCTCCTCCCATACCAGTTTGTAACAATAAATGAAATAAGATTCCAAGTAGCAAATGTAATAACCTTATATAAGAAATATCTGACAGATTTTTAAACTGAAATAAGTATGCTACATCACATGGAATGATGATCTTGCTGATGGAGGGCTGAATCTACAATCACTTCAACAGAAATTTCCATTATAGACTAGTAGAAAAAACATTAATGTACCAAATATTAAACATGGGGATTTTACTTCAATGCTGACACTAATTGTTGAGTCCTTTGGCTTCTTCTCTTCATTTGAAAAATCATGAAATTGACTTGTCATAAGCAAAGATCTTAAACAATCCAAATGTCTCTCAACAAATGAATGGATAAATAAATTATAGTGTGTTCATTAAATGAAAGGAATCCTAGTAGCCCATTTTTAAATGATCAGCTGCTAACTAAAAGGTGTTTCAACCCCATCAGCTGCTCTTCAGGGGATGATGTAGAAGATAGTTTCCATAAGGAACTGTAGCCTTTAAAACCTGTGGGCCTGTTAGACTCTGTCTAATAAACTTGTTGTCAATCAGAATCTACTCAACGCCAATGAGTAAATGTTTTAATAAAATTGAATACTATAAATTGTTGTTGTTGTTGTTGTTGTTAAGTGCTGTTGAGTCGGTTCCAACCCATAGCAACCCTGTATAGGGTTTCTGAGGAGCAACTGATGAGCTTGAACCACCAACCTTGCAGTTCAAACGGCTTTGCAGTCTGGTGCATTAACCCACCTTGCCACACCAGGACTCCAGAATACTACATAGTAAAGAAATACTAAATAGCATAGAAGACAGAAGAATTAATGCTTGAAATAACAATATGGTTGTTTCCAGTATTCTTTATACTGAGCTAACAAAGCATGAAGTAAAATTATATATATAATTTCCTTTATGGAATTTTTATATAGCGAAATTTGACTATATTATTTAAAGATGCATACATAAATAACAAACTGAGGAGATAAGTAGGGAAATTGTTATTTAAATCACAATAGCCAAGAGACTGGTACAATGGAATTAGTGTGGCAGGAGATACTTTAATAGGAAGGAGTTTCATTGGAGACTTTTAGGACACAGTCAGATAGTCTATTTCTTGGCCTATGAGATGTTCATTTTATAGTTATGTGAAAATGTACACTGTATTTTGTGTACTGTTCTGTTTAAGTATTTTATTTATGATAAATACTATATTTTAAAAGAATTATTAAAGAATCTATTATTATAAGCTTGGGCCAAGTTTCATCTAAGATCCTTTGAGAGACTAACATTTTATTAATCTATACATTGTTTATTGCTTTTACCAATTGATATAGTATGTGGTACATATGAGCTTAAGTCTGTATATACCATCCTGAATATATGTATAATATTTATTAAATATTTAAAACATTACATATGTTGTAAATACATACACATGCATACATGCACACACTGACACGCAAATATATGTATTTGCAACCTTGGAAGACTTGTAATGTTGCAAACCCAATACAGGATCCCTAACAACAACAACAAGTATCTTCAAATTCTATTAGGATAAATTTTGTCCTTTAAGTCAAGATTAGAAAATTAGAAGCCCACCCCCAACAGATTAACTTTATTCCCAGATAGCAGGAGCCTGCTGGTTTAAGAGGTACTGCCCTCTTCAGAAGGGGTATGGGACTTTCATTTCTCCATGGCCCCATTGCCCTCTCTACTCCCTGTCATCAACAATGAGTATCACTTTCCATTTATCATAATGTGGGAATCATTTTTCATATGACTTCAGTTATTTATTTATTTCACACTCAGGGTGCTTTGATCATTTGCTAACTGCCTAACCCAAATAAGTATCTTACTTGGGATCACTACGCAACACTCTCATCATTTCCAATCCATCCAATTGTAGTAATCAAGCCTCTTACTGCTCTGCCTTTGGAGAAGAGTTTCATTTGTACATCTTAGATAAATTATTCCATCCATGAAATGAGATTAGTGCTTTTTGAACTGCAAAATTATCCATTTATTAAGAAGTCTGCTTTTTTATTGTACAACAGAACATAAGAGATTAAAATTTCAAGCCTTCTCCAAAATAATTCTTAAACTGCATTCTTATCATGGCAGATGTTTCTTTCTGAGGAGAATTTAGAAAACATTGTTCTCCAAAGGTACTTGATTTAGTGAGAAACTTTTGCTTTCCCTACAGAGAGCTCAGCTCAAGTACTTCATTCAGTTCTTAATCTTAAAAACATTTATTCTCTTTCAAGACTTTCCAATTTGCCAATTCATTGGATTTTGTTTATCACCTTTTCTACAAAAGTCTATTTGTTCATTGAAAGTTGCATTCTAAGTTAAATCTAAAGTAGAGCTGATTAATGAATATTCAAACTGACCCCAAGGGTTGTTGTTAGCTTGATAGTTCCATCACATCAGCCATATGTAAAATCTATCTTCCAGTTCAGTGTGGTTGCTTTTGCCATATCAGAGAGTAATTTATTAGTCTCTCCTCTATTAGTCTTGATTAACAATAAGTTTTTGATCAAGCAGAGCCTTCTCATCTCTGACTGCTTATACATCAAACACTCACTACTTTTGCTATAGTTTTGACATATTAACAGTCTGATAACATTGCAATTTATTTATTGTATGATCTTTAGATAATTTAGTGCCAAACAAATGAAACAGAAAAATACTTTGGTAAATAAACTTTTTAATATATATGTGCATATGTGGACTCCTTGTGTGGTGCTGTAGGGACCTGCACTGGACTGTGATCCACAAGGTCAGTAGTTCAAACCCACCAGCTGATCCTTAGAAACCCATACAGGGTCGCAATGAGTTGGCACTTAATAACAACAGCAACAATGTCTATCTATCTATCTATCTATCTAGCTAGCTAGCTAGCTGACACATTATACACACAATATACAATGCACATATATAGAACTATATAGGACAGTGTTATAAAATAACAATTATGAATTTTACAAAAGGTATATTGACACTAATTTTTGTTCAGACTATGTGTATAGCATCTCTCGACCAAGATGCAACAAATATAAACTTGATTTCTTGGTTTCCTTTGTCTGTCCATTGTAAGCATCATCCATTATAAAAACGAAAATTGATTTCATGCTGTTTGAATTAAAGCATCAGAAGATAATTATAGTAAATGTTAGCCTTTCTGTGAAATAGATTCTGCTTCAAATTAATTAATTCAGTTTTTCAATACTTTATATTTACTAACCAGGCCCTGTGTACTTCTCTCTCAACTTGGATATCAAAGTAGTAACTTAAACTTAATATGTCTGTGGTTCAGTGAATTATTTAATATGTCTCTTCTGGCCATAGCCTTTGTAATGCCCATAAAACACTTTTTTTTTTTTTTTTTCTGATGAGTCTGTATATGAGAAGATGCGAATGATGCTAATATGATTATATGACCCAGTTTTGAGTGATTGTTAACAAGTCTAATTGTGATTGTAAAAAACTTGGAACTTTATCTAGAGAATTGTCAATTGTATCTTCCTGCTGGGTTTAAAATGAACCGTCTTAGAGACAAGATGGGAAGTTTCACTTCTATCAGGCAAGAAGACCCAAGAATGGAACACATCCTTTGGACCCCGAGATTCCTGCACTTTGAACTTCCGTGAGCCAAGGACATAATACTGTGACATCAGAAAAGCAATAGAGAAGGCATAGAGGAACAGTAGCAGCAGAACAAAATGCCAGAATAAGAAGAGAACAAGCAGTGGACTTCCTAGACCATGGAGCAAACAGAGCTGAGTACCTCCCGGCAGGAGACTTATTTGGTGGTGGTGTGGAATGCCTCCAGGCACTTAATTAGGGGAGCTAGGTTTCCTCACCTATGCAACTAGAGCCCAGCACCTTTGAGCTATGGCTTACAGTAGAATGGCATGTTCTTTGGGCATTTATCAGCAACACTGAAGGAGCTTTGTAACACTGCCTAAGCAGGGCAGAGGTCCGGCTGATAAAGAACAGAGACTATAGCCTTGGATTACACTTCACCTTAACCAAAACAGAAATCCTTACAAGTAGACCAGTAAACAACATCACAATAAACTGAGAAAAGACTGAAGTTGTCAAGGATTTTATTTTACTTGGACCAACAATTGATGCTCATCGAAGCAGCAGTCAGAAATCAAATGACTATTGCTTGGATAAAGCTGCTGTAAAAGATCTCTTTAAAGTTGGTTAAAAAGCAAAGCTGTCACTTTGAGGACCAAAAAAAAAAAAAAAAAAACCCACAAAAAGCTAAACTCACTACCATTGAGTTGATTCTAAACAACTCTATACGTGATTTCTGAATTGTAAATGTTTACAGAAGCAAGCAGTCTTATCTTTCTACACGGTGAGCTAGTGAGTTTGAACCACAAACCTTGTGGTTAGCAGTCCAATGCTTATCCCGTAGCACCACCAGGAACCCTCATACCTGTCCACTGCCATGGTATTTTCATTCACCTCTTATGTATACAAAAGTTTGATAATGAATTGTTGTTGTTGTTGTTGTTATGTGCCATCGAGTCGGTTCTGACCCATAGCGACCCTGTACAGGGTTTCCGAGGGTGTAAATCTTTACGGTAGTAGAAAGCCTCATCTTTCTCCCGCGGAGCAGCTGGTAGTTAGGAGGACACAAATAGAATCAATACCTTTGAATTATGTTGTTGGTGAAAAATATTGAGCATACCATGGACTTCCAGAAGAATGAAAAAAATCTTTGTTGAAAAAGTGCAGCCAGAATGCTCATTAGAAGGGAGGATGATGAGACAGTTTCACATACGTAGACCATTTCATTAAGAGGAACCAGTCCATGGAGAAGGACATTGTGTTTGATAAAGTAGCGGGTCAGGAAGGAATATCCTGGATCAATTGACACAGTGACTGCCACAGTGAACTGAAATATACGAGTTCTTACATGGATGGTGTAGGACAGGGCAATATTTCATTTTGTTGTTCATAGGAGTTACTATGATTTGGAATCAACTTGACATCATCTAAGTATAACAGGAAGAACTGCCAGTGGAGCAGAGAATCCTACTTAAAGTCCTTTGGTTATCACAGTTCTATTGGCAAGGCAAGCTCTATAATGAAGATGCATTTGCTGGGCTTTTTTTAATTTTTATTTTTATGATGCTGTTACACATCTGACATACAAATCAATGTTGTCTACATTTTTATACAGAGAAAATTTCAGTTTGCCTTCAATGATTGGGATTTCAGATTCATAGGGAATCCTGGTGTAGCACTGTTGGTTAATGCACTGGACTGCAAAGTCAGTTTGAACTGCAAGGTTGATGGGTCAAGGTACCCAGCCACTCCTTGGAAGCAGGGTTGATATGTGTCAGAACTGACTCAATGGTGCTTAACAACAACAAAGGAAGTAAAAAAGAGGGGGAAACCATGTCAACAGGCATCAGTGAAAACTGAAAGATAGATTGTTGGTACATAAAGGTGTTCAAATATTATTCAGTGTGAACCCTAAATTAATTTTTTAAATTACATATTCTCCTATCTCATTTTGAAATTGACATCTCAAATATTATTACAAATTTCGTTTCCAAAATGCATTCCCTTGATATTTTTGTATACATCAAAACATTAGAATTGCCATATAGTTCTTTCAATCTCCAGGAAATATGACAAAGTCAGCCCCCATCATAAAATCCATCAGCAAATTAGATGATTTTCTATTAGAAAAAGTCCAGTTTCACTTTTGGTCTCAAAGAAATACATTAGACAGCCACCAAGTGTTCTGAATTTTATTTCCATGATCCATTGAAACATTCATAAGGCAAACATGTTTCCATGATGTTTTTCTCCCATGGAATGCCTCCTCTGTATGGTGACCGTGTGATAGTTAAGGTTTTGTGGCAACTTGATTATGGCAGGATACTCAGTGGTTTAGCAGCTGAGGTATAGTTATTCCCCAAGATGAGATCTGATATAATGTAATGTAATCAACTCTACAACGAGGTATATTATCAGCAGCCAAGCAATTGAAGTTTCCCCAGGAACAAGTCCTTTTCCCAGTATATTGGGGACTCAGGAAAAGCTTATTGGCTCTACTGGGTCTAGATCTTGAATCTGACTTACTCTTCAACCTCCAGTTCTTTGGGTTTGAACCAGTGGCCTGCTCAATTGCCTTCATTCCTTGTAAAACCTATACAGGGATGTTATGAGTCAGAACTGATTCATTGGTACCAAACAACAACAACAAATATGTGTGTGTGTGTGTGTGTGTGTGTTATTAAACACTTCATAAGGAGCCATGTGGATTAGGTGTTGAGCTGTTAATCACATGGTCCATGATTCAAACCCACCCACATCTCTGCAGGAGAAAGATGAAATTTCTGCCCCTGTACAGATTTACAGTCCTGAAAGCCTATATAATTGGAATCAACTTCACGGAAGTGAGTTTGGTTTTTGGTTTATTGTATTTCATAATAAGATTGTGAAATATAATAAACCAGGCAAGGACTCCATATTATTCATACATGTATTCATAGTATTAGGAATTTTGTCAAACAGTGATAGTTTAGACAGATGTTTTCTGAATAAACTCTAAAGCCATTTAGTCATTTTTCCAAACCTAGATTAACTCTAAGCTAAATATTAATATAAGAATTACATATTCAACTGAGGGATTTAAGTTGTATCAAGTTTGATTGAATTTCCTGTGTGCCATTTTATTTTTAATCTTTAATAAAATATCTTTCTGAAAATATAAACAGAATTACATAGCACTTAATAATACAAGGGGGATTCAAAAGTTCATGAAAAGTGAAATTAAAAGATAATGAAAATTTTCCATGAATCTTTTGAAGCCAACATATATTTGTGAACTTAAAAAGGCATCTCAAACCTTTAATGTACCCTAATTAAGGAAGGTAGTATCTTTCTTACATATATGTTTAAAGTCTTCTTAATATCTGCATAATATGACCAGTCACTTATTTATGATATACATTTTAAAATATACAACATAAACATTAATATTTATATTACTATTTTTCTGATAATAAGAGATTTGCCAGAATATTTGCTGATTGAATCAATATTGAATTGCACAGTTCTTGGAAATTTGCTTCCTCTAATGTAGAAATAGTGGTGGTGTGCTGTGGAGTCGGTTCCTATTCATAGTGACCCTATATAGGGTTTCCAAGGCTGTAATTCTTTACGGGAACAGAAAGACTCATCTTTCTCCCATGGAACAGCTGGTAGTTTCAAACTGCTGACCTTGAGGTTAGCAGCCTGACTTGTAACCACTACTTTACCTGGTGTGGTGCTGTGGGTTGATGTGTCTAACTGCAAAGTCATTTAAACTGTAAGGTCGGTGGTTCAAGTTCACCGGCTGCTCTTTGGAAACCCTATACAAGGTCAATGTGGGTCGAATAAACTTCACGGAACTTAACAACAACAACAGTGTAGAAAAGCAGAGACAGGATATCAATTAATCCTAAACATCACCAAGCAAGGTTTGTGTAGGACCGCCAATAGTGTATTTTAAAAATGGAATTATATGCTATATAACATCTTTCTCAATCTGAAACTTCCATTATCTCTTAAATTAGCCACAAGGATCCTGCATATATTTGCTGAAATAATAACGTAAAGAATCAAACGGAAGCATGGATTATAATATGTATACTGACCATTAACTATATTTCTGATCCCATGTGAAAATCATTAATGTTCTCTAAATAAAAGATGAATTTAGGTTATTCTCATTTATACCAATTTTATAGTTCTAAACACAGGCTCCTCAATTACTGGCTATCTCATTAACTAACATTTCACATTTAAAACAATATTTTAAAATCTACTATTTGAGTTTTTTGCAAGTTAATGACATATGTCTGGCAGAAATGAACACCAACGTTTGGGGCAAGAGTAATGGTTAAAGGCATGGGTCAGCTGGGCTGGGCAATAATTCTAATGGTTTGGAAATTACATATAAGTGCTATATAATCATGTAATGTAGTAGTTATGTAATAATATTCATTTTCTATTTTGTGATCTGATGTGGTCCTTCTTGATTTTGTATAATTTCAATTTCCATGATTTAATGACCTGATATTTGTTATTATTGTTGTTAGGTGCTATTGTGACTCATAGTGACCCAATGCGCAACAAAATTAAATACTTCCTGGTCCTGGGCCAACTTCACAATTTGGCCATGCTTGAGCCCGTTGATGCTGCCATTTGCCAATCCATCTGGCAGGGGGTCTTGCTCTTTTTCTCTGACCCTCCACCTTACCAAAAATGATATTCTTCTCCAGTGACTGGTCCCACCTGACAATGTATCTGAAGTATGAGAGACGAAATTTGGCAATCCTGGCCTCCAAGGAGCACTCTGGCTGCACTTCTTCCAACACAGATCTATTGGTTCTTTTAGTAGCCATGGCCCTTTCAATATTCTCTTCCAACACCATAACTCAAAAGCATCTGTTCTTCTACGGACTTCCATATTCACTTTTGCATGCCTATGAGGTTATTGAAAATATCATCGCTTGGATCAGGCACACCTTAGTCCTCAAGCTAACATCTTTGCTCTTCAACACTTTAAAAAGTCTTGTGCAGCAGATTTGCCTAATGCAGTACATCATTTGATTTCTTGACTGAAGCTTCCATGAGTGTTGATAGTTGATCCAAGAAGAATGAAATCCTTGATAACGTCAATCTTTTCTCCACTGATAAGAATGTTGCTTATTGGTCCAGTGGTAAGTATTTTTGCTTTCTTTATGTTGAGATGCAAGCCGTACTTCAGGCTGTGGTTTTTGATCTTCATCAGTAAGTATTTTAAATCCTCTACACATTCAGCAAGCAAGGTTATATCATCTGCATATCACAGGTTTTTAATGAGTCTTCCTCCAATCCTAATGCTAGATTTTTCTTTATGTAACCCAGTTTATCAGATTATTTGCTCAGCATACAGGTTGAATAAGTATGGTGAGATAATACAACCCTGTCGCACACCTTTCTTAATTCTAAACTATTCAGTGTTTCCATGTTCTGTTCGAACAACTGCCTCTTGGTCCACGTACAGATTCCTCATGAGCACAATTAAGTGTTCTGGAATACTCATACTTCGCAACGTTGTCTATACTTTGTCATGATCCACACAATCAAAAGCTGTTGCATAGTCAATAAAGTACAGGTAGACATCTTTCTGGTATTCTCTGCTTTCAGCCAAGATCCATCAGACATCAGCAATCATTTCACAGCCTCTTCTGAATCCGTCTTGAACCTCTGGATGTTTTTCAAAATATGCATGCAACCGTTTCTGTATTACCTTTAGTAAAACTTCACTCACATGGAATATCACACATATAGTCCAATGATTTCTGCATTACGTTGGGTCACCTCTCTTTGGAATGGGCACAAATATGGATCTCTTTCAATCAGTTGGCCAGATAGTTGTCTTCCAAATTTCTTGACATAGATGAGTGAGTGCCTCCAGTGATGCCTCACTTTCTTGAAAGATTTCAATTTTTATTCCATCAGTTCCTGGTGCCTTGTTCTTTGCCAATTCCTTCAATGCACCTTAGACTTCTTCCTTCAGTATCACTGGCTCTTCCTGATCATTTGCTACCTCTTGAAATGGTTGAAAATCAACCATTTCCTTTTGGTACAATAGCTCTGTGTATTCCTTCTTTTGATGCTTTCTGAATAATTCATTAATTTGTCCAGAGAATCCTTCAATACCAAAAGTCGAAGCGTGAAATTGTTCTTCAGTTCCCCAAGCTAGAGAAACACTGACCGTGTTTTTTGCTTTTGGTTTTCTGATGCCAGATCTTTGCACATTTCATTGTAATATTTGACTTTGTCTTTTTGAGCTGACCTTTGAAATTTTCTCTTCAGCTCTCATACCTCCTCATTTCTTCCATTCGCTTTAGCATCTCTATGCTGGAGAGCAAGTTTCAGCGTCTCTTCCGACATCCATTTTGATCTTTTCCTTCTTGTCTTCTTAATGACATTTTGCTTTCTTCCTGTATGATTTTTTGATGTCATCCCACAACTCTTCTGGTCTTCGGTCTTTAGTGTTTAATGTATCAAATCTGTTCTTCAGATGATCTCTAAATTCAGGTGGGATATATTCAAGGTCATGTTTTGGCTCTTGTGGACTTGTTTTCATTTTCTTCAGCTTCAGTTTGAATTTGCATTAAGCAATTGATGATCTGTTCTACAATCTACCCCTGGACTTGTTTTGACTGATGATATGGAATTGTTCCGCCGTCTCTTTCCACAGATGTAGTCAATTTTATTTCTATGTATTTTATCTGGTGAAGTCCATGTGTATAGTTGTCTCTTATGCTGTCTAAAGAAGGTATTTGAAATTAACAAATCATTGATTTTGTAGAATTCTATCATGCGTTCTCCAGCATCATTTATATCACCAAAGCCATATTTTCCAGCTACTGATCCTTCCTCTTTGTTCTCAACCTTTGCATTCTAATCACCACTAATGATCAATACATCTTGACTGCATGTTTGATCTATTTCAGATTGAAGAATTTGGTAGAATTCTTCTATTTTATCCTCACTGGCTTTAGTGGTTGGTGCGTAAATGTGAATAATAGTGGTATTAACCAGTCTTTTCCTTAGGTGCATGGATATTATCTTATCACAGACATTGTTGTATATCATGATTGATCTGGATAGGTTCTTTTTGATGATGAATGCATCACCATTCCTCTTCAATTTGTCGTTCCCGGCATAGTAAACCATGTGGTTGTCTGATTCAAAATGACCAATACCAGGCCATTTCAGCTCAGTAATGGTAGATTTTTCTTTTTCTTTTTTTTAATATACACCAACTCTGAATGTGGAGAGGATTGGGCTCATGAATTATCAGACCAAAATGGTGAAGCAGACTTTGCAGCATTTCTCATGTTTCACAAAAGACAAATCAGTACAAAGTAGAAGTCTCATTGGCTGATGCAAGGAATTTGCATACCACCGCTTACAAAAATGCTCACACAGTGAAAAGTCATTCTGATCCTGTGAAGACTCCAAGGGATATAGACTTGAAAATGAAATCACACGCACCACAAGGATAGCAGAAGGCTGTTTGTATGCTCAAGTTTTCACCCTTTAATTAGAAATAAAAAAGGAAGTTACCATGCTACTAGTCCTTTATGAAATGTGGGGCAAAAACAAACACACAAACAAAACTAGCCTCCAAAGCAAAAACTCCTGCATCCAAGTGATATGTACATCCTATAGTAAAGAGAAAAAAATCTAACTGGTTAATAAGAAATAATGTCAGCCATTAAATGAGAAAATGAACTGAGGGATGTACTGAATAACTGACTTAAAAGACTATTAATTTATGTTATCATAAATTTAAAGAGAGACTAGTCAATATGGTTGTGTTTTCTCTCCAGCGTCATACAGCTACATAAGTACGGAGGTATGGGACAGACAGAGAGTTGGACTGAACCACAGTTGTAGTTTTGCCATTTAACAGGAACAAGTGAAACAGGGCAAGAGAGGCAAGTGCTAGATATCCAAGAGTCATCATGAAATTGAAACTGGTTAAGCATAACCACTCCTGGTCTGGCACTGTGGGTTAATGCGCCAGACTGCAAAGCCATTTGAACTGCAAGGTTGGCAGTTCAAGCTCACCAGCTGCTCCTTGGAAACCCTGTACAGGGTCCCTGTGGGTCAGAACCAACTCGACAGCACGTTACAACAAGGAGTCCTGGTGTGGCACTGTGTTTTAATGCACCAGACTTCAAAGCCATTTGAACTACAAGGTCGGTAGTTCAAGCTCACCAACTGCACCTCAGAAACCCTAGACAGGGTTGCTATGGGTCAGAACTGACTCGACAGCACTTCACAACACTTAACAACAAGGATAAGTTGGCATCAGTAATAGAAGACGACTCGTAAATAATCTGCGATATGCAGATGATACAACATTACTTGCTGAATGCAAAGAAGACTTAAAATACTTACTGATGAAAATCAAACACCACAGCCTTCAGTATGGGTTGCACATCAATTTAAAGAAAACTAATATCCTCACTACTGGACCAATAAATAACATCATGATAAATGGAGAAAAGTTGGAAGTTATTGAAGACTTTATTTTGCTTGGATCCACAATCAACACTCATGGGATCAGCAGTCAAGAAATCAAACAATGTATTGCATT